>NW_009647743.1:775418-804816 GCF_000708025.1 Charadrius vociferus
AGCCTGGAGAAAAGGAGGCTGAGGGGAGACCGTCTCGCTCTCTACAGCTCCTTGAAAGGAGGGGGTAGCCAAGTGGAGTCATTGTCTTCTCCCAAGTAACAGGCGATGGGACAAGAGGAAATAGCCTCAAGCTGCACCAGGGAAGATTTAGATTGGAGATTAGGAAAAATTTTGTCATCAAAAACATTATCAAACATTGGAACAGGCTGCCCAGGGAACTGGTTGAATATTTAAAAGATGGGTAGATGTGGTGCAGAGGGTCATGGTTTAGCAGTGGTTTTGGCAGTGTTAGGTTAATGGTTGGACACAATGATCTTAAATATCCCTTCCAACCTAGATGATTCTACGACTCTATGATTCTATGATTTCAGCTCTCTGTGCTGAAAGGTTATCTTCTGTAAAACCAATCCATGACCACCACTTGAACCTTCAGCTGGCCACTGTCTGAAGTTCATTTTGTGGTCATGGAGTGCTATAAAATAGATTTAATGAACAATACTAACTCAGATCTTCTCTGTTTATTCACAAACGTGCATCGCTTTCATGTGGATACCATAAGCAGTTTGAGACTGAGTAAAAGAAAGGTGCCAGACTGCCCTTTATGTCATGGAACCAGCTCCTCGCTGGGTTGTTGAGGACCTGGTCAGCAATGCCTGTGTGCTAAGGTTTCCATTTAGAGCTGCCTTCATTTCAAAAATCACAGCAAGCAGCAGCAGCAATGCAGACTTGTTTCTGATAAAGCATCAACTTCTCAGGCTCATGAAAACATGCTGAAAATACCACAGCATCTTTTTTTTTCAGTTGTTTCCCCCCACCCCCCCGGCTTATTGTGTTTCAATGAAGTTTAATACTTGTCCAGGGAACTGGTTGAATATTTAAAAGATGGGTAGATGTGGTGCAGAGGGTCATGGTTTAGCAGTGGTTTTGGCAGTGTTAGGTTAATGGTTGGACACAATGATCTTAAATATCCCTTCCAACCTAGATGATTCTACGACTCTATGATTCTATGATTTCAGCTCTCTGTGCTGAAAGGTTATCTTCTGTAAAACCAATCCATGACCACCACTTGAACCTTCAGCTGGCCACTGTCTGAAGTTCATTTTGTGGTCATGGAGTGCTATAAAATAGATTTAATGAACAATACTAACTCAGATCTTCTCTGTTTATTCACAAACGTGCATCGCTTTCATGTGGATACCATAAGCAGTTTGAGACTGAGTAAAAGAAAGGTGCCAGACTGCCCTTTATGTCATGGAACCAGCTCCTTGCTGGGTTGTTGAGGACCTGGTCAGCAATGCCTGTGTGCTAAGCTTTCCATTTAGAGCTGCCTTCATTTCAAAAATCACAGCAAGCAGCAGCAGCAATGCAGACTTGTTTCTGATAAAGCATCAACTTCTCAGGCTCATGAAAACATGCTGAAAATACCACAGCATCTTTTTTTTTCAGTTGTTTCCCCCCACCCCCCCGGCTTATTGTGTTTCAATGAAGTTTAATACTTGTCACGAAACACAGGAATTCCTAACCACATGAAAGAGCCCTAAGACCTTTCTAATCAAAATCTAATAGTTACCTTCAGCTCAGAAAAAGAGCTCTATGATTGATCTATTGATCCACCAGCATTAAAAAATAATTAAATAAGTAGTATCCTTAATAATCTCCTTCACTGGAATCATTACCCTTAGCCTCATCAAGATTCTCTGCAAGATTTTGGGACTTTACACAGGGATGTGACAACAGTAGTTCCCCATGTAGATATTTCATTAAAAAAATATGTGAAATATAAACAAAAAATGCATTAAAAGCTATACAGAAAAAGGTACAAAATGAGGCAGAGAAGCTTCTAATTACTAATACTTTCAACTGACTGCAGATGGGAAGAGCAGCAGCCTCTGCTCATGATGCATAGCTGCTCTGTTCCTTCCCTTTCCTCTGAGAAAAACTTAGCTCTCAGAATGAATACACCAGGCAACGAAGTACCTACCAAATATTGCTTTTTCAGACCAGCTTTTTTCCTCTCTTAATTGTCCACAATATTTCACCTATCAATACCCTGAATTTCCTCAGAGATAAAGAGAAACAATCTAGACAGTATCCTCCCCCTCCCCCCCAGTAAAAATAGTAACCGCACTATGCCATTAGAGCAACCGGAGCCCGATTTATTCATTTCACACTCGGTTTCTGGAGGAGACTGGTTTGTTTCTGTCCCTGGAGGAAGCGCCTGGTATGAGGTTTGAAACGTCAGGGATAATTAAGACAAACTGTGCTTTTTTACCCCAACAAAGGAAATATATCTCTTAAAATAACTCCCTCCTGAAAATCTCTGAACAAAAACCAGCCCAGCACTGTTGAGGCACCTTACAATGCTAAATCAATTGTCGGCATTAGCGAGGCTCTGAACTGGAGCATCTTATGGTTTCATTGCAATCCAGCAGCTACCGTGCTACCAGCAGGTACAAGTACAGATTGGATGCCGAATAGTCAGGTACGGGGATCAAACAAAAAGACATACAGCAAAGATGTTTATGTCTCAGAAACTGAAAGCATAATTACTGCAAGGCCAAAGTTTAGAGCTCAGAGGCATTCGGTATCATTTCTCAATTAGCCATTTTGGTGTCAGTCGGCATTAAGCAGTGTTGGAGTTCACATCCACTTAAGAATTGTGCAAATTACTGTCTGTCTGTACTTCCCCACTGCACCGCAAAAAAAAAAAAAAAAAAAAGAAAGACATCTTGAAAAAACACTGAGCAAAATCCTCTACCAAAGCGAACTGGTATCAGACCTTGACTTCATGTCTGTCCATCAAGTTTTAAGACAGGAAGACGCTAATTTTCCTCATGTAGTTGCTTATTAATCCATCTTCAAGACACTGAACAAGCTCAAACACCCAATATTATTTTAAAAAGGCACCCACCACACTGGGCTATTACGTTGGCTTGAGCTTTGGTCTGGCAGTGGTCATCCAGCAATAATAAACAGATCTTGGATTCCAGGTTTTGTAGTCTTGGAATTATCAATGCAATGTTAATCCCCTTACAAAGCTTTCATCAGTATAAACAGTATTTGCCTCCCATTTTGTGGGTACTTTTCCTTAATTCTTAAACATTTTCTTCAACCAACAGGATATGTAGTTTACTTTTTTTTTTTTTAATGTTTTATACTTTTTTAAATATAATTATCACAGTCAAGAGGTTTTCTTGCTCTGACACTTTTTCTTTTGGACTAGTACTACTTAGTCTGAACAAGGCATAATGATACAATGAGGATGAAAGTGTAGAGTTTTTTAAAAACAGCTTTTCTGGTTTTATATTTTATATTTTTAATTTGATATTTTATTTTTTATAACATAAAAATCATAGTTTACAGGGTTAGAAAAACAAGTCTGATTTGCAGTTCATCTTGTGAGAAATACGACAGAAAACCATGCAATAAAATCATACATAAGATATTAAAAACTGTGATTATTACATGAACAGTAGAATTCGTTTATGTGTCTGTATTATCAGACCACTTCCATGCAAAATGCATGAAAAACCATGAAAAGAGGAAACTTCCATGAAATTATTTTTGTGAAACGGCATTAATATATATTTTAACAGTGCTAACACAAAGGACTGTAAGAAGGGTGTTCATGATGAACTTGGTTGCTATCAAACACATCCCTCCCGCAGCTCCCGTGGCAGTGCCATCCGCGGAGCAGATGTGGGCGATGAGGCTCCCTCTGAGACGGACAGACTCCAGGGTCTGAGAATAGCAATGACAGAAGGCATTGCACTGTGCTCAGGGACTCACCCAAGAAAGCTGACAGAAAAATGTTGAAAAGAGGTCTAGCCCCTCTTCAGTTGTCCCGTTTCTTTCTTTAAAATACAGGTGTTTCTGCTGGGAAAGCCGGCAGTGCTGTCCCTTCCCCACCTTTTTTGATTCTACAGTAGCTCTCCTAAGATGAGGGGACCAGGGTTCAGTACACTTTTCTAATGTCATTTAGGAAACAGGACAGTCACATGAAAGCAGAATTTCCGAATTCCACTTTGTGCTTCCAGAGTCTCTTGTATCCCCTGCAACCAGCCACTGAAATGCATAAATAACTTTTGGAGCTGGAACCGGAATGAGGCTGCCCTTCCTAAGAGATAAGGAACTCTAACTCTTACGCTATCTTCTCACCCCACACGAGTCTTCAGATATTCTATGGAAAGAGGAAACCCTTCAGTATGAAGATTTTGAGATGTCCCCTACCCCGCGCACCTTGGAATAACCTTCATTAGAAGGGTGGGTGATATGGCTTGTATTTCTTTCAAGTGAGGAGGAAAGGCAGTGAAGAGACCTGATCCTGATTCTTCACATCCCATCAGGCTGCTTTTCTTTTGCCTTTAGAGAAGAAGTGGGACGCTACCACGACCATTAATTCTTTCCTTCAGCAGTTGTATTTTTAGAAAAAGAAGGGATCTGTTTATCTGACAGCTGTCTCAGGGCAGACATGCTCTGAGGATGCCAGGTGGAACAAGCTCCTTCTTGGGTAGAGAAACACCCAAACTGGGAATCTTTGTGAAATTTAGAATATGTGCTCAATGTAGAACTGTTCAATCATGTCAAGTCTTAGGCACTTCAGACCTTCTCCTAAAATAGAACTGTAGGACATGAAACACCTGAAGGTCCAACATAGACATGTCTTTGGACGTCAAATCCCTAGAGTGGCATGCCAGCTGAATGAGAGTTTTGAGGCTTTTTGCATTTTAGAGTCTAATATCACATGAGGTATTTCAATCTGTCAGAGGATCTGGCCCCTAAAATCTTCGTGCTTGATGTCTCCAATCCTAAAACTAATGTTAATCCTAATCTGTGCAAAAGATGACATCACAACCATTTGTTGTGAAGATAAAGACTGCAAAGCTTACCAGTACCATGGCAGTAAGGATTACCATAGGTAAAGGAATAGTGAGGGGACCTGAAAGTATCATAAGTACCTTTAGGGCTCTTCAGGCTTCATTGTATTTACCTACTTTTCTCATCAGAAGCACTTTGAAGTCATGTCATGTTTAAGAAATTAAAACCATGACAGCTCTACTAATTCATATTAATGCTTTCCCTTGAAATATATACAATGCCATTAGTAGCTATAGTGGCACACCCATGCGTACCGCTGTAGCTGTTCCAGGATGGGTCAGACATCAGAGCTCTGTGGGGGTGGGAAAAGAGGAAAAAGCACATTAAATTTACAAGTGTTTCTTTCATGTCCGACCATACCCATTTTTTGTGTGTGTAAGCATCTACAAATGGCGCTGGAAAGAGGAATAATCTGGAATCTGACTCTGCATGAAGAATAGCAATATTCATCTAAGATGTAAAGTTTGGCTTTAGTGCTCATGTCAGCGTTAGCAATAAATAACCTTTTCAGCAATATGAGGAAGGAAAGCATTAGCACAGTCCTGGGAATCGTAAGCTGTGGAACCATGACAAGGTCTTCCCCCCGCCTGCTGAATACAGCATATAGTTGCCAGCTGTGAGTAGAAAGATTTAAAAAATACCAAAAAAAAAGAAAAAAATGCAGGAAAAGAAAGTTGGATATGCAGAAGCATCTCTACAGAAGAAAATCTTTTGTGATTTTGTCTTACATAGAGAAAAGCCTGATTCTGAAACAGAAGAGCTAGTGAACAAACAGCATCTTTGGACCAGATGTTTACAAGCAGTAGCTAAAAACATCAGCCAAGGTACCTGGTCCTGCTAGAGAGAATACTAATAATGGCTTGGTGTGACATCCTCAAGTCATTTGATGATTCTGAGGGAGGGATGATGGCATCAGCTAAGGAAATCAGTTAATTTGCCTGCTGGAAAAAGAAATTGAAAGAACAAAGCTGACAAGATTTAGGCTTGTATTACAGTAAGGGTGAGGAATTAAGAGAACTGGCCATATACAAAAAGATGTCCGATATTCAGGGTATATAACTGGCCACAGATTTAAAGACAGAATTGTTGATTTCTGACAGAGAAAGGAAGAAACAATGGCAAAAGAAAGGACTAATTGACACATGATGGTACTCAGAATGGCCATGATCCAAGTACTGGGCACGTAACATTGCTCTTCAAAGAGTGCAGCAGGAGGAAAACAGTGATTCAGATGGAGAGACATCCCTGTGGGGAAGCCAGCAATTCTTTGAACTTGTCAGACTTACCCTGCAAGCTCCAGAAGGATTCAGATGAAGCTAGGAATGCACCAGTGCTTGATGGATAATTCCAGGATACCGCTTTTCTCTTTGCCAGTGCACATTCTTTAATGTCTTGGCAGCTCGCAATGGCTCTTTCTAGCAAGTCTTGCTTCATATAGCTCAGCCTTGAAAAATTCTTATGAAAGTTTACCTGCCAAGATACAAAATGTATTCTCTCAGGTATTATCATAACTTTTGAATACAGATTGTCTGAAGCTGTCACCGGAACAATTTATCCCAGCAGAGAACATTGCCCCAAATTTACTCCATGACAAAAATCTCATTAAAAGTATGTTATGGCTGAAATTATCTATCCCTTACCTGAGAATAAATAAACTGTGAAGATGTTGCCATTATCCTGAAATCAAATATTGTGAAGAGAGGACAGCTGGATTTAAGACTAAACTTAAAACAACCTATTGTAATAAATGCAGTCATAACGGCTGAACAATGCTAATTTTGCGGTACAATCATTGTAGAATTTTTAACAAATTTACTTCCATATTTGGGGGGCTCAAATGAAATTAAAGCATTTTATTGCTTCATTCTGCTGTACTATGTACAATGAGAGGGTTTTACACCAAAATCTTCTTGTGTAGAACAAAACTTACCAATTTAAATTATGAAAAATCCATCCCTGAGGGCTATTGCTTCGAAACAGTTTGAATATGGCCGTGAAATTGTTTAAAGTGTTATCAAGTATCAAGAGTCATTGCATTTCAGAGGATCTTCATACACAGTTCCGGCTATATCAAAACAGTTGGTCTCCTAAAAGTGTAAAAGTATGTCTAAGGGCAAAGGTTTGGTACTTAATGGCCTGCAATTTCTTTTATGTAATGAGGAAAAAGGAACATATGGTTTCGTTCAAAGCCTGATTGTAGTTTAATTGTGTTGATGGTTTTTGTCTTTTAATCAAGTGAACAAAGAGTGAAAAAGTATGTGCACCTTCTGAGGCCAAAGAAAATTCATGGAAAGAGTAGAGGACAACTAAATATTTTGCAGATGTCACCTATATAAAAAAACCCAACCAAACAACAACAAAAAAAACCCCAAACCACAACCATGTCTTGACTTTCTATTTGGGGACACAATTAAGGCCTCCAGGAAAATTTGTTGCAACCTTAGTTATAGTTCTTATCATTGGCAAGCCAATCCTGACAGCAATTTAT
This sequence comes from Charadrius vociferus, assembly GCF_000708025.1. Taxonomy (NCBI): domain Eukaryota; kingdom Metazoa; phylum Chordata; class Aves; order Charadriiformes; family Charadriidae; genus Charadrius; species Charadrius vociferus. The sequence continues at coordinate 782,785 of NW_009647743.1, forward strand.
TATCCGCTTGATATGTTCTACCTGCATTAGTTTGTACATTCTTTATTAGGAAAAATGAGGCATGTCATTTGTGAACAGACAGGAGAAGAAACTCTGTTTACAGACGGAATGTCTTCAGAAGTAATATAATCTTTCTATCTGAAAAATAACAACTAAGTACCCCATTCCAGAAAACGAAGTAGAAAAAAAAAATTGTTGATGATTAAAGATGATTTGTATGCTGAGAAGGTTAGACATCTGAGCTGCTGACCATGTCCATTAAATGTTGGCCTATATCTGGAGGTCTATAAGGGAGAAAAACTAACCATCCTGTTAAAGTGAACGTTCCCGTGGTTTGCATATTTAAACACACTCTTAATGAATGTCCATCTCCGTTTCAGAGACATTACGATTGGAGTTGTCATAAGCAGATGGCTGTAAAATTGAGATGAAATCAGACACCAGTACAGCATTCTGAATTTATTTTGGATTCAAATGGTCTTAGTATGTGCAAATCATTAAAGTGCCAATCTATGCCTGAGGAGTATAAGGCTCGCTTCAATATTTTATAGGAGGGATTTTGATCTATGATTTATCAGTCAACAGACAGCACTAAGGGCAGATTTTTTTTTTTTTTATTTGGAATCAATTATCCTCTTGGTAGATAGTGGGTTTTTTATTTCTATTTCCATTTCTGCCATTGAAAAAAAGTTTGGTATATGCCTGTCAAGTTGAGTGACCAGCCATATAAGTAATATAAAATGCAGGTTTTCTTCTGAACTGAATAAATATTTGTATGGCACGAAGAGTTGACCATAACACTTTTTATTTTTTTTATTTGCAGATACTGTTCTACCCTGTCACATATCTGACTTTCTCTGTTTTTTTCTCCTGTGCCATTTAATGCTTTTTTTTTTCTTTTTTTCTGTTACATACTTAGGCAAGAATTTGACCACCCCAATGGGTTTTCCATTCTTGGTATTTGCATCTCAAAATGTATAACAAGTCACTGCAGTCAGTATATACTTTACCTTCTGCAGCTATGTCTAACGGAAAAGCATTAGGAGAGGTGAACAGTGCTGCTATTGCTACTTGCCTGAGAAAGCAAATAATGTGAAAAAGCAATATCTGGGTTTCAGATTTTATAACAAGGCTCACTATTATATATTTCTGAACTATTCAACAAAAAAAATGCTAGCAAGCATAGAAAGTCGATGCTGCTTAGCTGAGCACCAGTTGTTCTGAGACAGCATTACATGACTTTCAGGTTTTACAAGGAGCTGTGCCTGCTGGAGAAACATTTTACATATCAGTGAGAATCAAAAATTCTAACTCTCCCACAGAATTGTGCTAGAGCCATTTCTTATTCGGGTGTTCAGATGGATATCTCAATTTTTGTGCATACGTAGATGCTGAGGGCTTTCTGAGGGTTCTTTGGTATTGAATTGGAGCACCTAAATGTGCTATACTCTGACAAGAAGCGATGATCTTGATGAGGGTTTCCCAGGAGCTCTTCTGCAAAAGGCCTTTCAGGCTTAGAAATGTCATTCTGCCATCTTAGGTTCACATCGCCTAGAAGAGACAGAAAAGAAAATAAGCAAAGGATAAAGAAGTTGTTCATCCTGTAAGGGAACCATTAAGAGCTACGACAGTGCTCTCAATGTGGCTCCCAAACTTTTACCGTCTTGTGAAAGCGCTCCAGCCTTCCAGGCAGGTCTTCTCAGCAAAGACAGGAAGAGGCTATAATCTAGAGACTACTGTCTCTAAAATAAAACAGCCATTGGTAACCGTGAAATAAATGGGTTAAATCATTAAAGAAATTTCCTGCACCCTGAGATATGGGATGTGAGGCTCTACGGTGATACTGTTTAAACCAACATTGGGCTGGAAATGCCTAAAGCATCAGGCCTCCTAAAATAATTCTCTTCCTTCGGACTATACAGGCAATACGAGGATCACAGAATCTAGTTATGTGTCTCCAAAAATCCCCTCCGAAGCAATGAAGTCTCAGGCAGACTTAAATTCAATTCCTCACCCATACTTCATATTTTCTGTAGTACTGCTGAGAAGAAGACTCTACTAGGAGCTGAGGCCACAACCTGATCCCCCTGGCCGATTGCTGTCAGGGTCTGCATGCAGCTGACAGATTTGTTACAGATGGAGCAATTTTATTAAGACACATAACTGTGTGTGACATAAGGGTGCACTACTGGGAAGATATTCTCTCCTCCTGAACTGTTCCCCTATTCTGCAGCATCCAACCTAAGTGCAGAGTATCACCACTTTATGTGAGATACTGTTTATATGAGGCTTCCCCCCAGCCGAAATGCTACTGTAAAAGTTCTATTATTAAGAAAGTTTGATTTTATGTGTTTTCTTCCTGTGAGTGCCAACAATGTACTAGCTGTCTGCACCATCCACATGACGAATCATAGGTAGCAACAAACCTAGTCCTTTCTAGAGATCAGACTCTTGCCATGCAAGATCCACAACTTCTTCAACACCACTGCAAAAAAAAAAAAACCAACCAACCCTAAAACTGCTTAATAGCATTAAGGAACTCAATTTTTAAACCACATATGGATACAGTTGTTGCAGATCCCTTTGTGGTCACAGAAATGGTAGTATGCTAAGATATTAACTTTAGAAACCCTGAAAGAAAATGCAATCTCTGTTTAGTCTATTCTTTCATGCATATATGCTTTTCCATGAAGCTGCAATAGCAAGAACAACAACATTTAGTTTGAAGCCTCACTACCAATAGTTGATAACAAGTTGTTGAGTGTTAAAGTTCTTATGAAGAAGTTTATTCTAAATATACATTTTCAGGGTAGCAAGAGTTCTGGTAAATACAGGTTTTTCATATTTCACACATTTTTTTGTGTGCATTATTATGTGAACATCTGTTATGATCTGGATTTCACTGTAGGATAACCTGCCTTTACACATCAGTTACGAGGACCAGTTTCTATTTTATGGGAACTAAAAGTTTAACACATGGCAAAAGATTATGAAGAAAGGTAGGAGGCATAAAAGAAAAGGGCTAGCTACAACAGCAAGAGTCCAAGATATGACTTTGAACATACCCTGATATGAATTTGTGTAATGTTCATGCTGACTTGAGCGAGATCTGAAATGCAATGTTACGGTGTTGCTGCTGGGTATGTCCTGATTTATATTTTTATGGCATTCACCACAGCTTTCAGCATGCAACCGTGTACATTTCTGTAATGCTGGTGCTGGCATTGTGCTTTCAATCGTATTTTATAAACATCAGTGCACTGGTATGTATTTTTAGAAGACTAAGCAGGTTTTTTGGGTGCTATGGTATATTTCTGCTACTGCTGCTAGCTTTGCACTTTTAATGTGGTTCCCTTGGCTCACATAGAATTAGCTTTCATTTAGTTCCCAATCCATTTTTGTTAATTACAAACACCTTTCATCAGAAAGTGTTTGAATTTAAAGTGAGGGGAAACATAATGATAGTTTTGCAAACAGCATTCTGTGGAACACATTCCTAAAGCTTTCAGGAACCCCAGATGTGTATTTACATGTATGCAATTTATCTTGTGGATGCCCCATAGAAGACGTTAGGAAATTATCCTTCATCTTTAGAAATACTGTTACATACTTCTATTGACTTTTCACAAGATCTTGATGAGCAGCGTTCAAAACTGAATATGTACCACCAAGTCTGAAGCTGCATCAGAAAGGGATTATTCATGCTTCCCTAGCTGAAGGTATGAATATACTCACATCCCACAAATATATTCTCACATTTTGCCAGTGCCACGTCCTGGCATAGCTAATAATTTACTTATGTGGATGAAGAAAAAAACAATAAATAAAAAGGGAATTATAGAGCAAATTCGCCTCACTTTTTTACCCAAAACACACATTTGCAGTGAATCCCTCCCGTGGGCTGAAGAGACACTGTGGCTGCAAAGATTTCGAGCACTGCTGCCTGGAGGCGGATTCTCGCACAGCACCTGCTCCTCTCTTTGATTAGGGATCGCCAGCGGTCCCTGTGCCTTTAGGCTTCATCTCTCTGCTTGCCGCAGTACACCTGGACACTTCTTGGTAAGAAAGGATGCTTGTGTATGGGAACTCGGTTACTTCCCTCACCCACAGCTTGATACATCCCTCATCCACAGCTTCATTCTTTTGATGGTTTTCTGTGCTTTCATATCCTCCATTTTTCCCACTGAATAATGCCATAACTTTCTCATTCTGTATATCTTCTTCAATATCATGGAAAACGTGAAGCAGGACAAGGTAAAACATAGGAATGTGCTTCACTTCATCCAAAAAGGATTAAACCTCTTCTGAATTTGGGAACCTAGAGCCATGAGTCTCTTGACTGCTCTTTAGGACTTTGTATATCCCCTTTTTATCCCACACAAAAAAAGAAAGCCTGTACCTCTAGAAGAGATTTTAATGGATTGCAGGTGATAAACCTGCAGTTGTGTACATTCTACAGCCTTCTGGTTTTGAACGATGATGCTCAGGTGGATATTAATCTCGGTGGTAGAAAGCAACTTGCATTACTGCACGCACTTTTCTGAGAGGCATGGATTTCCTTTCCACTAACAATCTTGTTGACAGCAGCTGCTTTTTCATGGACTGTGAAAATAATTTGGAACGAATAACCTACCAGAATATTTTTTACTTTTTTTTTTTTTTTCAGAAATACACTGTGAACTTGCTGAAAAATTATTTTCTTTTTTTTATGCAGAAATAGAGATTCTTTTCTGTATGTTCTTCATGAAAAGACTGCAGTGGCTTGTCAGGATTCAAAAATTCTGCTTGGATCCAGTCAATACATTGCTGTATGATGATGGAACGTGCAACTGGATTTACATTTCCATGTATGAATGAGCTTGAATCAGATTTACCAGCTCCAGCTTGTTTCCACAGCCATAAGCAAGCAAATGCATGAAGAAAAAATTTGAAAGGTTAGGTAATAATAGCTGGTCTAGCAAAATAGAAAATTAGAGAAGATTTGGCTTACAGGTCTGAAGAAGATCTTTCTGAAAAGCCTACCTCAGCTTTCTCAAGCTCTCTCAATTAGTCTATTAATCAATTGGTCTAGCAAAAATTGGTGGCACCTTTGCCTACAAACCCTGCCTTATTTAAGGACACTCTGACCATCATAGCTATAACTGCAAGACTACTAATACCAAAACAAGGTAAATAGGAACTTTGTGTCATTTTCTTGTTAACCAGATATTCAGGGTACAATACCAACCACCCAAAATACCTGTATGTTGGTAATTACACCTATTTCCCAAAATATCGCTTCATTTTTTGTTGTTCTAATGAGAGGCTCTTCTGAGAACAGATCTATTTGCTATGGGGTATGTGGAAAATTGAAAGGACACAAAGTGAATTGATTTAAACATGACAATGGTGTTAACTCAACACTTCTTTCAACTTTTGCTCAACTTTATGTTGCTGATAACACTTGAAAAAACCCACATTTCTAGCTTCAAAGGTGCCTTAGGCACTGCTTGGGAATGAAGCTTAGGCTTCCAGAGAGGCTAATGTGATGTTAAACCCATAAGCTACAAAAGCCATTGATTACTCCACACCTATGCAACCCATTTCTTATTACAAACTTCATTTTATTTGCAGACATAATTTAGTATCAGACAACACAAATCCTGTAAATGTTCTTAAGGCCCATCCTGCAAACATTTATTAGCAGGTTATGTGCTTGTTTCCATGAATAATCCATTACCCTTTGCGTAGGGAGCATAATGCCAGGCAGTAAGCGCTTATAAAAAAAAAAAAGACCTATTGGCTGTAATTCATAAGTAGTCTTATGGACCTGAGTAAGCACATACATAAACGTTTGCAGGATTACACTTATGTATCGTTGTCTTTACACTTATGTATTGTTGTCTATAAGTAATGCGATTGCGTACATCTTTAGTACTCGAGTTAAATATCAATGAAATATAGTGAAAATATACAGTTACCTTTGTGTTCATGTAGTCCTTAAAATTTTATTGCCATAAATGTTTAAACTCATCCCCTTGCAAGCCTTTCCAAAATGGAAACCACAATGTATTAAAGTTCAACACCTCTAATAGATTTCCAATGATTTTTTTTTGTTGTTGTTTTACATATGTAAGTGCCTTTTTATCTAACACAAAGCAAAAAGCTGCCATGCTTTCCTGAGGAAATCATCTTCATCGGCTGGGAGAAATAGGGTTCACAACATTTGAATACTTTCATAATAAACTCTCAAATAATGTTAAGTGCACTTGCCCAGACGCTTCAGCCACAAATGATAAGCTATCTCCATCAAATAAACAAGTGGTGTCTATAATGACTACTTGGGGACATCTACATTTACTGATGGCAAAAATTATGTCTCAGCTGTTATATTATGGTTTCAGGAACCGTATAACCACTTAATAGCAACCAGTCATGTTCAAAAAACAAGTTATTCTAAGAGCAGTCATGCTATGACTGATATCTTACAAAACACAATTAGTGGACAGAAGTAGTACTTGAGAAAGTACTACTCAATCAAACCAAAATAAACAGGAGGAAATAGTTATTACAAAACTGTATCTGACTGCTTAGGGTGTTATTAAATACCAGAAATATTCTTTTCTAAGGTATGTGTTACCAACAGTTTGAAAGTGAAAATAAGGACAGAAATACTGTGTGCTTTGTACTTCATGTGATATTCTGTTGCCAAGGATCTCGAGATCCAAGACAAATTTTTATTTCTCTCTCAGCAAATCTGTAAGCCTCAGAATGACTAAAGAGGGTTTTGCCTTTCGGCACCTCTATTCCTGACAGTTTGTTTTCTAAAAACCTGATATTAATTTCTGTGGTGCAAATATAGGGTAAGGACCAGGAAGATGAAAAGAGAACTATATTATTAAGGAGTACGGTAATCACACACCTGGAAAAACAGACTGAATAGAGTGTGTGTGTCCTTTTTTGCACAGCAGTGTTCAGAGTCTGTGAAGTTTTCTTAAAACTTTGAAGGTGAGATTTTTTTTCAATTTAGACAACTGTTCTCTGCAGAGATTCCTCCATGCTTTCTCCTTTGTACAGTTCTGTGAAGTTTTGCATCCCCATTCTGTTGTGATACAACTCAGTTTTGAGTGAAAACACAGATGGACCCAAAATCCCAAGATAACACCAATGAAAAACTCCTGAGCTTCGCTGGGTGTCATTTTTTAAGACCAAAAAAAAGCATGACGAGACTCAATAGACTCAGAAACAAAACCACTTGAACTGCACACACCCATGCACGATTTTACACAACTTCCCTGCTCTGTGGGACAGATGGCACTCCCATGGCAAAAGGCTGGGTGGCTGAGTGTGGTGGGTGGCCGAGTGTGGTGGGCGCCAGCCTGCACTGCCCACCCCGTGGGTGAATGGCACCATCTGGGAGGGAGTACAGCCAGCCTGGGCTGGTCAGATGTCCCTGGCTTCTGAAAGTCTTCACTGAAATTTCTTCACTGAAAGGGCTGTCAAGCATTGGCACAGGCTGCTCAGGGAAGTGGTGGAGTCGCCATCCCTGGAGATATTTAAAAGACGGGTAGATGTGGTGCTGAGGGACATGATTTAGCGGTGGGCTTGGCAGTGCCAGGTTAACAGTTGGACTTGATGATCTTAAAGGTCCCTTCCAACCAAAACAATCCTATGATTCTGTGATTGTCCCTCCAGTCCTCTCATCTCCCAAGCTCTTCCCCAGCACCTCTTGTATGTCCCCAAAGTGCTGCCCCGACCTGCCGCGCACAGCCAGTGCAGTGGGTTAGTTTGGCACCACGAGGTGCAATGTTTCTCCCCTCTGCTTCATGTGGACCTTTTACACGGAGCTGTGGGGCACAACCTTGGCTTCATGCCTCCAAAGAATCTAGCCTGGCAAAAACCCAGAAGAAAAGCTAGGAAGAACTGGATTGTGCCTCTGAGTTTGGCAGGAAGCTTTCCAGTGGGAAAGGAATACCTGGAGCTGCTGTTGAGGTGTGTAAAAGGTAACCAAGAGAACACAGTCTTTCACAATTTTTTTTTGTACAAAACATTTGAAACCAGGTTCAATGTTACATCACCAGTGTTGTGACACTTGCTGTCCTGTTATCAGTCTTTGTCTGTCTTGTGCCTGGCAGTTCCCTGTTGTCACTAACCCTTTCCCACTAAGTGACAACTTTGTAGGGTGCTCTGACCTGCACCATGTACTTGGATTTTCATGCCATCTGTCTTCCTGGGCTTAATCCCTCTCTTAATCCCTCATGTCTCTAGCAGTCTTTCAACACTTCCTTTCTCAATCTCACTCAGATGTCACTTTTACGCAGATGGTGCCAGGATTTAAATTCCCTTCACTGCTCTGAATATAGAGGCTTCGCCCAATTGCTTTAATCTCGTCACCTCTTCTTTTTCCTGTTTTTCCTTCAGCATAATTTGGACGGTTTTGGTAACACTAAAGCAAAAATGGTATTTCATGCTTCTAGATGCCACGCTGACCAAGAGTTAGAGAAATAAGTAAGAGGATTATAGAAGGAAATGGATTGATTATCTGTCTGGCAGGAATAGTTTCTTAAAAAAATTAAGCATCAGAGATTTTTTAAAAAGTAGAATAATGCATAATTTCACAAAGATTATAGATTTTCCCCATACAATCAATTTTAACATAATGGTCTCTTCATTTTTTTTTTTTTCCTGCATTCTCTGTGATACTTCAGGTCATTGCAGATTTAGAAGTGTCAAATGACAGTTAAATAATTCACCTAGAATTTTCTTTTTTCCCCTGTAGGTACATACAAAGGGTCAGTATTTTTCCTCTAGTACTAAAGTATAGGTCCCTGAAAATGTTTGTGCCATTAAATTGTCAATGACTGAAAATAACCTAAAAGTTGAACAGAATGCTCCTGTATTATGAATATGTGTGAAAAGTACGTATAAGAAGGAATCATTCTCATAATCTCAATTTTTAATATCTCTATTTATGTTGATATTCAATATTTAATGTACACCCAAAGCATTGAAGCTGGTATAAAATGTTTATAAATACCTTTTGAATTCTGTGAATGCTTTTTAGACACATATTATCAATCAGTAAATACTCTAATGTTCTTGATGTTCTTTGTTTTATACCATACAAATCTTCTTTAAACCCTACAAATGCTCTGATGCTCTTTATATAGATTTCTCCACCTCCATTCTCTTATCTAATGTTTTTAAAAGCACACTTTCAGCTTTAGCAATATGACAGGGGTGGCAGACTTACTGTGTGACACATGATTTCCTTCAGAGATGCTTTTTTTATTCCTGCTGCAATAGCGTAATGTAGCATGCATCACATGGATGCTATTGAGTAGAACGACAGCATATTACTTCTTCTCTAAACGTTTCAGAACTCTTCCAGCAAACTAACCACCCAAGGTTTCCGGCAGCTAGTAGTAATCCAGCCCTTTGGATAACATTTCATTTGCCTCAGTTGCCACCAAAAAAGGAATCAATAGCTTATATGGAGTCAACACATGAGAAGTCTATTCACTGGATTTTTCTGAGGTTGTCACTTCAAAAGACGTAATTTCCGCTTGTGTTCAGCAAAGTCAATTAAGAAGTTGTACGTCCTTCTTTCTTCCTGTCTGCTTTGATCTCTCCTTAACAGAGGCCAAATTCTAATTTAAAGCAGCTAGCTTGTAGCTAAATAAAAATTCTGCAAGCCATGGGGCACTCAGAGTAATCCCAGCTCTTCTCCATAAAACTTTTAAGCACCTCACTGTGGAACAAGAATTTTTATATGGAGCACTTCCTTAATCAATAAAGATGATTAAAATGGGTGGGACTGATAGCATATTCCCACATCCTATGTTTCACAAGTGCTTAACCCTGCCTTTATTATTAACAGCGAGCTTGATCCTGCAGAGTGTGCACAGCTGCCCTTCAGCCTTCCTGTTCAAGCTCTCATGGCATTGCTTTCAGGTGATAAATATCTGTGGGATAAATATACTTACTGGTTCTATACAAGAACCCTCTCCTATATAGCTTAAATAATATCTAACGTGTTTCACAAAAGAAATTCCAGTGTCACTACAAACTACTTCTGGATGTTCCTGAGCTGAATTACTCTGCCCTGTATTCTATATAAAGACAGAGACAGAATATAAACCTGGTGTCCTCCTCATTTGTTTCTTCAGACAAATTAAATAAATAAAATCACATGGGTTAGAAATGTAGAAGTGGACTACACCAGCAGCAAAACTTTTACAGCATCCTTGGGACGTTAACAACCATTCACTGGAAAAAGTTCATAGCTTACACTGAAATAAATCATTGGAGAATCAATACTTAGTTTAATACAAAAAGAAGGAAGGAAAGTTTTTTATCAGTATTTTAAAGATGGAGACCAAAGACAGTGATTTAATGCCTTTATTGTCTTACTAACATTTTTTTTTTCCTTTTTCATCCTTCTATATACTATCATATCTCTCATGACTCTTAGTAAAAAAAAAAATGCCATGACTCCTACAAGAATCAACAAATACAAAAGATGGGAATCTCTTCTGAAGATATTTTGTATATTCATTTTCTACCAGTGACCTGGCTGAATGCAAGCTACTTTTGCTGCATGTTTTTTCATACCTACTGCTCTTCTGTTCTGGCTGATGTATAATTGCATATTCTTGTTGTGTCCCAGGAAAACTAACTTTTTACAGATGAAACTTCTTTTACTTTCTGTTTTAAAATGTCTACTCCTGCCTATATCAAAACTTCGTGTGTAAAAGTGCTACCGTAACATATGTTGTAGCATATAACAGTAACACAGTGCTACAACAGTGCATAAAGTATAACATATAAAGAACCTCGTGTCATTCCTCGCTGAACCACCTGCCTTCCTCCCTCCTCTCTTTTTAACCACTTCTTCCTCTATTTTCTCTCTCATCCTCACCCTCTGCTGTGCCTTTTGCCTTCTCCATTTCCACTTCAAGCTGTCTTTGTTTATTAACATCCATTTCTTCTTTCCTTTTCAATTCACTTTTTTTTTTTACCTTACAAAAAACTATGTGAAAATCGAGCTTCTTTATCTTTCACTCTGAATGTGTATGTGGTCTACCTGGGATATGGTCTGCCTACTGCATTTTATTATTCATTTATGGCATTGGGCTATCCTAGCAAAAAAACTGCCTGAACAAAGCTGATGCCCTAAGGCGTCTTTGGGGAAGTTTGCTTGCTTGTTTGTTTGTTCATTCACTTGTATTTTTATTTGGCATGGATTAGGATGCTGAAGTGCACATTTCTTTGGCTATAACTGAGGGGTTTGATATAATTACCTGACTTAATATGGGAGTTCAAGTCTGATGGCCTTGGAGTTTTTCTAAAGAAATCCTTCTTTCTGTCTTCCCAAAGACACAGTTTTCTACAATTGTATGTTAGTCTGATGCCCTAAGCTTTTTTTTTGCACCAAGGGCACCTTGTCAGCCGAAACTTAAGGAACTAAAGTGATGCTCTCAGATATTATTTGAGCTGCATGGCCTTGGGGCTTCCTAAGGCAAAGATGGCTGCAAAAAAAAAGAGAAATTTATGTAGCAAAGCCGTATTTTTCTGTTGGACAAAGTAATGTTCTCATACAACAGACTTCTACATGGGCTTTGAAAGAGAAGTAAGAGAAATTCTTTAAAACCAGATGCCCTTGGAAACACATTTCTCCCGATACAAAGTGATGCCCCAAAGACATTAGGTGTATCTTACGCTACCCAGTTCCATAAAAGTAACAAAAAGGGTTTCATTGCACTTGGATATGATATAATTTATGTATGCTAGATGCATAAATTTTATATTTTGAAATAATATTTATTAATTATGTTGTTTTTACCTCTAGGAAAACAAAATAAAATTTAAAACCCACCACAAACAAAGCAAACACAAGGTATTTTGTATTATTCCCAGAGAGCCTCTGCAGTTAAATGCATCATCTAAAGATCAAGGTTTGGCAAGTTCTATTTTGGACTTTAACCTGTCAAAGAATGTTAACGTCGAGGGGAAGAATCTTACAGAAGTTTTAGGTAAGGCAAAAGACTACTGCAAACAGATATTTCTTCCATGTACTACTGTGCTGGGTCCAAGGAAATCCTTGTTCTTTGTCAGTCCCAGTTTGGAACTTTTCAATATTTTACTGACCTGTCCAAGAGCAATTCTCTTATATCCTTTAGGCCTTTTTTTTCTCCCCCCTGAAAAAAGAGTATGAGTTGTAAACATCAATTTAAAAAAAAAAAAGGAAAATATTTTTTAAATAAACCATTAATAAATTCTATATCTCATAAAACTGTACAGTCAATGTGTATTTTATATTTATCAAATATTTTATTTAAATATTAATGCACTTATAGTAAAATGAATATCTATAATATTTTTGTAAGCAATCATACACAAAAAAGGTAGGAAGCATAATTTTTTAGCCATAAAGCATTCAAAGGAATAGAGAAGGTGTTAAGGGATGTGTCTCCATTTTTATATGATTTAGAAAGTGATAGCAGAGCCTTTCATGCCTCATTATGACCTGAGTTTGCCTTTATACTGATGTAAACTGACTGATTTGGTGGGCAACTTCCTGTGATAAGTATTAATAGGAGTGAAGTCCAATCTAATTGTTTATAAGTGAGGAGAAAGATATTTCTTTTGCCTTATCACAGCTGATGGTTCACATGTGCTTTTGCATTTATTTAATATCCATAATGTAAAGACTATAGTGCATTCCTAAAATGATTTTAGTGACATTATTGTATACCATTAAATAGCAATTGATCTTAAATGTTTGCGACATTAATTAATATCTTTTGTTAAGTTTGTACAAACACCATCGATGCCTTTCTAATCCTCCATACTCTTTTACATAACCAACCCTGAGAATTCATTTCTCTTCTTGAAAAATAAATCAATAAATTGTCCATAAAACCAATACAGAAAGCCAAAGAAAACTATGTAATATGCTACAGTAGTTTTTTCTGGATATACATATATCATGCTAAAATTATGGGGTTTTTACTGCTAAGAAGTATGCATATAAAAATTGGATTTGATATTTAAATTATGAGAGCCTGAAGGAAGGAACAATATATTCTGTGCCTTCTACATTTCTGGACATGCTTTTGACATTCAGTAGAAAAATAAATGTGCATGTATGCATATCACATTGGCAAATATTGTTATAGTCCATCTAATATATTGGGGTACGTGTGATACAAATAGTTATTCACAGCCAATTTAGTAAATCATCTGCATACTGTGGTGAGTATTATAGCATTTTTCCAACATTTGAATATCAGACATAAGAATTGGAAACTTACATTCATATGAAAAGTACATTCAGCACAGAATTGTATTACTGGTCCCACACTATAAGTTCTAACATGTCGGAGTGTTAGGTTATGCTGAAAGAGACTGTGCTGTCCATCAAAACTCCCTGCGTAAAATATTTGTTTCATTATCTGCCAGTTAAAGTCGAGACTGGCGATATTCAAGAAAGCTTCTGCAATATCTGTAAGTACCATATGATATCAATCTGTTGTTATTATTAGCTCCAGAGTTTAATAAAAACAAAATTCACTGAAAATATTAAAAGTGCGTATACACATATATATGTGCATATATAAAAATATGTGTTTGTGTGTGTATCTATGCCTTTTACCCCTGTTTCCAGAAAGATTTTAGGCAAGGTAAAGACACAGTATTCCTATATATCAGGATCAAAGATGTCTGTGGTCTACATTTTATTCGCGTGTATTTGAATGAAGTGCTAGAAGAGCCACTAAATGAAAACTCCTTAAATCTTTCAGGGCAGTATTTCATTGAAGGCAATCATTTTTCCAATTTTTTTTTTTTTTTGCTATATTTATCGCCTCACAAAACTTTTCTTGTCATTTTCTCTTCAGGATCCAGTCACAAAAACCTGTTATCTAAGACCTCCTGAGGTTACAGAAGACTGAAATTTAGACAGCTGTGTTCAGAACTGAGGTCTCATAGTCACAAGTGCTTACAGGTGCATTCCTTTCTGGAGGTATTGACACTGTATACCTCAAAGAGGTTGGTTTGCTTTTGCTTTTGGTCTTTAATTTGGGCTTTTAGAGCTCTGGTTATCTGCTGACCTGAAATTTTTAAGAGTTAACCCAACTCATATGTAAACGTAGTCCAGATTCAGAAGCTGGACTTTTTTCTAATCCTTTCCCTCTGAGAAACTTCACTTGGAATGACCCCATTCTTCATGAAATTAGTTTCTTTCTTTCTTGTTTAATAAATTCCCTTCCTCTCTCTCCATAAGATGAATCCATGATTTGAGCAGTAATACAGAGTATGGAAAATCTAGGTACAAGCTTGGCTTCTTCCTGAGTGAAATAAACACCACATCTCCAGTTGAAATGTTTTATCCTGTAGTTATAGGCAATTTTCACTATTTCCCCCTAATTATGTTCCACTGTGCAAAGGTGGAATATAATTACTCGACCTCTTCAGTACTTTTTTAAGTCAGCTGCTAAGAAGGGAGAACCTGTCTTTTTAAGAACCGTATATACTTTTTACACAAATAAGTCATCAGAAAATGTACATACAGAATGACTGGAGCAGGAGCAAAAGTATTGCATGTAGTGTTGGGTAAGGAAGATAAAGAAGGCTGATTTTGGGTGTGTTTTTTATTGGCTTGCCACTCACAACTTCTGCTGTTTGAGTCATAAAACTGAGTATATTTTGAACTCGCTCTGTAGGGTTCTGGATCCTAGCTGAGCTAAGCACCATGGCTTTTCAGGCTTTATGGAGCCTGAATTTCTTTCGTGTCTACCTCAACACATTTGTAACTCACAAACAAAGCCAAATCCACTAGCCAGTTGAAAATATAGAAAACAAAACCAGACCAACTAAATAAAAGTGAAAAGATGTTTCCGTACATCCCTTCTAGAAACCAACGGTGTGAAATTATTTAGTGTTTGCCACGAAGTCCGTGCCAGGAAGCAGTTTCCCATCACGCTCTGAAATGATGGGCAGCAGGTCTGGCATGTTACAGTCTAAAGGGAGGAGTGAGTTTCACAACCCCACAGAAAATGCTAAACTGACAAGTTAAAATGGCCAAAATACTTTTGACAACATATAATCTGTCAAAATACACTGTTTTTCAAAGTCAAGACATTCTGCAGTGATTTATTGATTTTTATGAAGATTTCTGTAACAAGATTTTTGACATTTTGCCAGATTGCTTCTGACCAGAAGGACTGACTTGATACCTGAGGATCAGGTAATCTGAATCTGTGCCACTCAAACTCACAAAAAGTTTTGTTTTCATTCAAAAATGAAATTAATTACCTCGAAAGCCGTTAAACACACATAAAAGATGTAGCAGTGTTATGCTAAGAAGAGTCTCTCATGCAGAGAGAACCCACATCACTTGAGGATTAGGGATCAGGACCAATATCATAAACTTCAACTAAAACCCAGTAAGTAGTCTTGGAGCATCCAGCCACTTTCTGTGTTTAAAGAAAGATATTCCACTCGATAAGTCAGATGCTTTCGTTCTGCACTATGTTCAAAGATGATCCTGTGCTGCATAATCCTGCTTGTCTCTGCCTCTTTCTGTCTTTCCTATCTATTACCTTTCTTCTTTCCTCTCAAAGTTATCACTGTCAAAGTGACAGCTCAGGCTCTCCACTAATTCTGCCTCTCTTTCTTTCCCCTTTCATTTTTTACAGCCTTTCTCATTTACTTTTTCTCTTTAATTGTTCACCCCCAGTTTTTTGTTTTTTGTTGTTTTTTTTTTCTTGTGGCAATCTACAAATCTCCACTTTACTGGCCTTTAAATCTCAGATGCCTTCATCTAGAATCTAAAAAGGTTCCTGTGGATGGAGGCACAAATTATATGCAGATTGTTAGTGCAGGAATTATTGCTGCTTGTAGCTGCAGAACTTATGAGACCTCCTGTTTATTAAAGGAGAGACTACTTCTTTCTCCAAAGATATATTATTCAAGAAGTAAAGGTCCAGGTTTCAAAGAAAATAATGAAAAAAATCTTCAAATAATTTAAGGAATTCTAATGTACAGACTTGACAGTTTGTACTGTAATTTTCATCTATTTTCCCAAATATTTGGGCAAGACATGCATGGTAGAAGAGAGTTGGAAGAAAGATTAGTCTTATTTGTAGGTACACTTGCTGGAAATAGTCACCAGTGGTGCTGTGAGATCTTCTGTATTGTGACTGGAAAAGGATTAAACCGTCTTTAGAAGCTGAGCAGGATGGTATTTTCTTTTCTGTAAAAGTAAAGATGTTAACGAGCATATGTAACTAAGGCATGATATCCGTTAATAAGAAAGCAGATTCAGTGCTCTCTGCCACTCTGCATTGATGGTATCCAGGAGCCTGTGCTAATTTGCCTCCCAGCGTGTTCGATGAGCTCCAAGCGGTGGTGATAGGCAAAGAAATAAAAGCAAGTAGGTTTACTTTCAAAAAAAAAACCCCAACCACCAAACACCGACACCCACCCACAAAAACCCCCGTTTTAAATAACTTCTAACAAGTAATTGGATAATTACTTTTATGATGTTGATGTGGGACATCAAACAAATTTAGAGAATCTGAAAAAGGCCTAAATCCTGATGACAGTACGACAGCATGGATGACTCAGTGGTCAAAAACAGAGTACATTTTGAACAAATTCTCTTCTTATATGTTCTGCAGCATGTGAAGGAGGCCCAAGATACTGGAGAAATCATAATACTGAATGTAATTCCTATGGGGTATTTAAATATTTCACCAAATACATTTACTGATACATTTACTGGAGTTACAGATTTAATGGGGGAAAAAAAAAAAAAAAAAAGATGTTAAATAATTATATAACAGTTAGTGGAAATATCCCTTTCTTTCTACGTTTCATGAACAAATGTCGTTTATGCAAATGCTCAGAAACAGGCACATTGAACCAGAATATTCATCATAAAGTCCAACCTCATTCACACAGTCAGGATGTGCTATTTCAGTCAAACAAATGTTATTTAGTAAATTCCAGCAGATCTAAGTGTAATCAGCTATGCAAACCATAAGTACCTATAGTACCTGGCTTCAGAAATATTAACAGGCAAATGTCTCAACACACCTCTGTTAAAACGCATTTAAAATCAATCTGCATGCTTCTAACAGGCTCTGAACTTGTTTACAGTCAATGTTCAAAAAGTCCTTTGTAAAGTTCAAATCCTTCTGAAAAGCAATAATATACCATTTAAAAAAAAGTCATTTGTATTGAGAAAAAGCCTAAAACACTTTGTTCTCAATGTTTTGTAGAAAATTACAAATGCCTTAAATGGGTGCTAAATTAGAAGAACTCCTCAACTATAACTATAACTTAGTCACAGCAAGGCTATAAAAATGCAAACAAATTAATGCCACTATTAGTTTATTCAATTGTCCTGAAATATTTATAGAAATTTGTATTAGTACAGTTATTACTAATAGATATGTTTATTCTTATAATTGAACTTAAAAAAATTACAGTGCCGTATAAGTTATAAAACTGTTAGTTTTAATAAACACTTGCTTGGTACATTTTCTTCAGAATATCTCTACACGTAAAACCGACAGCCGAGGAAGAAATAATGAATATAGGAAGCATCTTCATCTCCATGCAGATGAAAAAGTCTATGTTCATGTCCTTGATTTAACATTCACAGAAAATCAACCAACTTAAAGAGTAATATGAAAAAATATTTGTGTCAGCACTTTTAGAATAATCATGTATTTCAATATAGCGGTACACAGTTTAATGAGAATGCCTTCAAAATAAATCAAAGCTCTGGTGTTCTTTTTGAAAGGGTCGCTCACCACTGAAATGTTCCAAAGAAGAAAAGTAATTCCTGACAAACAATATATAGATCTTCAAAGAAGAATGAAATGTGAACATGGGAAGCTTTATCTAGTGTTTCTACTTAATAATACATTTACAATTAGTGATATGTACACAGTTGTTAAATTCTAGGCTGAAGCACAAGTTCTGAACCTGAAATCTGTTGACATTAAACAAAGCAGCTTTTGATTTATTACTTGGTTGAAACAGATTGTTGTAAACAATCTACAAAGTGTCCAAGGTTATTTATCTTTTTTTTTCTTTATTTATTTGTAATTTTGTTTTTATATTTATGAAGGAACCCAATTCTCGGTAAATAAAAATGAATGGAAAACAAATATTGTGAGATTCATCTGGGAATAGCGTGTTATCTTCATCTCCCAACTTCTTTCTCAGCTTTATTTGCCTTTTGGGGGCTGCTGCTTTCTTATTTCCTTTAATACATGCATTGACTAGTGCAATTTCTCTCCCTCTCAGATGTGGCAGGAAATTTCCTCTGTTTTGATAATAAGTGAGTAGACACCCAAGCTCAAATCCCCACAAGCTAGCTTCTGACATTCTTTAATATTACTATGATTTATCAAGGATTTCCACAGTTCCCTCCTGGCTCCTTTAAAAGATATTTTAAATGGTTTTACAATAAATCTGTTTAGTGGCTGTCTAATTTGACACACATTTTGACATAGTCAATTGTCACACGTGTTTAACACATCGCATGATAAGAAAAGAAGCTTATGAACTGTTTAAACTTTGCTCTGTATGAAAAACATAGCGTTATTATTGCAGGACTCAGATTGAAAGCAGTGATTAGATCATTAAAGAATCCAACTTACAGTTAATTATCTTTTAAACACCACTAGACTATCTTAAAAACCAATTACTTCTATTCCTGTCAGTATCTGGCTATCAGACTAAAGGTCTTCTTGGCGCATAGTCTAATTTGCCTAAAAAAAGTTAAATTTATATTTAATATTGAAAATATGTAAATCAGTTCATAAATATATTGTGAAAATAATTGAAGGACATATTAGACAATTATTACATTGAAAATATTAAATGCAAATAAAATATTTATAGAATGTAGCAGTCTGAGCGACATATCTAGCAAGGTGTTACCTACCAACTTCATGCTCCGCTGATCTGAATTTTAGCTAAGAATTTTTTGAGTTTGGTTTTAGAGTTGGTTTAAAAATTATCATTTAATGAGACTTTAAAACTAATTTGCATAATCCTCAAAGAAAATATTGTTCAACATTCAAAAGAGCTATCGGTATTCTCTTTCAAAGCTCATATTAATTCCAGCTTCAAAAAGGGGGATGTTTATGACACCAAGATAAGAAAATACAAATACAGTTGTTAATCACTGTGTAATTACAAAAAGACTTTTCTTAAAGTCATAGCAGAAATACCTCACTAGTGTTTATTTCACGTTCATCTAATAACTTCAGTCTTTCCTGTTTAACTGCTGCTCATGAAATTCATAATAATAGTCTACAACAAATAAACTTTATACAATTAAGGAAAACTTTGTGAAAGCAAAAGCTTTACCTTCTGAAAACGTTTCGTTAAAGGTAATGTGTATTTGCTCTCTGATGTGTTTTGGTGATGTATGGCAATTCTTTCAAAGACCTTTGCTCAGAGAGATCCAAGAGACTGAGCAGAGCCTTGAAGGCAGTCATATGCAGAGTGCATGATCTAAATCTAATAACAAACATGGTATTTAACAGTTAAATGTTATTTTGGTGTAAAATCTGAGTGGGATGATTTTTTTTTACTCATATGAAAACAAGGTGCTTCCATCACAAACTGTTTTGCAGAGTTTTGCTCCTGTCTCATGACCCATTAGGGGGGACACGGCCCTGAACTGTGAAGCTGCATCTTGAGGACCTCAGGAGAGGTCTGTGAAGAGCAACAGTGCTCATCTTCAATACCTTCATCTTCATCAGATCACTAGGACGTTCCTAACCTTTCCACCGCAGTGTTTCACCACTCTGTCCAGAGCTGCTCACCAATCTTTCTGAGGAAGGGTCTGGAGAGGGATGGATCTGCCAGAGGATACAGACAGCGAGTTACAAATACGGCCACCGGTGAGGGTGTCAGCAGGCTGCAGCTGGCTAAAAGTGAATCATACCTTCTATCTTCAGATTCTGGGAAACGCTAATATATCTGCCTTTCTTTTTTCTCTGCTGACACATCTGAAAGAGAACATCAAGCCAGACATATAGGTCCTGTGAGGGATTCTCAGCCCTGGGCCCCAATCAATGGCTGAGCAACATCCCTCACTTATCAAACTCGGCCCTGCGACTGGTGGCTCAGGCAGGCCGATTGCTCTGAATTTCTTCCCTGCTTTTTCAGAGAAGCAAGGGGAGACAAAACCAGGCCTTAAGGTAGGGTCAGCATACAGAAATTAACTTCTGCTGCCGACTTACCTGAATCATTTTTGCAGGGTGGCAGACAAAGCCAAAAAGCCAGAAGAAAACATCTGCTGGGGAGAAGAGTTTCCAGGCATATGTGTAAACAGGGCGACTGATGTCTCTGGTTTCCCCACTGTTATTTTTTGTGAATGTATTGGGGAGAGTATTGATGTCAAATAGCAGATTATATGTGATGCAAAAGCAGAGATTACTTCTTCAATTTGTTTAGGCGTTGGTAGACAATCAGGCCACAACACTGTATCCAGCAGGGCAGAGAGGAACTAAGGAACTTACCTCTCTTTTTCTTTTTTTCCTTTTTTTTTTTTTTTGAGTAGTCTATTTCAACACAAGAAACCCTGGCTTATTTATTACTGAAGTGCAGTCTTTTCAAAGCCTGAATGGCTGCCCTCAATTAGATAAACATTATTGAATCATTTGACTATAGAAGGCCACACGTTGGCATAAAAGTGACCCTAGAACATTCATTTCAGGGACCCCTGAAGGAGTAAATTAGCTTTATATCGCTGCTTTTTCAATTTCGGCCTGGCATGTAATGCACTTGTTGGCATACGTTTCCTTGTTGCTTGATGCTAAACATATGTTCAAATACAGATGAAAAAACAGGTGTGTTTGGCTTTTGAAGATCTCTTACTAGTGAAACTTTTCTGAGGGCCTTCATGTTTTCACTTCCCGTGGCTGGCAGCTTCCTCTGAGGCAAAGCCCAGAATAGAGAGATTCTGTAGGTGCCATAAGTGACATTCCAGGATGCGAGGGACTTCTTATGTGCCAAGAAGGAGGAAGAGCACATGGGAGAGCTCTTATGAGTGTGAAACATCATTTTCAAAGGCAGCCAAGGATCACTGATTAAGAACCTGGATTCCAGCATTTACGACTTCGCATGACCTGGCTTGATGTTTGCCCACAGGCTGAAGCTGGGTGAGATGGGTCAGGGAAGGGAGTCCGAGAGACCACTGCTTGGAAGAACTAAAAAGGAGACACGATCCACTCTGTATGTAAAGAAGGCCAGAGGAAATTACAGATTTATTGGAGGGAAGACTGTTCCTGCCCATGGCTCCTAGGTATAGCAATTTAGTGCATGATGTGGTTTGACAAGCTGGCACGTGTGATTGCAAATTAGAGGCAGCCCTTTCACTTTAAGTTCAGCCCGCTGAAATATTTCCGTGACAAGTGACATCCGAAACTCCTTGTCCCAGCAGAACAGCTTTCTGGTGTCCTCACTGGAATTAGTAAACACACCAGCATACTGAAATGAGCTCCTTATTTCCAGTTAAGTGTAAAAAACCCTGTATAAGATTGAACCTTCTGAACTTGTGATCATCCTGAAATAGCCTGACAACTCGTTATTGAGGTGCACTGGTCTTCAGATTGGGATGCATGAGGCAAGGGAAGAAAAAGTGTGAGGTACAATGTATAATACTTGTTTGCACCCTGCTATCTTCTTAATACTGGAAAGACTTGCTGGGTTGCATCAGCAAGAGACGTCTGAGCTCCCAGTGCTGCAGGTGTCAGGCATTAGGGCCAAAATTAGGGTGGGAGTTCCGCCTCCAGTTACAGAAGACACTGACTAAAGCATCCTTTCTTTGGCCTCACCTGCCCCACCAACAACAGCACACATAATTTGTCAGAGAAAAAAGGCTTTTCCTCACATATAGCATGCTGTAGGTTTATCTAGTAGGCTTAACGAGTAAGGTCATGTATACCAATTAGTGTGGGAGGCAAAGGACTTGGGGATGGTTGGCAAGTCCAAGTTCTTTCCCACTGAGGTGTGGTG
>NW_009647743.1:804853-1015008 GCF_000708025.1 Charadrius vociferus
TCCTGCTGATGCAGACTTTGCCTCAGAGAATACGAATCTAAACTCATGCACGTTTGTCAAAGTCAGCATAGATGGGGATCTTTGCGTGTTTCAAGATACGGTAATCTCTTATAAATATACAAATAGAGCTCGAAGAATAACGTGGCTGTGAGT
Source organism: Charadrius vociferus (assembly GCF_000708025.1). Lineage (NCBI taxonomy): Eukaryota > Metazoa > Chordata > Aves > Charadriiformes > Charadriidae > Charadrius > Charadrius vociferus. The sequence continues at coordinate 805,007 of NW_009647743.1, forward strand.
AAAAAGAACAGCTAGATTCAATTACATTGTCATCGAAGAAGCTGTACTGGTTTGAAACACCTAGTAGAAATGCCTGAAATTTATATATTTTGTTACAAATCGGACAAATGATAAATTCTACCTTTATAATTCTGCACATTAGATTGTTGTTTTTTTTCACGCAAACTACACTTCTAATCTGAAACCATCGTGTATTTAGTTATCACAGGTAAGTGCCTGAATTTCCATCCTTTCGCGACCAAAATTGTGGATTTGTAATTTAAGCTTTTGCTTGACTATCTTTTTAAAACTGATCAATTTCAGTAATACATGACTAATGTAGTCAGATGATTCCAATTTCAATATTATTTGTTATTTATAATTGATTATATTATGAGTTTACATAAGGACTTGAATGCTATGATAATAGTCTATCAAATAATATGTCTTGAACTGTTAAAATGATAAAGCTTATTATTGTGATAGCCGTCTGAATTAATGGGACTAGATCTTGGGCTTTTTCAGTCTTTGAAGCTCATTGATTTTTAAGGTGTGTATTTTGAGATATCGTTTGGTTTTAAATTAGCCTATCGGGGACTTTACCATCTTTTGCAGATGTTATCCAATCAGAATTCTAAGTTAAGCAACCAGTATATATATTATATGTTACCTATCTGTAGCCTCCAGAGATACATTTGCCACAGTATTATGCACCAATTACATGGAACTTTTTCAGAGATTTTTCATGAAAAGTGCTGAAGATGCCTGCGGTGAATAAATGCCTTTGGTTTAATATTTAGAAAAGCAAGCATCTCAAAAAAACCCCAAGTGCATCAGGTTCTAGAGAGGAATAGGATAAAATGAAGAGAATCAGCAAAATTAATTCAAGATTTCATCTGCCACCAAAAACATGTAAACATAATTTGCCATGAGAAGAGGAAAGCAATGCCGCATAACCAGTCCAAATTAAATGTGGATTTCTTCCCCCTGTAAACTGTTCACAAAAGAGGAGTTAAGATTTCATGCAAGACATGCATACTCTGGCTCAAAAACATTTTGTTTAACATCATCCCTTTGGCTATCTTGTAAGTTTTAAAGCGATTTTCTTCTTACTGTAGTGTTCAAACTGAGTCTTGATGGATAACTTGGTTCAGAAATAGATGTCAGTATGGGTGATGCAACTAAAAAGCCCAGATCCGGGGGGTTAGGGAGAGAAAAGATGAAAATAAGAATGATTGTTCATGCTTATATTCATTTTCAGTAACCTGTAGTCACGAAATGGAAGGATATAACAGATGTCAATTAACCAGGAAGACACATTAACAGTAATACAAATGTAGATGGCTGTCCACAGAAATGTAAGCTGAGTTGAGATGACAGAAATCACTAGGAGTAGCCATATTGTTGTGTTTTGTGATAGGACAAAATATATATAGTTCATAAACCAAATATTTTCCTACTGTTGCTAAAATGTCAAAAACACTGTGGCACTTTGACACCTCCTTTTTCAAATGCCTCTTACGTTTTTTCGCTGCACACAAAAGAACAGTATGGCAACTAAGCTGGAGATTTTGTGCAACTTTTTAGAGGTGCTACATGAAATTATAATTGGGCTTGGTTTTCGCTTTAACAGAGAGAAAATTATTCAAGGGTTAGCAGATATCCATGCGCAGTTAAAGGAATATAAATTTTTCTACCATTTGCACCTGCTAAATTACTTCTGAGAACGCTAAGGTTCCCTCTTATTGATCCCTTCCATGTATTAGAAATAATAGCATTCCTACCTTCTGGGTAATAATGTGAGATATGGATTAAGAAGTGATTTCTTCTCACAAGTTCTTGAAGTTGCATCAAAAAATGCATGCGCCTTTCTGTAAGAACTGCATTTTTTTTTGTCTTGAGGGGGGTGTTCAGCTGCTAAGGAATCACATGTTCTCATTTTCCAAACTATTTCATAAATTAGAAAATATGTCTAGCACACAGCTTCTCAGTTCCCTCTGTAGCGATGAGTTCCAAGGATTTTTAATGTGTTGTTATAAAGCCCTTTATTCTGTTAGTTTAAACTTTGTTTCCTTTCTGTTTAACTGGATTTTTTTACGCTATGATGAGAGGTTAAGTAGTATCCAAAACCTGTTTTTCTTAGTCCTTATTGTATGTTTATCATTTCTGTTATTTCTATGTGGTCTAACTGAAACCATCACTTTATTTTTGTCTCAGAGCAGACTTTTATACCTGTAATATTTTTTTCTTATGATCCCCTGCATGTTCATTTTTTCTGACAGGGATCAGCATTTCATTAATAGCATGGAATGAAAAGGGCAGGCAGAGCTATAGAAAAGAGATCTTCATTGATCATGTCAAGAGGCCAGAGTTACATGCTGGGAAGTTTGGATTTACCTGGAAAAAGTCTGACTGCTCGTTCTCCCTCCTGAGGTTGTGGTAATACAACCAGCTCTTTCTAAACCATGGGTTTTTTTCCTCCACTTTCACTCATCACTCTAGAGGCAGCGCTGATTAGAGCTCTACCACCTTTTATATTTTAACTCTTTCTGTTAAGAGGAGTTTCAGTACGGTTAAGTGGCTGCGAAACATTTTGTTTGCAGCTGTCCCCATTCCTATGAGCAAGAGAAATATTCATGTAACGGATGGGACTGTTGAAACCCAAAGAATATATAGCCCGTTGCCAGGTTTTAGAAAGTAGAAATTCTCTTATCTGTGGAAACGCTGCTGTGGTGAAGGGGGAGAGGGTGGGGAGTTCAACCTATGCTTGGGTGCAGTACCACCGTCTATACAGCCGTTTGTTGATTTGGATTCCAGATGTAAGTATTTGACGTGATCGCTGGAGTGTACTGGGTCTAGGAGAAGTGATGTCTATAAGATAAACACTGCTAGCAGCTGCCATACTTCAAATAATCAAGTCAACCCGGCTGATGTGAGAGTGCAGATCCAACACAAGTGCCAACCTGGCTAACGAAGACTGATCCGCCGCAATTAGCATAGTAGAATAATTCAGCTGAGTCTGTGCCAAATTTCATTCAGGTAGACGCATCTCGTATCAGGCAAGTTCACGCAGAGCAATCTCAGAGTTACCCGGCCACGTGTTTTCAGCCCCTTAAACTTCAAAGCCTGTCTCCTGGGTAGTGTTATAGTCCTCTGCTTCATTTCTCTGTTGATATAGCTGTTCAGGTGTTTTTCCGGGACATTATTTCTTTTCTTTCTGGCCCTTCTGTCACTCTTTACCTGTAGCTATATATAGTCTGAGGGGGGGGAAAAAAAAAAAAAAGAATCAGCAATCATTTTGGTAATTAGTGCATCTGAGTCTTCTGGGTAGAATAAAAAACTGAGAAACATCTCCCTACCAGTGAATTATTTTCATTTCCAGACCTTTGGTTACACTGCAAATTCTTATTTTGGAGGGGTGGGGGTGGGGGCAAGTAGCACGTAGCACAAGTATTGGATCTGATTCCTAAAGGGATGAAGTTGAATGCAAGAGTATTTCTTAGATTTTTGGCATCCAGGCAGAAAATCTTTTCCCGCTGTATTTTTTTTCCTAATGTTAGGACCAGTTTTGAATCAAAATCATGTATTTTATCTAAAGTGACAAAAAAACATACAAAATATTCCACTAAAGAAAAAAAAAAACAAAAAAAACCAAACAAAAACATGTATTAGACCAATACAGACAGTTAACTTGCATGATAATCAGTTCTGCAAGTGGCATTCAACATATTAGAGTAGATGTTTAAATTCCCTATTTAATAATGGGCCGAAGTACCTGAGAATAGCATTCGCATCACCCTGTACGCTTGGAATAAGGTGCCTCTAATAAGTAGTATGAAATGTCTAACAGAGAAGCATGTCTAACAACTTTTCTGTCTCCTGAACTTTTGCTGCTAAGTAGCAGCCGGAATTATAGATCTCTTGTCAAAGTTTCTTTCTTTGCTTGTGTGCTAAAATGCCTCTTTCCTAATTTTCTTTGAGAAGACATCTGAAAGAAAGGAAACGTCTGTGCCCATTTTTGTGTATTATCCAGAGTGTTAACGCATTCCAGATTTGCTTTCCTTCCCATCTTAAAGTTAGATTATTATTTCTTATCTGTTCCTTATTCCTGGATGAAGAAATACAAATGAGAATTTCCCAACCCATGCTTTTCTATACATGTGTGTATGTCTGTATATGTATGCATATATGTGTGTACACATGTATATGTGGACTACTTTTCATGATGCAGATGCTGTTCAGGGAAATGCTATTAATTTTATTTTATTACTTGTATATCTTACAACTTCTATCGCCAGACTCATGGGCAAGCATTTTCACAACTAGTTGCATATGCAAAGGACAAAGCCCTTTCTCACGCAACTATATTCCTGTTGTGGTTTTGGGGTGCTTTCTGGGCAAGATATGGGACGTGTAATTCATTAAATTAAAAAAGCTTAAGCGAAAAGGTGTTGTCTCAGAGTTTGATTTACCTGTGTGGTTAGAGCCCTGGATAAGAACTGAGACTGAGTTTAAGGTATCTATGACAAATTGTTAAATTATGGTTGATGGTAAACCCAGTCGCAGTGTCTCACCTTCAAACCTGCTACCTGTAAGCACGATTCAAACGAAGGCTTGCCAAACGTTGACTCTTGACATGCTGGCGTTCTGTGTTATGTTCTCCTCTCTGGAGCCCTGCTATTTACATGGTGATAGTTTCCTCCACAGACTCAAATGGGCCTCACTTCTAGGTGGTGCATGTGCTGACAGGAGCTTTGCTCTGATCTCACAAATTGGACAAGTAGTACATAAAATATGTACGTTGGCATCACTAAACAGGAATACGTTAATTGCATTGTAACCTGCTACTAAATTCTAGTGACTTCTCAGGGACAACACAAAGCTGGTTGCCGATCACTGGTAACAGGAATCTGAAATTAAAAATGTCAAATAAATAATTAAATTGTACATATGGCTTCAGACTAATTTCCTTTCCTTTTTCCCTCATATCTTGTAATTAAAAGCTAATAATAGAGGACATGGGTGGACAATGCTAGTTTTATTAAATCTACGCTTCAAATGAAATATCTTTCTTTACTAGACAATAATAAACATTTCTCTTTAAGGTCTTCCTATTGCATCGAAAAGAATGTCCCTGACTTCTTATTCTGCTTTTGTGACTTCTTATTCTGCTTTGTGGTTCAAACAAGGCGGTAAGTGTGAGCAAAAGTGCACGCAGGAGGAGGAAAGTTGTCTGAAATTACGTACTTATTTTTTCATAAATGGGCAATTTGCCCAGTTCAGGGGCGAACTAGAGCAGCTGTTTCACCTTGCAGGAGCCTTTTATTTTGGTGTCTGAGCATGCTTTCCTGCAGAAAGTACTCACACAACAGTGTGTGGGAGGTATATTTCTGAACCGAATGTATCTATATACAAACTTATTTATACTTATATGTTTGTGTGTGTGTATCAGGTAATTTGGGATAACCACGACGGGAATATTTAAGAGATTGACAGATAAGGCCATTCTTTAAACTTTAAAATCAAAATTTACTGAATTCATTCATTAACAAAACCCTTTCCGCTGATGGTTATTTCTTATATATTATTAATCATTGCCACTGCATATAGCAAATTGATTGTCACTAAAAATCATATGCTGAATTAGCTGTGGGTGTACAATACCTTGAAGCTGATGCCATATGGTTAGTGCATGATGGCTATGCTCTGTGGTGATGCCACATGTGATCGAGCTTGAGAGCTCTTTCATGGGAGAAATGAAGACCAAAACGAGCTTGTCTTATTTTTTAAGTTAATCGTTGACGTTTTGTGCCTCTTGCCACCTCCACCCAAATGGGATCTCAGATGCTGCTCCAGGTGCTTCTTATCTTGGTTTTGGTTTTCGTGGTCATCCTTCTTGTAGGCTAGGCAGGGTGGTCTACCTACCTGCAATCCATTGTGTTTATCTTGGTTGTCATTCTTTATCTTGGGATTGCCATTTCTGTCACTTGGACGGCTGCTACATGCAACTGCATATGTTTTTGCTTGCACATTTGCCTGTCACATTCCTCCCATAATTAGATAATACGTTTGTGTGTTGGGTCTGGCATACTACCGGAGTCTTATATACTGTATATGCTGTTGGTTACACTACTTTGGTAGGTTTACATTTGCATTCAAGGCAAGCCAAAATTAGTATTATCCTGATTAGTGCAGCTTTAATTAGCAGGTTTCACAGGCTTCTGCTTTGGCTGCAATACCATTTTCTCAGCCTGCTGCTTCTCCATTTTGCCCTAACAGAGGTCGTGCCATCTGAGTATGGGACCAGGCCCAGCTTACAATCTTTTTCTTGTGTATGGAAATTAGAATCATGATCTAAAGAAGTGTATTTGGCCTGGCTGAGATAGAGTTAATTTTCCCCCATAGTAGCCCTCATAGTGCCCAGGTTGGGCACCAAAAAGGACTGTAGAGGGTTGACCATGGCTGGATGCCCGGTGCCCACCAAAGCCGCTCTATTGCTCCACTCCTCAGCTGGACAGGGGAGAGAAAATATAACAAAAGGCTCGTGGGTTGAGATAAGGACAGGGAGATCACTTGCCCATTACTGTCCTGGGCAAAACAGACTCAACTTTGGGAAATTTAAATCAGAGTAGGGTAATGAGAAATAAAAACTGAATCTTAAAACACATTCCCCCCACCCCTCCCTTCTCCCTGGGCTCAATTTCACTCCCCATTTCTCTCCCTCCTCCCCCCAAGCAGTGCAGGGGGATGGGGAATGGGGGTTGCTGTTAGTGGGAATGTGGGAGGAGTCCCCACACTCTTGTCCTTCTCCAGTGTGGGGTCCCTCCCACAGGACAGTCCTCCATGAACTTCTCCAATGTAAGTCCTTCCCACAGGCTGCAGTTCTTCACGAACTGCTCCAGCGTGGGTCCCTTCCATGGGGTGCAGACCTTCAGGAACAGACTGCTCCAGCATGGGTCCCCCACAGGGCCACAGGTCTTGCCAGCAGCCTGCTCCAGCATGGGCTTCCCCTGGGGTCACAGCCTCCTTCAGGCATCCACCCGCTCCCCCGTGGGGTCCTCCAAGGGCTGCAGGTGGACATCTGCTTTACCATGGACCTCCATGGGCTGCAGGGGGACAGCCTGCCTCACCATGGTCTTCACCACAGGCTACAGGAGAATCTCTGTTCCAGTGCCTGGAGCACCTCCTCCCATTCCTTCTTCACTGACATTGGGGTCTGCAGAGTTGTTCCTCTCAAATATTCTCACTCCTTTCCTGGGCTGCAGTTGCTCAGTTTGTTTTTTTTTTCCTCCCTTCTTAACTATGTTATCCCCGAGGCACTGCCACCATCGCTGATGTGCTTGGCCTTGGCCAGTGGCAGGTCCATCTTGGAGCCAGCTGGCATTGGCTCTGTCGGACATGGGGGAAGATTCAGGCAGCTTCTCACAGAAGCCACCCCTGTAGCCCGCACCTCCCCGCTACAGAAACCTTGCCATGCAAACCCAGTACATAAAGAAATGCATTTTATATGGCTGAATAAATTTTATACTGCTTGGAATCCTGGGCTGCACAGGGAAGAGCGCGACCAGTAGGTCGAGGGAGGCCATTCTCCCCCTCTACCCAGCACTGGTGAGGCCACAACTGGAATACTGTGTCCAGTTTTGGGCTCCCCGGTTCAAGAGGGACAGGGAACTGCTGGAGAGAGTCCAGCAAAGGGCAACCAAGATGATTGAGGGATTGGAGCATCTCCCTTACGAGGGAAGGCTGACAGCACTGGGCTGGAGAAGAGAAGGCTGAGGGGAGACCTTATTACTGCTTACAAATATCTAAAGGGTGGGTTGAAGGAGGATGGAGCCACACTCTTCTCGGTGGTTCCCAGTGACAGGACGAGGGGCGATGGGCACAAGTTGGAACAGAGGAAGTTCCGTTCCAACACACGGAAACACTTCTTTAGGGTTGGGGTGACAGAGCAGTGGCACAGGCTGCCCAGGGAGGGGGGGGAGTCCCCTTCTCTGGAGGTTTTCAAGACCCGCCTGGATGCAGTCCTGAGTGATGTGCTCTGGGCAGTCCTGCTTTGGCAGGGGAGTGGGACTGGATGGTCTCTAGAGGTCCCTTCCAACTCTGAAGATTCTGTGAAGACTTTTTCCTGTGCTGATACACAGGATAGTTCAGGTATAAGGAACAACCCAGCATAGAATATTTTCTGATAGATAAAGCTAGTCAAAACATTTTTCTTAGCTTGGTCAAGACATCAGCTTTGCCAAGATCTTTCATCAAGTTTAAGTCAGTCCATTTATTCTAAATTTTAAGCACCGCATAAAAGTAAAACTTCTTTCACTTTAAGCTTGCTTAAAGGCTCTAAGTGAAGGTCCAGTAATTCCCATACAAACCGGTATGTTTATTCGGTTTAAAAAACAGACTAAGCTGCCCTATGTATAGGTGAATTTACACTAGAGATTTTATCAGTATAATTATTTAATCAAAAAATCACATACCATCCAATTATTATTCTGCTAGTGAACATGTTCCATACAGATCAGGCTTAATTCAGTTTATTGGCAAGTGGAGCAAAGGAGTCAGCTCTCCCTGTTGCTATAGATTCATGGACTGAAGCCAGAAAAGGCCATTCAATCATCCAACAAGTTTTTTTTGTGTAATGTAAGACTTCAGATTAATTCCTCCTTGAGTTAGAGCAGCATGGGAGAACCAACCTGCACTGGAGAATTTAAGAACAGCAAATGCTGATTGCTTGTTAAAAATGTGTCTTATGTTTCTCTTAAAATTATCTTATTTATAATTTGAATATATCTAGCTGCAACTACAAACCCTCAGCTGTTACTGTTACTTATTTTTTCTGATAGACTGAAGAAACTTCTCTTGTCAGTCATCTGTCCCTTTTAATTATAAATCTCTGCTATGCACAACATTAGTTAAATCTAAAATTTTGGGGAGGATTCTTAGACTATTTCTGTAACAGAAAAGCTCTCAAATCTTTTCTCTATTTCTGCTGTTCTTGTTTTAACCTGTTCCATTTAAGCCATGTCTAATGTGAATACCAAAACTAGCTGTTGCTGACTTAAAATTACAGCAATCTAAGGACTGCGCTAAGAAAGTACGGAGGTTTTCCAAATATATTAGATCACAATTCTTTTATTTATGTATGCACGGATTATATTATTTCTGTAAGTTACAGCATCACAGTGGAAGTTTATTCTCAACTAATTATCCAACTTACTCTGAGTCTTTCTCAGCGCACTGCTTCACATGATAGCGTCCACCCTGCTGCAAATACAGCCTAATTTTTCATTCATAGATTTGTGACCACATACTAAGCTCTATTTAACATTTCTCATTAGGTTGATCCAAGTTTATTAAAAAAAAATCAAACTTTATAATACCAGTGAATGGTCTTATTCAATTATTTCAGCCATTCTCTTTTCAGCATACTCAATGAAGAGTAATGCTTTCCTACCAGACATGGATAACAAATACCAGTAAAATGCAAAAAAAAAAAAAAAAAAAAAAAAGTCCAACAGGGTCCTGCTAGAAACTTGTCTGCTACATGATGGTTTTTGACTCTCTGTTGATTTTGAAACCTCCCACTTAGACAGCTTTTCATCTATTTATAGTGTTTGACACTGATTTTGTGTCTTCCTTCTGTATGAGACAAAGTGGGATACAGTATCAAGACAAAAGCTTGTGATGCAATGGGTGTGCTGCATCAATCCCAGTTCAATTATCAACCAAACTGGTAGCATGGTTGAGAAAGTTAGCGAGTCAGTTTGGTGAGATTTATTTTCCATAAGCCTATTTTGATTGGCATAATTATATTTACCTCCTTTACTTCTTTATTAATCAAGTGTTCTATCGGCCTCTTTCCATTACTTTGCCTAAGATCAATGTCAGACTGACAGACCAAACATCACCCAGGTCATTCAACTCACCCTTCTTGAATATTATCACAATATCATCTTTCTTTCAGTCCCTGGAGAACTGCCCCAGTGTTCCAAGACTTACAGAAAATCAATGCTAATAGTGCAATGCTCATTGGTAAGATATTTTGTAACCAATTATGTAGACCCCTTGATTAAAAAATGCCAAACTGTAGCACATGCTATGCAACATTAATCCAGTTTTCAAGGAAGGAAGAATGTCCTGTTTGTCAAATAATCTAAATATACTACCTGGTATTTTCATAAATATAGAACATGTCTATATTTTCATAAATATAGACACATGTAAATGTGATCATTAAAGGATAAAATTTACTCTTAGAATGTGTCTTGTTCCTGACAAACGCACAAACTTGTGCTTTTTAACCTTAGTTTGGCAACATTTCTCCACATGTACTTCTAGTTTTCTCATTAATTTTCTGAAATTCCTAATTTCTGATTTGTATTCTTCCATTTATAATGTACAGATGTCTTAATTAATGATATAGTTCCTTTAATTTCATTTCCATTTACCAGAGCATTTCTTGATTTGGGTTTATGAATTTTTTCTCATGTGTTAAAATATTTTCAATTGTCTTATCATTAATAAGTTTCTGTAACAAAAATCTTGCCCATTACATTCTGCTCATAATTCCCTTCAGCACTTCAGGGCTTTTTTAAGTACAAATATAGAATTATCGTTAGATTGCACGTTAATTTATTCCTGCTTAACAAGAAAATAATGATTTGCACAGTGACCACTAAATTTTAGATACTGTTATTTGTACTTTGTGACCAATTTCACCACTTTCTGCTTCTTGACATGAGGCAGCAACGTGCCCTCGCAGCAAAGGCAGCTGACAGCGCAGGCTGGGCTCCAGCATGAGGAGGAGTGTTGGCAGCAGGTCAAGGGAGATGATCCTTTCCCTCTACTCAGCACTGGGGAGGTCACACCTGGAGTCATGTGTCCAGTTTGGCGCTCCCCAGTGCAAGAGAGACATGGACATACTGGAGAGAGTCCAGTGAAGGGCCAGAAAGATGATGAAGGAACTGGAATATCTCTCCTATGAGGAAAGGCTGAAAGAGCTGGGACTGTCCAGCCTGGAGAAGAGAAGGCTCAGGGGCATCTCATCAATATATATAAATACCTGAAGGGAAGATGACAAGAGGACAGAACCAGGACCGTGACAGGACCAGAGCCAATGGGCACAAAATGAAACACAGTAGGTTCCTTCTGGACAGCAGGGAACATTTTTTACTGAGAGGATGACAGACCAGTGGCACCAGGTTGCCCACGTATGTTGTGGAGTCTCCATCGTTGGGGATATTAAAAACCCAACTGGACGTGGTCCTGGGATACTAGTTCTAGGGGCCCCTGTTTGAGCAAGGGTGTTGGACAACAACCTCCAGAGGTTCCTTCCAACCTCAACCATCCTGTGATTCTGTGATCATATAAAGATAAGATCTAATACTTTTTTCCTGAGTCAAATCTAACATTTTTTAAGTAAGGAAGTTGTCATTTTTAATTTTTCTAGTTTCAATGAATATTTTAGTTCGATCTTTGATCTATTCCCAGTATCTGAAAGCTGCACCGAATTCCCCTTTCACAAAATGAGGTTTTCCTCCCAAGTGCTGTAAATTAGCAGTTACAGAGTCAGTCACCCTCTTCACCAGAGCAATTTGATGATCTATGCCAGTTAATCATCAGTTTCTAAATTAATTGACTAAATTCATTCAAGATTGTTGCTTCTGAGTTGTAACAGGGTACTTCTCAAAAGTGCTCTCCTTTTCTTTCTGCCTACTCTGTTCTTTCCCTCCTTCAGTAGTATGAAGTTGGCTCAAGGGTGAACTTTGACCTTCATGTTTATAACTGTAATTGCCAAGTATATAAAGCCAGGTTCCTAGCTTTAATGTCAAGAAAAAATATTTCTATTTATATACGTGATATTACATACAGGCTTTATGTAATATATATAAATAATATATGTATAGGGGGTGGGATTCAGTTCCTGATTAAGATAGTGTATTTAGCTCCATACATGTAGCTTTCTACCGCTGGGCTAAATATGTATTTGTGATATATATATTTGTAATATATACGAATATATATTTATGTATATTTGTATACCACCCAAAACAGCCCAACAGGCTGATGTCAGTGGTCTCTAATAGTCTTCAGAGTATCCAAGAGTATCCGGCATGGTATTTACAGGACACCCGTGATCTCTCAACATTTCTCAAGTGACATGATCCACTGAGGTGGGGGCAACTCAGTCAAGGCCCTAGAAAACACCATCAGGGAAGTGTAGAGAGGCTTCAGCTCCCATAAACAACTGAGGCTTGTTTCAGTTGCCTGAAGACTGGTGTCCAGTGCCGTCTGAGATGCTCTAAGCCATCTCTTCCTCAGAATTTGTTTGCAAATCTGTGCTCTTAGCTGTAGATCACTGAAAACTGGAATGACACTCTTAATCATCCAGCCAGAAACAGGAGAGGTTCTGCTTTTTCTGCTGTGTTTTTCCAGAATTTAGAAGCATTTCAAGCACTTTTGAAACCAAAAGAACACTAGTTTCTCTTAGTTTAAATTTATATTGGCATAAATTTGTGTATAAATATTTTTATGGAGCAATTGCAACAATATCCATGCATTTATCAACTCCTTGAATGAATGGTTCTTAGTAACATATATGATTGATGTCGTATCCTTTGAACTCAAGGTCTTGTTTCTACTGTCGCAATCAGCATGTTTTCCCAGTACCCAAAAAACCTGTGGTTTCAGTGCAAGAAAATGGTGTATCTTGACTGTGGGTTTTTTGCTTAATTGATGTATACTTGCGAAAGGTGTTTATACACTTGCATTTTCACATAAAAGTTCACGAGTAATGTAGCAGAGTCTTAGAAGTAGCAGTTCAAGATTAATTTCTAATTTCAGCTTCCTGGAGAGGTTATTTTTTAGATAATGAAAACTGTCTTTTCTTATTATATGTCGATAGGATTTTTTTTTCATATTATAATTTTGGCATTTCAAATTCAGAATTTTCTTCATATCTCCATGTTTGCATTTTAATTGGATGAGACTATCCAGCAGATTAGCACAAAAATGCCAACTTCTACTTCCAACCTTATTATTTAAAAACTCTAAGGAACCATATGACTTTGGCATTACTGTGGCGCTGTTGTTTCCTACACAACCAAGACAGATAGAGTGCATTCACGGCTGTTTGGAGTGTTTGACAAATACTAAAGGAAAATTGCTATATAAGCAATGTATAAATACAGTCAAGCAATTTATTTCTCATTTTCTAAGAAGCAATTTGATAAGAAAATGTTTGCAGAATTAAGTGAATGGCTGCATTATACATGTTAGTAAACAGATCGAATTATTTCCTTCTTACTTGTGATAAGCAACTTTGCACTTCCCTAGGTGTGACTTTATTGGTGTATGAATAATTCAGCTTTTTGAACTAACTTATCTCAAGAAGGAGAACTATCCAACTTTTTTTTTTTTCTTTCCCTTTCCCTCTATGCCCTTTGTCATTGCCTCCTTATGAAGTAAATTGCAGAAATATAGACAAAAGGGAGATAAAGATTCCTCAAGGCACGGTGAGTGAAACAAAGGAATATTCATTTTGCAGAAGTTAGTCTCGATTTATTCTTGACAGGTGTAATTGAATTAGATTTCTAGGGGAAATAACAAATGATGATTACAGATGACAAGCTCCTTTTGACAGCTTTGTGTAGCTTCAGCATACCTTATGAGTAATTCAGTACTATATGAATGGATGTAATATTACCAAATTCATTAGTTAGGGTCAACATCCATGCATGTCAAATAGTCAAAATTCTGAATGAAGTTATAATAGTTCATATAAGCAACGATTACATCATCATTCATGCAAATTCAGTGATGGAGTATCACAGGAAGAGCTGGAACCCAGTACACCTGCTTAAATATTTTGAATAGATCTACTTATTTGCTGTGAAATGAAAACTCATGTCAACACGCATGTATGTAAAACAAAAAATTTAATATCATTCATTTCTACCGAAAAGATAATGCTTAGATTTTCACATCACTTATTTTTATTTGGATGAGAAAAAAACAGGAGGCTTTTTGCAACGTTTTAATAATAGGTACAACAAATCAAAAAGTCAGTAAATCTCACAAAGCTATTAGACATAGTGAGGCCATTATATCATAGTATTAATAATGTAAGTGGAAATTAGAGTTCCACTGGTCATTTACCTCAGCTTGTGACTTTAAAAATGCGTGCTTCAAAATGTCGAAAATGCATTTGGACATGAAAGAAGTAGATTGGTTTTCAGACATGCTTTAGATAAGAGCTGTATGAAGTAATCTTCATTTCAGTATTAGTTTAACACTTTAATGTGCATTAGAGTCAACATGTTAGTTTGGTCACTGAACTTTTAGCCATACTTCTGAGGAATAAGTTACCTTTTACTAGTGGCCATAATAAGATAGTGCCCTGCTTGTTTTTAAATCTGTTTCGAAAATATTTCTCTTAGTCTTGTCTGCTCTTCTTTTCTGGTATTCTGGAACTAATATGACTTTATATTAAAAAAATGGTCAGAATTCCTTAAATTCCAGAACTCCCAGGGTTTATGTTATATAATTCTGATGACGATTAACTACATATAGTAATTTGGCATATATAATCTCATATTAAAAGGCGAATAAAGACATTCTGCAGCACAGACTTTTTAAAGTCTTTAAACAAGTTCACACATACATTGTACACTTCTTTCTGAATATTTCAACTGCTTAAAAGCTGACTTTACAGAAAGCCTTTGAGGTAAAATACGTGAATGTCAATAATCCCCTAAATACTTATTTATATTATAAACTCTTAAAGCTTCAAAGGAACTGTCACAGGCTCCTCTCCCAAACATTTCAGTCCCATGTCCCTTTCAACATTTGCTTTTGTCATGCCAATTCTCAGACAGAAAATTCCAGGCAGAATAAGAGACACTGGCCATTAGGACAAGTGGGCTTTTTCCAGTGAGTAGGGTTCTTTAGTTTCAGCCTTTGTTAAAGTAATTGTAGCATTTCAATCATAATCTTACAGTCTCTAGTTAGAAAAAGCCATGACCAACATGTGAGCTGTGTAAAGTTAATACTATCAATATCAGCCTTTCCGGGGATTCCAGTTAGGAGGGAACCTGAGAAGTGCTTGGCGCAGACTGATAGACAGTGTCTGCAATGAAAAGTTTACAGTCCAATTTAAATCGCAAAACTACAAGTGAGTATAACAGCTTGTAGGAGAGAAGTGGTGACAAAGAATGGTTTGAGTTGCTGAAAACTATTTGTTAGGGTACTTTTCATTGGGAAGTGTCGCTTCAATCACACTGTTAGGGTATGTGAGATTATGCCAACTAAGATGATATTTCAGAAGCCAGCATTTTCTAAATTAGGCTTTTCATACAAAGTTCAAGTAGTTGTTTATTCTACGTGGTACTTCATTTTGGATTTTTTTTAATATGTTTTTATTCTTTATTTTATTTATTTTATTAGTTCTACATTTTATGATTTTAGTAATAGCAGTATACAGTACTTACTACTACTGCTAAATGACATAATGACTAGCTTAAATGTGTTACTGGTTTTTATGTTATCTTTTGCATCTTCAACTCTTAATTGGAATATCTTTTTTTCTAGATTAAGATATCTGCTGTTCGTAGAATGTCAGACCACTTCTTTAGAAGACAAACAAGAGTTTTTCCACTCTAGAAAATAAGATAAGCTCTCCAGATACCAACTGGAGGCATGCTTATTTCAAATACCTTATAGATCAGTCTGGAATCATTTTTCAGGACATTAAATATGATGCCAGGTTCGCAGTGGCTTTGCTGAACCTACATTGTTAAGACTTTGCATCCAAACATAAAAGGGCCAAAGTTGTGGCAAAGGCACACGCAAATTCTACTTATCTTCCTTTCCATCTGTATGGATCCTAGAAAATCCTTGTGGTTCAGGTATCGGCTTCCTTTCAGAAACCTTTCAACAGAAAAGAAATAAGAGACAAAAAACTCTAAAAGAAAAACATTGCCATATGTTCTCCTCTTATTGTCCCATTTTCTCCAGATTGTCACACCGAAGAAGTGAACTAGAGTCTTATTTTATTGTTTTAGTCTTGTATCTTAAAAGAGAAAAAATACATTTAAATCTCTTACAGATTTATCAGACAATTGAAAATTACGCAAAATTTAAAAAACCTGCTTTATCTTAACTGTACATGCACTGCATAAGAAGTTCTGATATTTCTACGAAATATCACAGAAGCAGAGGTTTAAATGCTCAGTGGTTTATAGTGAAACGAACTCATCAAAGAGCTGTGATTTCAGCCTAAGTAAATTGTGTATGATGGGTTAAAAACAGAGATCAATAAATCAACCTACTCTGATTGCTTTTGATCTGCAAGTTCCTTGCAAACATGTACTCACAGAACTCACAGCATTTGGAGCATTCTTCAGAGTGTAGGTGGGCTGCGTGAGCACGCAGATGTGAATTGTATTTGCTGTAGGCAACTCTTATAGCCGTGATTTAACATAAATGTGCTAAAATTCCAGACAGCAAGAAAATAGTATGCAGTCATTTTAAATGGCCTTTACTTTATGAAAAAAACTATGTATGTCTAATGGAATACTATGATTTAGAACCTGTTTGTGAGGGATATAAGTTTGATCCACTTCCAGCTACTCTGAGATAAACATGTACAGCTTGTGACACCAGCAGTGTCATTGCATTGTGACCACTTTGGGGGATTTTGGTACTGTGGAATAATATTTACTGTACTTTAGAATTTGTTTTAACATCTTGTGGTCAGTGATTGCTGAGACAGAATCTTTTCTTTTTTAAAAAAATTCTTTTTCCCAGGTATAAATTTATGTTACTTTTAGGCAAACTAGAACACTTCATTGAAAATGAGCCATGAATAAACTGAAATATCATTCGGGAAATGAAAACTTCAAAGGAAAGTTCAAAGCAATACAGAGGTCTAAAAGGCAGAGGCAGTATTACAGAGCAAACAACACTGAACTGCAAACAGTTTTGAATAAAGAGATCTGCGGAGCAGCAGTGTGCATGCTGAAGTCCAATATCAAAGAAAAATACTGTTCTTCCCGGCTCATCCAGTGTCTGACTTTGCCTGACTGCTGAGCAAAAAGAAAAACAGACAGTTTTAGAATGCGCAAAGGTAACTAACTGTACTGCAACACTTGAACATATGGACCGTTGCTCTTT
Organism: Charadrius vociferus; assembly: GCF_000708025.1. NCBI lineage: Eukaryota > Metazoa > Chordata > Aves > Charadriiformes > Charadriidae > Charadrius > Charadrius vociferus. The sequence goes on from NW_009647743.1 coordinate 822,155, forward strand.
TCGTGGGACGCTACATTAGCGTTGATTAATGAGACCTGTTGGTAAGTATTCTGTTAGTAACAAATATATAGTGAAGGAAATTATCCAGTTCTTCTGTACCTCTATGTTCTCCATTAATTTTGTCAAATTTGAATGCCTCTTAATTTAGCCCCGGCTCTCGAAACGGCTGCCACAATCACTCTAAGTTTAGTTTTTCTGGTAGTTCATGTGCATTCATCAGATTTCAGATATGGTACATCCTACTGCCACTTGTTATTAGTTTTGAAAGATATTTTGAGGTCAATGAGCCATATTCTGTGTTGATGAGGCATGTTTAACCTACCCATGTTTGATAGGTAGATTAAACATTTTTGTCATTTTATATCAGAATGTGAAATACTAGTTCTAAATACTTTAATTTCTTCATCTTTCCTGCAGCATGTATTTCCCCAGTAAATCAAGCTGTAATGTTTGTTTTTATTTTAAGTGTTAAAACTGAAGATGTGAAAACAGATCTCATGCAAAGGATTCAAATAAAATTCCTCATTCCAATCAGAGCTCCAGCCGTGCAGTTAGTGGGGCAGCCGACAGAAGAGTGACAGTGACGGAAGGCACTACAATGAGCAGAACTGGAAAAAGATCTAAAATCAGAAGCCTTGCTCCAGTACCAGGAGTAGATGTTAGACTACACCAGCTACTACACCAGCTCTTAGCTTCCAAGTGTGGTTCTGGACTTGTAAGGTACCTCCCATCCCAATTAATTTGTTGCCATGTCAGCTTTTTGCTAATGAAACCCAAAGAATGCTTAAGGCTCATGGAGACCCAGATTGCCACACCAAGCTGACTCTCCACGTAAAGGATAGTATAGCAAACAGTTAAGGCATTAAACATTCTTTCAGCAAGACTTCTCAGTGTGAGAGAAAATAAATTGAAAGAGCACTTGTTGAGGTCCCATCCCTGGAGGTGTTCAAGGCCAGGTTGGTTGGAGGTTGGAGCAACCTGGGCTGGTGGGAGGTGGCCCTGCCCAGGGCAGGGGGTTGGAACTAGATGATCTTTAAGGTCCCTTCCAACCATTCTGTGAATCTATGATTCTATCTCATATGCTTTAGCCTGAAAAATATTGAGAATTCTTGATAAAACGAGTCTTATGCTGCAGTTGGTGACAAAATGTCAGGACACATCTTGAGAAACGTAAGCGCATGTAAGAAGTCTCTGTCTTTATACCTTGTAATGTAAAAACACTTTCCACAGGACTTGGACTTGGGGTAATGATACTTGAATTGAGTGTGGTCAAATTGACTGGAAAAAACATTAACTGATAGAGAAAAGCTGTATACACACTTGTCAGCAATGTGGCACAACGTCAGGTTTGGACTCTTAAAGACTGGCTATACAGAACAGTAATTGTTAAGCAGTTCCACAATGTATTGATAACTTTGCCTACCCTGTTTCACTGATTTTGAATCAATGTAATTATATGGCAACTATCAAGTAGTGAATTTGGCTCTGTTTCTTATCATTTCTTCTTCCTCCAAGTCATTTTTTGCTTTGACTGATAATAACAAAATAAATTCAATTTTTAACTGCCGTTATTATAATAGAATAGTTCATAACTGATAAATATTTCTACTAGTGTTTCCAGACTTGCAACGTCTGGTGTACACACACAATATCTGAGACTCTGGTGTGCAAAAGTTTTAGCCAACAATTGACTTTCAGAATCAATTGGCCTGTTCTTTAAGGTAAACTCTTAAACAAGTGGTGAAACTTCCCAGTAAAACATATCCAACTTTCAATACCCCTAGGTGCAGATAATTTCTGTAAATGTGATCGTAATCTATGAGTTTTGGTTTTGGGTTTGTCTCTTAGTTACGTCTTTACTGCCCTTAGAAGACAGATGCTTCAGTTCAACCTCAAGTTGAGCCAAACTGTCTGTAGCTGCTGAACGTGAACATGATTTTCCCTGTGAAGAAAACTAACTGTCTCTCTCCAGCACAAAGAATGCTCTGGCTGAGAAGCCAGACAAGAAGACAACATGCATGGGGTGTGGACCTCAGGTCTGATCCCTCACCCCTGCACTAATATAGCAATAGAGATGCGGATAAACTTACAACTGAACAGAAAATTATCAGGCAAGCAGAATTTTTTACTGCAAAATCTTTTTTTTTTTTCTTCCTATGGATATTACGTGTCTTACTTGTTTATTTTGATTCTTCAACTTCTGATCTTTCCAGATATCAGAAAATTGAGAATCCCATACAATGGCACATACTCAGTAAAATTGTAAGAAATATTGTGCATGAGTAGTGGCTGATGGCTAGGGACAGCTTTTTAGTTCCAGATTCATGCATCTGTCCTCTACAGTAAAGTATTGAAGATGTTGTGGAACTTAGTTTCTTACCTCTAAAACCGATATAATCAGACTTGCAGGTAAAAACCTTCTGCAGTTTATTCCTATGTAAGTACGTGCTGAATGAGCCTGTGTATTCCTTCTCTGATTCATTATTTATGTGGGTTACTTTGAGGTACCAACATTACTGGCTCAAGAGACTTTAATAATATACCACATTCACTTTCAAAAATCAAGTTATGTTCTTATCAAGAAATCATTCTGCTGCTCTTTTTGTAAAGGAAATTTGTAGAATTCTGTAAGAACAGCTCAAAACGCCACAGTGGGATGGCAGAATGAGGAGTTAACATGTCGAACTGTTGAGAAAAAATGAGATTGGAGTATGGCTTTCTCATCATGGTCCTAGTACAACCTAACATACAACTTAAAAAGATGCAATAAATTGTGTTACAGGCATTTCAGAAATGCACTGCAAACCAGACCTCTGCTGAAAAAAGAAAAGCAGTTTCCTACAATAGTATTTTGATCTAATTTTGGCAGACATGCGTTCAGCATGACTGCAGCATGAAGATACAGAATACCTAAAGAAAATAAGCCAGTTCCTGACTTTCATGGGGAAAAATATAAGTATTATAGGGCTCTTTAATGTAGAACAGAAAGGCGTAACAAGAATCAATGCCTAGATGCTGATGTCAGAAAAAATCAAATTAGAGGTACAGCACGATTTATTTTAATAGTGAGATTATTAACTTTGGTAACAAGCAACAAAGTAAGTGATAGATTCTTTGTCTTCTGGTGTCTTTTAGTGAAGATTATATTTCCTGGAAGACAAGTATTAACCAATGATCCTCATTCAAATGCAGATTTATCAAGCTCAGTGGAGGTTATCTGAAATGTAATGGCCTGTGATATACAATATAACAGGCTAGATGATGTAATGATGCCTTCTGGCCTTGTATACTTCAAATCAATAAACTCAAAACTAAAAACAAGTGCAGATCCATGGTGATGCTAATATCCTATATCCTAACCTTCCCTCATGAGCTTCCTAGCATATGGTATTTAAAATAACTGAGCACCTTGTTCCAAATATAATATGAAAAATTCAGTTTTCGTCTGAAACAAGCTAAGAATAAGGGTGAAAAAAAATGTTGATATTAATTACAACAAAGTCAGGACTTCATCCCAACTCTCTACCTCCCATGATTGAAAATAACATAAACCTTGAGGTTCTAACATTACAGAAGGAATTTATCATGTGTCGTTTGAAAGATGTGCTTCATCTAAGCACAAATGTAAAATATAAAATTAAAAAAGAAAGAAAGAAAAAGATTAAGTCATATTTTTTAAAATGCAGTACCATTAAGTAAATTTATAGAATTAAATGGGCTGATTGAAAGTCTTTGGCTGCCTGGACTTTACATACATATGTATAGTATACGCACGATTCTGTTAGTTACAGTCCAAGCAGATAATGATTAACACAGGAATTCAAAAAGATGTGTAACACCTCCAGGAAGGAGAAACCAGTAATGGTTATTGCTGTTAGGAAAAGTGTAAAGCTGGAGAAAGATTAATAGCAGATTTTTTGAAGGATAAGCTGGAGTGATCTTGTTTATTATTTCCATTATTATTTCCATTGGAGATGCTGACACAAGAAGAGGTCCTGTCGACACAGAAAAGAATGGGTTATCATGCAGAAAGAAAGGGATGACACAGAGGACTGGAGAATGAAGAGCAGGACAATTAACAGTATTTAAAAAAAGAAAAAAAGAGAAAAAAGACCTGAGGACAATGGCTGAAAATGGCAAAAGCAGAACAATGAGCCACTAGCACCTGTACCACAGGAGAAAGAGATCCATATGAGTATGAGTCAAATATATGAGTAACCAGAGAAGTCAAGGTGAAGACAGAAGGAAAGGCAGGGAGGGGAAGAGACTAGAAATACATTAGAGAGAAGAAACCCAACTATTTAGATGAAGTGTTCTGTCAGCAAGTAACTATGAACTGATTCTGAATATATTTTGTCTGTGGATTAGGGAGAGTTTGCTAAACATCACAACAGGTAAATTCTGAAGCAGCACACAAAGTGGATAAGACGGCTAAAAAGCCCAACCGATGAAGCTCTCTTAGTTGTTAATGGGAATAGAAGATATAGTTTCTGTGAGTAACAAGAACTAAATTCATTGGCCGAAGTGATACTTTCCAGTTCTGTGTTCCCACGCTATTACTATTACTCCAACGAGTAAGAAAAGTGTTTGCTAGACTGGGAAAAAGACGCACGTATTTTGAAAAGTTCACCCTCTTAGGAGTACAAGAAGAGAACCTGGCAAGGTACAGCTGCAGTCTGTAATGGACCACACTACTTCATAACTTTCAGCGAACACCATTTTGCTATGTACAGCTTGTAAGCCATTTTCTAAATTTTCTTTTTTTTTTTTTTTAATAAAATAAGCAACTTGAGATGCTCTTAATAAGAGCAAACAATTCCATGGACTGCATTCATGATGTTGTTTAGATTCTGCAGTACAAAAAAATGTATGAAACATTGCAAAAGCTCTGCCCAGAAACCTTTCCAAATGACTCTTAACCTCACCCAATATTGTTTGAAAACAAAGTCACAGAGGTAAAAATAAAACCTACCTTCACCTGCCCTTGAATCCAGTTAGTGCCATTAATTCGTAGCCTCCTGCATTCTGCTGAGCATCTGATATGCATGTCCTAAAGATTCTTCATCAGATTACGTTTAAATCACTATCTAAAGTAGATCTATTAACATTAAAATTTTATGGAAACATATATTGTGGAGTTGTGAAGTTTTAACAAAGCTGGCTTGTCAGTGGTTTGTAGATTCAGCTGTGTTGGCAACCTTGTTCTTTTCGTACGTTTTCATTTTCACCAAAGGTAATTAGCCTCTCTGTGTGGTGACGGTTTTGAAAAATGTGAAGTTATTAATGACCATCATGATTCTATTAGAAATGCAAAAGATCAAATTCAGTAAGAAGTTTCAGTCAGAACAAAAAAGGTAAGACACTAAGCTTGACTTAGCATTTCCTCAAAATAGATACAGAAAGAATTTGGAAGAACAATGGCATAACCTTCATCAAAGTTCCACGAGAACATTAATATGTTCCTAGGACATACTGCAACGCAACCCCTTGCGAAGAAATACTTACAATCAGCTTAGGTATATAGGGAATATGTCTTGATTGCTGCCAGTTTTATTTACTAAAATCATTAAGATATCCTGCAAGAACATAGAAGAAAACTTATTTTAACACAATTCCTATATACATGTATTTTTATTAGTAGAATTTTGACAGCAGTATGGCAATCAGCTCCTTTATTTTGCTATGTTCAATACAGGAAAACTTGATTGACTGTTCTAGTCTGAAGTTGCCTAAAAAAGATGATTTACCTATCTGGAGAAATGATAATGTTTATTTGTCTTGTTCATTTTAGTGAATTCCGTACTTCCCTACATAAAGCTCACGTTACCCACCCGAGTTCAGGAAACACACATGAAGGCAAGACAGGGGAACAACATTCACAGCAGCAACCCACAGATGGATTACAAGGCTTCAAGTTTACCATACTTCATTTACCATTTTAAATTCTGCTATGGGATAGAAGCAGCTCACTAATGGAAGATTCGGTGAACTGTATAATGGGACAATACATACAACTATATAATGGAAAATTTGGATAACTATATCACGACTTCATGAGCCTGAAGGCTCCTTTGTCATTGTCTAATACCACACGTCTCCTAGCATATTCAAAACTGACTGATAGCTTCCTCCTCTGGTTAGACAGGATAGAGAGAGCCCCCTGTAGATCAAATCCTGCTGGAGTTCCTACTCATACCCCATTTGCCATACTGCTACCTTCTCTTGATTAATTAATTCACTAATGTCAGATAACAGTGCACTCAAAGCTTACGGCACGCTCAACCTACAAAGCCACACTCTTTTGTAGTATAATCTAAGCGTGACAAAAGTAAGAAGCATTCAAACTGTATATTCTTTAATTCCATGCCCCCAAAAATGCAGCAATCAGTATGTTTTTCATTTGCGACTAACAAAATAAAAATGAGCGGAAATATGCATCAGAATTATTTTAAATATTGCTAATTGTATTAATTCTCAGTAAAACCTTCAGGCTAATCAGGGAAAAAAGGCAGGAGGACAAACAGAAACAGTTTTAATTTTATAATAAACATTTTTGACAGGCAAACAGACAAATAAGTATAATTCAGGAGTTTCAAAAAGAAAAGGAAGGGATTCTGTGTATCTCAGACTAAGTCTTCTGTAAACAGTACTGCATTTGTTAGACCAAAACAGTTTACAACATATTATCATTAAATCTTTTCAACTTTACACATCATTTGGCACTGGATTTATGCACTAATCAGCCTTCATCACAATATTTTATCACTAACAGTTCTGGATCTAACAGTTCTCTTAAAAACTGGTTTGTTGTGTCCTGTTTGAAGTGTATCAATGATGAGAAGTAAACTAAGTGCTATTTTAAAAGTGATGAGGAGCATAAAACCTTCTACAATTTTTGTGTGAAAATTAATTAGTACTATAGTCTGCATTTGGAAGAAGCAGCTGAAAGGAAAACATTCCTGTAAGAAAATTCAAATAGTATATGAAATATCAAGAATTTTAAAGACAAGTTACAGTATCCTTCTTAAACTTCAGTTAGGATTGTGATGACTACAAATTTTTTAAAAAATATATGAAGAAAAGTCTGCAAAAGCTATTTAGTCTATAACATTCACACATGCACAACCTTAAATGATTCTTGTAGTACATTTTGGAAGGGTGTTCCATTTTCTGTCCTTATCTTATGCCAGGAAACAGTACACCAACAGTAAATAGCTGGGTACATCAACACTGAGCAGATGGTGACAAGAGCTCTGAATTCTGAGCCCTCAAAGGTACCACAAGGAAACTATCTCAGGTCCTCCACACAGCTTTAATTCTTTTGCACAGCTCTTTGCTACTGCAGAGTGAGGCAGGTAGAAGAAAGGTGGGGGATCTCCAAGACATCTCAGCTCTGACAGTACAGATGTTGCCCAAAGGTACCCTACCTCATTGCTCAATCTGTTCCATCAAGAAGCATAAACCTGAATAAATTTGCTAAGCTGCAGCTTGACAAGAGAGCAAAAGCGTATCCAAAGGCTTGCTCACATATTCCAACTACAGCTAATAAAATCTATTACTTCTTGAAAATTTTACTTTGCTTCTATCCTTTAGGTTACCGCAGCTAGGGTATTAATACTGCTTCTAGAAGTGGTAGCCTAGTTTCCTCACAGATATACCTGGGGTAACTTTAATCAAGCTAGCTTTCACTGGTGTCCATATTAGTGAAAGAACAGCATGGACTTTCATCATATTTCCTATGCTCAGAGGATTTCAGGCTGGTTTGCATGAAACGTGCATCAGAGTGACTGCTAGGATCTTGATTCCTGAGTGAAGCACAAAGGTAGGTGTAACTACATGTGCTGAAGGCTGACCCCACTACAGACAAGGCTCCAGAAGGGCAGCTGGATGCGCAGACATAGAATCATAGAATCATTTTGGTTGGAAAAGATGTTTAAGATCATCATGTCCAACTGTTAACCTAGCACTGTCAAGTTATCACAAAACCATGTCCCTCAACACCACATCTACCCGTCTTCTAAACATCTCCACGGGTGGCAACTCCACCACTGCCCTGGGCAGCCTGTTCCAATGCTTGACAACCCTTTCAATGAAGACATTTTTCCTAATCTCCAATCTAAACCTCCCCTGGTGCAACTTGAGGCCGTTTCCTCTTGTCCTATCGCCTGTTACCTGGGAGCAGAGACCAACCCCCCCTCGCTACCCCCTCCTTTCAGGGAGCTGGAGGTAGCGAGAAGGTCTCCCCTCAGCCTCCTCTTCTCCAGGCTGAACACCCCCAGGGCCCTCAGCCGCTCCTCACCAGACGTGTGCTCCAGACCCCTCACCAGCTCCGGTGCCCTTCTCTGGACACGCTCCAGCGCCTCAATGTCTGTCTTGTAGTGAGGGGCCCAAAATTGAACACAGTACTCGAGGTGGGGCCTCACCAGTGCTGAGTACAGACATTAGAGCGTGTCAAGGTATACACCACACACTACTTGTTTTTCTCTGGTTCCATCTCACAAGGATTTTTCAAGTACTGGAACTGATGCATCTATCGTTATTTTAGGTAAACGATCAGAAACTCTTCCCCTCTTCCAATCTTCTCCAATGACTTCCATTTCGTACCTCTGACAATGGCTGCCAGTGACCATTTCCACCTTCAAAGGTTTTGTCCTTCTTTGAACTGGAATACATTTGCCAAGAATTAGTATATCTTTTATTACATTTATTATTGCTGATCATTATTATTGTTATTGTTACTATTATCATGATTGTCATCATCAACATGGCTAGAGGAAAATGTATCATTCTGGACTCAACCACTCGAGAGAGGTGAGGCTGCTGCAATTCTATGTCCCTAGGTCCAACCAGGAGTGAGGGTGTGTTCCCAGCAGATGTACACATACAGAGCACCCATATACACCACATCTATACACAGTGCCGTGGTTTGGGCTGGGCCGGCCACTAAAATGAATGACAGTTGCTCTCTTTTGCTTCTTTCCCCTTCAGCAACATCTGAAGATTGCAGACACACAGAGACTCACATGAACACAAAAGGCACCGACAACCCTCTGCCTGAGGAGGATGGAGGTCCACTGGTGACTATATATATACACACACACATGTATAACTTTATATAGATAAAGGACCTTTTTTTACTTTCCCCTCCATCTTACAATCTGCTGTGTTTTCTTTCTTTTTTCCTTTCTTTCATTCCAGGTTCAAAAATGTTTAAATAAGCTGCCGAAGAAGACTTAAAAGCTAATCAGTTTTGATCACAAATTACCTATCAAAAAGTTTAGTATGATGATCATCAGGATGTGCAAAGAAGGTTTTTATGGCCGGCGAGAGATACAGAAAGTCAGAAGATGAGACTCTGCAGAGCAGCAAAAAGGATGAGAGAGTGACAGATTAAATATATAAATTAACTACTCTAAAGAAAGGAGGCAACGTTGATGCAATAAAACTATCTTTTCAATATGCGCTTGCATTCGATTAGGGACATCAATAAAATGAAAATGTTGCAAAAGGCCAACAGATGCCTTGAGGCAAATAAAAATCCCAAATGCCACCTTCACAGATGAGACAACGGTTCCGATATTATATACTTCCTATGGACAGACACAGCTCCTTGCATCTGTGACCAACAGGATGCCTATAATGTCCCGTCTCAGGGGGTTTTGAAAAGAGGGGAAGGTTCTATTAATATGTGGGAATTTGGCCTGGCTTGCTCAGCGGTTTGCATTATGCTTGTAACTTCTTGCAGCCCAACAAAAGTAGTTTGTGTATAGAAGACTTTTTATACATACTTCAGACACGATGATATGACTGTATAGGATATGTGGGCTAATACTGACTTATAATGGTTTAAATAGCAAATTCTAATAGAGCAATCTTCCCTTGTAGCTTTGAAGCCAACGACCCAAAGTTTACGGGGATTGTGAGCTCAAAGAATTATAGAGGAAATGTAACACGTGAACAGGGAATGTTGGTGCAGAAAATCTCCCTCTTTCTTCTAAAAACATGTAGCACCTTTAGCCCAAGAAAGCATCCACGTTATACCATTTGACATTACATTCTTGGACCAGATCCCTACCTGTTGTAATCTAACAGAATTCCAATTTATACTGAGGCAAGGCAGTTTGTTCTTCTGCTCTGCAAGCCATTAACAGTAAACATTATGTAAATGAAAAAGAAGAGGAAACAGTATAAACCATAGGACCGAGCAAAGGCCTACAAAATGCTTAGAGTCTGTGTATAAATCTGAATAAATAAATTAGCAAATCACGAACTAAAATTGCCCGCTTGCATTTCGAGAAAACATTTTCCTGGATAAAACTGAATGAATAATCAATGAACTTTAAAAAGGAACGCCTATCACGGCTGGTCAAAAGGCTACAAGCAGCACATTGCCTGATAAACCACATATGGGATTTGCATCCATCTTTTTCTCTTCTGACTATTTAAGAATTTGTGCTGATTGTCTTTGCAGAGCCAGGAAGGACTTGGCCTGCATCTCCCCAATTTGCATATGTTATTTTCTAAGTTTTAGGGTCTGCCTTCCACAAAGTGAAGATTTCTAAGATTTATTTTTTTACCCCTCTTTTCATTCACTACTGAAAGAAAACAGACACTGTTAACATATTAAGACAGTAAATGCATTAGAGCCGCATCTTCGCATTTCACCTGTATCTCTTCTGTAAGGACAGGCGTTTGCACAAGTGCTGCAAAGGTATTTGCCATCCATTGAAGCAGAAATTCCGGAGTCCCTTAAGCAGCCAGCTGGATGGCAGGGGGTGGAGAAGGTGATAAAGGCCTGTCGCTCATCCACAGTGTTTGCCTTCCCAGGGTGATTTCCCAAACAGCAAAGCGCGGCGATTGCAGGGGTAATAACGCCTATGGAGAGTAAATAAGAACAGATGAAGTATTACAATATTTAGGAATACAAATATATTTACATCCTTTCAGCAGAGGTGCCGCAAAGCCATTGAATAAATATAACGGGCTAGAAAGAGCGTGATCTGGAAATACTCCCGGATAACTGAATCTGCAAACCAAATGCCAAATAAAATTGTCAGCTCCAAACCTAGTTACTAAGATACAAGACTCAAACTTAGTTACTAAGATATAATGTACACACCTTTGAAAGTTTTCTACTGAGATATGTCTGTGCCGTAGCTAGGGAAGGGCTGCTGTAGATATAGGGCTTTTGTGAGGCAGAAGCTGTCTTTTTCCTAGTAAGGTGGAGTAATAAAGTATTAATGTAATATATTTCCTACCTGAGGAGGTTTAAAAAGCCTCGTGGAGGCTTAGCAAAACCAAGACACGGACTCATTATTATCCAACTTTTAGCATGCTTTCTGATGTTCCCCCCCAAAAATAACGGGAAATTTTGACGAAAAAACAAATATCTCTCCTCTCCATCTCCCCCTTCTCAAATATAGCTCACAGGACGGGCTCCACTGAACGACGGCTCACTGCAGATACATGACAGATCCAGTATATCACCATACCATGCTGTTCTATCATCTACATTTCATATGTATATATTTAGAATCTGACCTTCTAGATACTTCTGGGACTGTGGACATTTCAAGTCTTTTGCTGTGTATTTCCACACTTTTATTTATTAGTAGTTTTAGTGCTACTGAAAAAGGCTGGATTGACAGCCCCAGAGGAGAAAACCCTCCATAGAAAAGGGATCGGGTCAACAGATTTCTCTGCACTAGCTCAGCAGAGTGTTTCAGTGTTAACTTAGAAAAGGAGGTCAATCCCTTTGCCCATTTCGTTTTTAGCCTTTCTGATCAAACTGCCAAGTTTGCCAATTAGTGGCAGTTGCACTCAATATGATCTATGATCTCCTTTCCAACATAAGCAGGACTGCTACACAAATCTGCCTCACACAGGCAACCAAAAAACAAACGTTGCATAGCATTTTAAAGTCACTTCTAACCTTGGCATTATTTGAATTGACAACCAGGAAGAAATGCTTTGAAATGCACTTATATACAGTACATGTGTATGTAACATTCACTGAGAGCGTTCCGGTGAGTTCTGAACAAAAACTATTGCATTACCCATTTAATATACATGAAACACTTCTGCGATCCATAATACAGTTAATAATAATTCATAGTAAGTTATAATAAAAAGGATCTATGTTTCACCCTATATGCACGATATAGGAGATGAAAGAGCATGTGGGTATGTACTGTAAGACCATGAAAAATATTGGCATGAAGTGAAAGGCAAGGAACAATAAATAGGGATCTATCTGCCTGAATCATAGCTTGTCTCTCACTATTAGACTTCCTGCGTACATCCTAATCACATATTACATACAGCTTGCTAGTATCAAGAGATACAAAATTCCATGAGAATTAGTAGCAACAGAGTATAAAGGCGATGCCTTTCTACGAGGAAGGAAGAGATTATGCCTTGAGATTTTTTGTAAAATTAATTCTCTGGTATAGCAGCCAGAGCAGGTTTTGAACAGAAGAATGATAAAACTGACTTTTATGACTTATATGGATTGTATAAAAAAATTAAAATACAATCCGCATTAAATTAAATTTGAACTTGTCTGGTTTTGGGTTGGGTTTTTTTTTGGCGGGGTAAGGTAAGACTGGCACGCATATACGGTGGGCATGGTTGTCAGGTGTGGTTTTTGTAGGGATTCTCAAGGATGTGAAATGGTCTTAAATTTATATTACATTTGCTATCTGGCTGAGGTAGCCCTAGGAAACCAGTCACTGTGCATCATCTGACTATTGTATTCGTATGATACTGCCTTTCTAAAAATGGAAGAGAAGATAAAGGTACAACATTTTTGATGTGCACATAATGAACAGTGTCAGAGCAGAAGAAACAGTTTTTAAGCATACTGAGATCCAGCAGTAAATTTTAGTGCTGCGCATAAAAGCTTTAGTTATCATTTTGAAATAGGTTTTCTGCTAATACTTCCCATATGCCAATTTCATTCCAACCATAATGATTCTAATATGTCAAAAACAAAGCAAAATCCCAAAAGAGCAGAATCAGACACATCTCATTACTGATACAAGACTATTTTAACTGTGGTAAAATTGTCCATGAAAGACAGAGTTGTCACACACTCTTCAGTAATATACAGTAGCTTCAGAAAATCTTAAGAATACATCTGACATTGCAGAATGAATTCTTAGTTAATTCATCTACCTAAATGTAATTAAGTAGGAAAAAAGAAAAAAGGGTACTTATTTGACTCTATCGGATGCACACGCCACAAAATGAGTTAAAACCTTGATATTTGATTTACTGTCCTGACCATCAAAAGAACTCTAAAATTTAAAAAGTACTTCAGCCTTTCATACTCCATCTGTAAGGTACACATGGTAGATACTGTGGTGGTGTTATACCGTAGCAATATCTATCATTGTACAGAGGTACCTGGACCACCCATATAAGAACTTCAGGTAGCAAAATATGTTACCAAAAGTTTTTGTGGACTTTTTTTCATCTCAGAAATCATTCCCTTTCTCATATGAGGTCTTTATGATTCTTTTGCCCTCTGTGGACTGTATTACAATTTGTCTTTCACTGTGAAGCAAGGAATATCACTGATATGGTTCAGAGTGAAAAGGAACATAAATACAGCTCTGCAGATGTTGACAGCTTGTTAAAAACTTTGAGAAAGGTTCAACAGTTTTTTATTGTGAAGAATTTTGAATGATTGCTGAAGGTTTGCACAAAGCATGAGGACGTTATCCCAAAGTTTCTACTGAACTGATTTTGCAGGAGTGAAAAGAATCTGTATAAAGAAAATACTATAAAAAGAAGTTTTGCAAACAATTCCATTATTTTTCCATTTTTTCACTATGGACAACTCAGATGTAGTTTCAAAGTTAAAAAGGCCTATGTTTGACTTGGCCTTAGATTTAAGTCCCATTTTAAGTGGCTTCTCATGTACTTGTTTAAACCAATGAAAAATCTCAAATTGACAGCATGCAAAACTATTATCTGTGCTTTCTGCTATAGTTAGCAGCTATGTCTATACAATATTGACCATAAACAGGATTCAGCTTAGATAAAATTCCCTTTTAAATTCTGACCGTATGTTTTCTTTTAGCAGAGCAACAGCTCCAACTTATTTCAATGACTTACAAGATCCTCAGAAGAATGTGTTTGTAGGTGAATATTACTTTTTTTAAGAAAGTATATTTTAGTCTTTCATTCTCAAATGAGAATAGGTTTCAAGAAGGTCGTGAAAGGACTGCTGTGAAGGGTACAATCACACCACAAAACCTGGCATTACAAGAATTCCATTACAGAGCTGCTATGAACAGTTAAAACCTCTATGGGTAGCGTGCTATTAATCACTCTGACTTGTGTCCCCAGCAACTTCTTATTGACTGGGATGTTAAGAGAAATAAGTTTGTGTCACTGCAGGATATTATTATCAAGTGCCTTATTGTAGAAGTCAGCAACACGTGAATACAGCTGAAGAAGAGGAAGACTTAGAAAAAAAAATGAATGCATGTAATAAAGCAAAACAATGAAAGAAACATTTTCAATTATGGAAATAATGCTAATTCTTTGAAAGCCTGTCCATATGAACATTTCTTCTCCAGTTGTGTTAATACTGCAATAATACGAGCATATGAGCATGAGAACACGAATTTTTTGTTTTTATTGGAATTGCCTAAGTGTGTGCAACTTTGTCCCTCTTTTGCTTGACACACCAGTTATATTGGAGGGTAAGTGCTAGAAGTAATTCAGCTCCTTTTATCTAACTGCAATAAAGCCTTCTACTATCTCTCCTTTTCATTTATATCATGTTGATATGTAGTAGTTATTTTTTTCTTGACTGAAACCCAATCCTTTTCCTATCCACGCAGGGCGTATTTTCTATGGTCTCTGGTATTTACAGTCTTCCCTTCATCCCAGAAGTAAAACATCAGCAACCGGTAGCTCTTTCACCTCAAGATCACCATCTGTTCAAATTTGTTGGTTCTTTATCCCTGGGTATGTGATGGAAGCACTATTGGACATAGGCCGTGAAGACAAATACAAGAACTGAGCTTTTGAATGTGTTTGATAATTCATATGTCACCCACTACTTTTATTATTCTTGAGCAAGCCATAATGGAGCTGAGTGTATGAGAGAGCGGCTCCAGGAAAAATAGCCGTATTTCTGTCCTCCCAGCCACACTGTTACCCTCTGAATTTTAAGAGGCTGTGTCTTCACACAAAACAAAACTTAAATAGAGAATATATTTCAAGGATCTTATTATTATTGGTATTATTATCCTCCAACTATCTTACCAAAGGACATTGGAAATGTCAGTTTTGGTGAAGAGACGTACAGTTGCTATCTTTGGGAAAAAATATAAAACAAAAATGCCTTTACCTGTTGTCCCTTTTGAGTCCTTATGATTAGATATCCGTTTTAAAGCATAGACGATATATATTTAGTCTCTTACAAAGTCCCTGAAAGTTTTAGCTCTTTCATAAAACGGTTAAGTGGGCAGTCATCTCATTAAGTGAATGAAAAATTTAGTCCTTTCAGGTAATGACCAATTCCACCACACCACTAGCAGAGGTGGATCTCACTATGCACAACTTTCTCGGGCAATTTCTTGAAGGATAG
Organism: Charadrius vociferus; assembly: GCF_000708025.1. Lineage (NCBI taxonomy): Eukaryota > Metazoa > Chordata > Aves > Charadriiformes > Charadriidae > Charadrius > Charadrius vociferus. The sequence goes on from NW_009647743.1 coordinate 837,762, forward strand.
CCAATTGAACAAGAGTAAACCATTTGTCTGAGGCTGTTGCTGTCCTTGGCTCTGTTCATTGTTCCTGTATTTCTTTTATATTCCACTGAGTTCTCAAGTCCTGAGTTCTCTGCAATACACTGGTAGTCGGTGACAAACTCTGCTCTCACATATAATTCAAAAGATAAAATAGTAAAAGGGGAAATTGGATAGAGTCACTCTTCTGTGCTTGGATTCTGTAGGATTTACTGGTTCAACTGTTTTCTCAGCCATTCCTCAGTCAGAAGGGTATATTACATCTACCCTTGCTTCAGCAGCTGCTCCTTAATGTGTCACTAGCGTGCCATTCATAAACAGAAAAATCTCATGAACCTCATAGTGCAGGATCTGGCTGCAGTTCAGGCAAAAGAAAACATGCCTTTCCTACTAACTCTGAGGATGCACAAACATTTGACTCCTCAGTCCTAATGATAAACAAGATCAAGCCCTATTTCCGTGAAAACTGGAATAAAAAGACATAATTCTTGCAGGTCATCAGAGTTACATTCATTAATTTGAAATTAGAAACCCCTCACATTTTTCCCTGTGCCCCACTGAACATCTCATTTTGAATATGATATGTTTTCATAGAAACAAGGTTTTCATAAATCATAGATTTTAAAGGTAGATATAGCTGCTTAAATCACCTAAACTCATTTCCTGTTAAGCAAAGTCATAAAATATCACCTTGTATTTTCTACATTGAACAAATAGTTTTTCTTTCCTTTGTGCTGTTTTTTTAGCCTGTTCATCTAAACCTCACACAAAGCACCTTGCAAAGATGCTTTTAATGAGTAGATTATCCCATTCACCTACTTTTCCCATTAATTAAGTCCTTCCTAAAAGTTCATTTTTTTCCATAAAGCAATTTTTGCAATTACATTTTGAAAAAAAGTCACAAATACCATTGAATCAGTAATTATTTTTAGAGTGTTCACTCCACTTTTATGCTCTGGCAGAGCACATGCTTTTGTAACAGACTGTACTTCCAAGTATTATTCAGGAGTCAGTCAAGAATGGCAGAATTTTTCCAAAATATTTGTGCACATTGCTTCAGAGAATGTTGCAACAAGTCATGTGAAAACAAGCCTCTCTCTGGGGCCATCAGAACTACCTCCTTAGGACCAGATCCAAGATTCATAGAAGACAATGGGGTTTTTCTACCAGTCTCTGTGGGTTTGGGATCTTTCCCTTCCTATAAAAAAAAGGAAAAGTTTGTACCCTGAATGAGAAGTGAGACCCAATAAGCGGACCAAAGAAGGCACATTCTAAATATTAAACATCTCACTTCTGGCAACATGTTTTCTACTTGGATAGCCAATTAGAGACATTCACACATTTTGTCACATAAACAGCCCTGATTTCTTTCTCTACATCCTCATCCTCATCTTCCCTTGACAAAAACTCTCCTGAGAAACAAAAAGCAAAGGTACCTGTTCCAGAAACACGTGTATAAATAGTTTTTTTTAAAGAGAAATCACCAAATGACACCAATTGAAACAGTTGACAGTTGCCCATTTAGCCTACCTATGAAAAATTTAAAGACAAAAATCTACAAATGCAATACACCAATGCAGCAACATTAAAAGGGAAAAAAAATGTTCTCCTTATCCTTGAGGTTAAGGCTCCAGGGAGATCTTATTGCCGCCTTCCAGTCCCTAAAGGGGGCCTACAGGAGAGCTGGGGAAGGACTTTTTACTGGGGCATGGAGTGACAGGACGAGGGGGAATGGCTGTAAACTGGAAGAGGGCAGGTTTAGATTAAACATTAGGAAGAAGTTTTTCACTTTAAGGGTGGTGATCCCCTGGGGCAGGTTGCCCCGAGAATCTGTGGCTGCCCCATCCCTGGAGGTGTTCAAGGCCAGGTTGGACGGGGCTTGGAGCAACCTGGGCTGGTGGGAGGTATCCCTGTCTATGGCAGGGGGGTTGGAACTGTATGATCTTCAAGGTCCTTTCCAACCTAAACCATTCTATGATTCTATGAGGTATAGACTATGAAGAAAAAAGTACGCCAGTGATTATGATTTATCTGGAGCGTAGCAGTTTAGTCACTCTTTTATTTGGCTGAGGTTTTCTTGCCAGTAATGTGAAAAATGAAAATTCTTGTATCTGGATAGGTTAATCAGGGAATACTTGCTCTTCATTAGAGTCCCATATGATTTAAGCATCTCTACTGGAATTTGTGCAGAATGAGTATACTCTGGAGAAATCATTGTTTTGGACTTTCAAAATATTCCACTATATGTTTCTGTGTTATAAAAAAGATTAACTGGACAAAGAAAATATCAGTATTGAATCACTATCCTGGGTTGGCTTTAAAGAAAAATTATAGAGTTTGTGAAAGCAGTGCTTAGATTTAGCTAAATCCTTTTCATGACACTGTTTATTGATCATTCATTTGGTTTCCATTTTTTTCCATTCTCTTCTTAAACCCAGGTACTCTTTATGAAGCTATGCATCAAAATGCACTCCAGCAAGTTCAGACACAGTGTCTTTACTTGCACATTTGTTTCACATTTTGTCCCTGTGAAATTTCATGAGGATTGCTAGTTATTACCAGTTGGTGATGGGAAAATTAACAATTCCGACATTGTGTATTATCTAGGAGACATTACAACAGTACAGTTTACAAAATACTTCTCACACAAATGACTGTAATGTTATCTGCTTCGCTGGTATATGTAGATTACTTCCCATTACCGCAAATGTATTATGCCTCTATCCACAACTGTAGAAAATGTGATTTTTTTTTTTTTTTTTGCAAAAGAGTGCAATCTTATAATTAAAGAATTATTTTTTTTTTTGTTATATGTGGGAAAAAATGCATTAATCAATATAATTTTGACTACATACGTCAGCTGAGCAATTTGCTAAAGTATAACATTATTGCAAAAATACCATAGGTAGCCCAACAATTAACTCTGGCTTGGAAGGGTAGAGGTTGCTTAGATTCAGCTGCTCTCCCCATACAAAAAGTAGGCATCAAGAAATCTGGACACGAAGTGATAATATTACCTCAGTGCCCTCAAAGCTTATTTCAAGTGACACCGACCGAACTTGCAGTGTGGCCAGAAATTTCCTTTTGCCAGGACCTGAGCTGAGAGCACACTGTATAACATATTAATCTCATTCCCCAAGACAGGGTTTCTTTTGCTGTCAAGTATATTTCTGAAGCTGCAAAACCCAACCACTGCTTCCTAATATTCGGCTGTGTAGCTGCTAAGGTCAGGTGAGGTACACAACAAAAAAGAACATATCACAATTCCTCCCCATTGCTGTAACACAGAGGCGTACATAACCTGAGTGTGTAACAAACGTACTTGGCCTGAGGAGGTGAAAGATATTCAAAACCCAAAGGGTTAAGAGGGACAGTAATGGCTACTCAATCTGATTAGAGATTTTGAAAATATACTATTTTTGTTAGGTGAAATTTAAGCCAGATTGGGAAAAATTCCTTGGAGGTATAAATATGAACACTTCACTGATACTTTTTTGAAATACTGAAGTTTCTATCAGTGGAATAAAGTTCATCAGATCTGTTTGATTGGAAAAAAACACTATTCAAATGAAAATACCTGCTTAAAAAAGAAGCCTTTTTTCTTGCTAAAAGAAAAGTTAAATGTTTACGGAAAAACAACTCTAGATAATATGCTCTTGGAGTTGGAGACCAAAATTGTTACCAAAATCAAGAGAGCTTTTCTTTGACTAGTTTATGGGAAGAGAGAATAAAGCGGTCTACTTGTGAACTGTGGAAAGAGTTAAAACAATTAGAACACTTACCCAGTTTCAAAAAACAATGTATTTGGGTGGGATTTAGAACATCCTAATACTTAACAAATGACTATTACAAAAAAATGCATTAATTTTACCATCTCTATAATGAAGTATTCAACAAAATAATAGCAACTGAGACACATATTTAATTACATCAAAAAGAAAGATGTCATTATTAAAAATACTTTTTTAACTCACATTTTTCCAGAAATTATCTTTGGTTGCCGGTGAGACCAAGCTTCATCTGGAGAAACGGACATAGCTTCACTGAAAACACCTGAGCTATGGTAATTTACCTCAGCTGAGGTTCCACAGGTCAACAGAATATAATAATTATTTCCACTTTTACTGTGCCATAACTGTGTTGCAGATTTGATTATTTATTTTTTTTAATCCTCTACCTATTCTACTTATCATTCTTTTCCTTCCCCCTTCTTAATGTGTACCTTCAAGTTAGGGTATTTCTTTGTAATTTTGTGCAAAATTCTTCAGCTGCTTACAATTCCCTTGCAGGTGCCACTAATAGATAATTATTCCCCAAGGGTTCTGGCTCTAATTGCACAGACTCATTTATCACATACAATTACATCTATTCCAAATTAAAAATATTTTGTGTTCCTGATAGATACGTGAATAACACCTTTAGATCAATTCAAAACTAAAATCTCTGGATAAAAGCCAAAATAATACAAAAGTAATTTCTACAGGTTACAGACCTGCATGGTTTTCTCTCCGGTGTTTATACTAAATAAGACTCATTCAGTTCTTTGCTTTTCTTAAAAAACAAACAAGAAAAAGCAAAAGGCTGCTTTGTTTTGTTGGGGGTTTTTTTTTGGAGAGAGAATAAAACAATAGACACAATGATCAAATGCTATTTCCCTCACTCATTACTACACAGCTTCCAACGAAGCCGGTAACATAGCACACAGGTAAGACTTAAGTTTTTTGTTTCACACTCTCTGTGTGGGTTTCCCACCGATGTGGGGACGTGATTCAAAACTTCTTTTCCTCATCAAGTTCACTTTGCCATAGCGTGGAGTGGCTGTTTTATTTTTCCCTCGCATGGAACAATTTTTTCCCCCTCTATGCTGGAAACAAGGACACCAGGCAAAGATGCTGCCCTCAGCCCCTCACCTCAGTCTGGGATTGAACAGAACATCTCCCTTTCACTCCCTCTCTCTACCCTGAGAGAGTAATAGCCAACACTTGGAGAATTTTTGCCCACAAAGGCTTTTCTTTATTTCCTCTATTTACTTAAGCTGAAAAGACTGCATTTGGAATAGAATATTGTATATTTCCCAGGAAAATACACCTAAGAAGGAACAAGTCCATGTTCATCTGCAGGCATTCCTATTGCGATTTCAGTACGAGAGGCACTGTCCCGTCGCAAAACTCATAGTGTTTTACCCAAGTAAGTGTTCTAGAGTTTTCCTCCGGTAAGACTTTCCTCCTTTCTAAACAATTTCCACAGTACTGAGGAAACAAGGATTCCTCCTGTCACCTGAAACAGTTGTACATGTACATCTGTTCCTAGGGGTACAAAGATAAAAGAAAATGGAAACAGAGAGATCTTGAAGTAAATACTGAAATGTAAAAGAGGGGAGAGGAGCTGCCTTATTACTTGGTAATATGTTACCCATATATTTTATCCCTTCTTTTATACTGTCTCCGAAACATAGTTTTTGACAAGTGAGTTTAAAAAAGCTAGGGAAGATTTAAGAACAAACAGACCAAACATATCAAAAACTCTTCAAATATATCAAAAGAATCCCACAAGCAAGACTGTGGATCCTTTAGACCACCAGGGTGCAATCAAACAGGATCAAAAGTCTGGGGGAAAAGCAAATGATTCATCATTATAGGTCTGTACCAGAGAGGACGGTACGATCCTTATATTAGTCTTTACAGGTAAAGAGAGTTAAACCACTACAGAGATAAAGGGATCAAAAAGAGTTGATGGAACAACTTCAGAAATACAATTGAAATCAATCAAAGGGACCAGATTGTGTTCATCTGAGAGCTCCGTGGAAGCTAGAGGATGGAGCAGCCATCCTAGTAATACACACCTTAAAGAAGTCATCCTGAGAAAGAACTAAAATGAAAACTAGCTTAATACTCTAAGCTTTGTCAAGAAAGATTCTAAGGACAAACCTAGGAATTCCAGAACAAAAACTGCACCACTTTAGAGGATCTGTAATTTGTGCTGTTCATTGGGACTCACGTTGTGGATTGCTAAATTTTATAATTCAGCAAGTAGAACTGAAAGGAAAAAAACATGAGGATGAAAAAAAATGTTTCCCCTCCATTAAAGTAAATTAAGTTTTAATTCTTTCCTGTCTGTTTCTCTCAGTCAGGAAAATCTGAAGGAAAAGCATATCAACATGGTGAAAAAGTACACTGCATCACATAATTATTCTGATGAGGGGTTTGACAATATAAATTCAGAGGGAGGCTATATTTTTTTGTAAAAACAGAAACCAATCTTAATTATAGAGGTATATCATACTTATACTTTGTTATGTAAAATCAGAGGCTTTCTCTAAAAAGGACTAGACCTACAAAGCCTTACTATTAGACATCCTTATGCGAAATAACGGGGAAGCTTTCAAAGTTTTATTGCAGGCGTACAATGCCCAGCTGAATTTTCTCAAGATAACAACACAAACTGCATTGAGTATTGAGATGACTAACTGCAACAACAACAACAAAGCAAACCAAGTTTTTGATAGCTTGTTTTGTTGCGGTGCAAGCAAAATATGCACTAAGGAATTACTACAGTTAGAAAGGTAAGGAAGAGAATGTTTTCTGGGTTTGGTTTGTTGTTTTATTTAAACTTATGTATGCAACAGTTTCTAAGATCTAGCTGTCTAGATGGTCTGTTAAACAGACTTGTAAAACTCTCGTTGACCATGCCACTTTGTCACTTGAATATTGTAGACATGTCCTTATTAATGGTAAGGGGATATAATAACAAGCATTTTATTTTTTTTAAAAATCCTCTACACTATTAAATGTGCTAACCACAGGCTACGATTTATCTTGCATTTTGAAATTTTCGAGGCAATCTGCAAAACTGGTTAGTCTCAGACATAAAAACGCATAATAAGAAAGACACAAAACCATTGAAATGTATTCTGCTTTATTCCACTGAGATACCGGAATATTAGAATATACTGGTATATATGCAAGTTTTCATCTTTCAAAGCAAACACTGCAGTCAACCAGAAAGGAACTCAGTAGGACGTCATGGAAAGTTTTGTGCATGGACATAATAATTAAATGCTATTTATTCATTGAAGATTCATTTATGCACACCACTAACTTCAAGGTGGAATTTCCTTACTTCTGGTCAGACAATAACATTTCAGTGATGGAATTTGAATTTCCATTAATTATACTTAATATATAATTATTCTTATAAATAAAAAAGGGCTGTCAGCTGACAGTTTCACTCTTGGTGATAAGGTGCTCTGTGAAATCTAAATACAACTCAGAGTATTCCAAGAAGCTCAGTAGATACCATGGCAGCTGGCCCATGCTGAGGTCCATGCCATGGCCGCTGCCCTGCTAGCAGTACTGCCTGACTGGGGACATCTGCCTGAGCCGTTGTCAAAGATTCGGCTGAAGTTTGAAGACCTTCTAAGAAAACGGTGCAGGAGAAAATGAGGAGTTGAAAGCTCCACCAGAGACTGGATCTTCACAATTGTGGAAGTCAGCTCATGGATGTTCAAACAGCATTCCATTCCATGGCTGAAAGAAACGGGCACTGGGAAGAGAACAGTTTTTGACATGGGATGGCTCTGAACCATTTTGCATTGGTTTCTTCTCAAATTTGAGTGGGGGATGCCAACAACATAACTGTAATACAAACATTTCAGGTGTGAAACGGTAAACAAAGTAATGTCTTTATTTGTAGGTCAACAGTAGATAAATCTGAGTGTAAACCACTTAGTGTCATTTTCTAAAAAGGCCTGACAAATTCTCTGTGAGCAGTGAATTGGGATTTTTTTAGCTAAAAATATATGATCTCCAAATTGAAAGGCTGTATTTCCAAACACTGATATCTAATACGTTAAGCAAAAAACATCGCAAAATCAAGTCCATCCTGAAATAGATGTATTGACTTTAAAAAAAATACTGTGTCATCTTCCCCCTCAAATAGGAAAAAAAAAACCCTAATAAAACTAATAATTCTGCTTGGATTTGGAAAAAAGAAACAAAGTGTGACTGCCAGAACTATTGCTGAAATCGAGACCCTGCAGACAGTAATTAAGCACAGGTGTCTGTGACATTGTATTCTCTACCTCTGCTAATGATTACATGAGGGAAATTCAGTATGAAATCAGCTATAAAAAAAACAGGATGATGACTCTTTATGTATTCTGGCATGATGAGTTAAGAAACAGATATGTGAAGGTCTTTCAGGGACTGTAAAAAAATTCTAAAGTAAAATTCATTTACGTGTTATGTTGCCCTAAATGAACAGTGACATAGGGAATTTTTTAGGGCTTGTCACATATGCAAAAATATAGGCCACATCAAGGAAGGGCTCCTGCTGATATCACAGTAAAAAACACTGTTTGAAAGTGTAGTTTAGTTTAGACTTTTTTCTTCAAAGTAACATCCTATTCTAACCCTTTTGTCTCACTGTCTGCAGGCAGTTTTTATGGGAACAGATAAGAACTAAATAGGTGATGTATATATCCTATTTTTACTAGACATTATAATTTACAGAGTAATATATGATAGTAGGTCCTACTTTAGGGTATGAGCTTAAGTCATTTATAGTTACGTATAGATTAGACTTGGAGCAGCAAATTCCCATCATCTCTGTTCAACAGCTTGGAAAGAAACAGTATAAAAATAGTATTGTCCCTACAAGAAAAAGCTGGACAGCCTGTGTCTGATACGCCTCTACTGTTGTTAAATTCCACAAAAGCATCAGCTGAACATGATTTTGTACCTGCCAGCATTTTAATAAATGGAAAAATGGAAAAGATGATTCTGGCAGTATTAGAAATTGATGTCAGGATCACTTGGATCTTCCTAAGGTACCATGTACGGTAAGGTAGGCAATGAGCTACTACCACTATAAGCAAATGGTGTTGGAGTCATTAGATGAGAAATGATGGCCATAAACAGCAGTCACATCACAAGTTTTTAGCTGAATTTGTCACCCTATATAGACTTGTCGCAGAGCAATGAGTGAGAAGCGTGGCTAGTAAGGGATGTTGATTCAGTTTAACAAGATCATGCAAGAACCAAACATTGAAGCAGTGGAACCCAGGGACAGGGACAAACGGGACAAGAGCGTGCTTATGGTGATATTATGATGATAGTGCCAGTACATCAGGAGACCTCTGCAGGTCCAAGGAGAAACCCTTCAAGAACTAACTGACCATCAGTTACAGGCTGAGCTGTCGGGCTGCTTATGAGCACAATAAATTGTGTGGTATGTTAATGTTGGCTTAAGGAAGTATTCTATAGTGTACCGGCAGGGAAAATGTGCTATTAAAGGGCGTGACATTGGGCTGAGTTCCTCTCACACTCATCAGTTGCCTGAACCCCATATTTAGTATAATGTCATTTAAGATGCCCTGGTTTACCCAAGATCAGTGTGACAGGACTTACAGGAGACTCGTATCCTTCTGGAATGACAGCTGGAGGCCAGATGCAATGCCCTGGGGTACCACTGATGGAGTTGGGTGTCATTATGTAGTAACCTAATGAGGAGCAAAGCCTTAAAGAAGAACTTCTGTTTCAAAGGACATTTACAAACACCCAGAGCACTGGATGTTTACTAAATATACAGCTGACGGCATTCTCAGCCACGTGCAATATCATTTCTAAGAGAAACTGAAAATCCCGTGAGCTGGTACAGGGTATTGTTGCATGAGGTGAAGCAGTGTTCAGAATGAATTCTTTTTCTGTTCTGTACTCAAGGAAAACCACCCAGAATTACGATTATGGGACAACTATATGTGGAAAGTTATATGATCATACTTATTTTCTGAAAGGAAAAACATTGCCACCCCAGGTTTTCGAAGAAAATATAGTGGGTTTAGATGGGCTTAATACAATTGCTGGCATTTTTGCTGTTAGTTTTTTATTAAGCTTTTGATTAAATGAAGGTATAAAACTAAAATGCTAGGTCTAATTACTCAGTTTTGTGCAAGACCCAACCCATAGGGTTAACCACCAGTGCCGTGATATACAATATCTACAACATATTAAAAAGTGATGTTCTGCTTGTGATCTGCTCTAAAATGAAGGGCAAATTGCCTGCAAAAAGAAAAAAAACAAACCACAGCCCTATTTTTCTTCTCAATCCAAGAGTTGCAGACAGACCGATTGCCAAAATACGTGGACAATTTGCATAAAAAAGATTTTATCCATTTCACCAGTGAGAGGGTTCAACGTTTCTTTTTTCCCCTAAGCATCCTTATGACCGACCCAAAACAGAATGTGTGTTCAGTGGCTAAGTTGTCCCTGGGACCTGATTATTTTGGAATCTTCTCTGCAGGTGCAAAGATCTAGCTGTAAATACAGTAATTTACTCCCTATACTATTCTTCCCTTTTCCAGTTTTATCCGCTGTCTAATGAAGGTCTCACAGCTCAAATATTGCCTATTTTCTTTTATCTACAGCAGTATATATTTTATTAGTTTCATTTTTTGGATAACAGTTTTGTGCCTTAAATGTAACTCCAGGTGGGTTCCGATAGAGTAAAAGCGACGAGCCCCATGTTCCCCCTTAGCTAGAGGACTGGCTGCCACTGGTAGGAGAGCTGTCAATCTCTTCCTAATGCATTCAAGACCTTTGGAGGAAAGCACAGGCCAAAGGGGAAAACCCAGAAAGGAATACTTCTGAAGCTGATTATAAAGGAGGCTGAGCGCTAGTCAAAGGTACAGTTCCAACGGAGTCTGATTAACATTCTCCTATAAAATAAGGACCAGAGAGTAAGCCATTAATTTTATGGCTATTTTTTCCCACCGCTTGGTTTTTCATAAGTTGGACTTCCTTCCAGGCTAATTAACCACTAAACATTTTACAAGCAATCCAAGTGCGGAAGCAGTAAAAGATGAATTGCACTTATGAAGTAATTGACAAAGGGTATATTGGGCCTCTTAAGCGATGATATTGTGCATCTTAATACAGGAAGAAAGGATCCTTTGTACTGCAGTTTGATAGGTCATTAGTTAATTCTCAGAACTCTGCACAAGATAATGACTCAAGGCTAAAATGAACCCGCCTGGATTGGGGCGGGGAACCCTACCTCAAAACATCTCCAGAGAAAACAGTTAATGTTTGTGTCTTGGCATTATCAAAATACCCCCTGTGTTATCTTAGATTAATTCCCTGGCTATTTTCTTTTCTTTTGACAGCAAAGTCAGAGCTGACAAACCAAGGCAGTTCTCAAGGAAATTCAATTACTGAAATGTCTGACAGCTTGCTTTGCTGCTTCTAACTAAAGTTTTGAAAGTTACATGCTGCATGTATAATATGGTTTTCAGTACAAAGGAATAGATTTGCATTTTCTAGGGGGAAAATCGTTTTAAAGCTGTAGGAGTCTAATGATAAAAGATAAAAAATGAAATGCTGAAGTTCCTATTTTGCAAAGAGATAAAGCAAGTTGAGTGGCTGCCACATGAAACCAGGAAAACACTGTGTTTTCTTAAAAGCAGAATTTACTTGCCTTTCCATGTAAATGAGGGAATGCCAGTCAATCTGAACAGTACCTGCATAAATCGTTTTCTAATTAGTCCACATGATGCGAGATGCAAAGGCTTATAAACTTTTCAGTACACCAGGAAAATTGTATTTGTTCCCACCTTGGCATCAATAACCTGAGCTCTGGGTCTCGAGAAATGGTATCTCTGTGTTTGTCATTGAATTATTTTTAGAGATGGGAAAACGATGAAAAACGCCTTGGTCACCACACTTGCTAAAAGCAAGTCAGACCACGTTTGCCCTCTGTTAAACTCATCCATTTCCTTTTTCTCCAGAAATTTGCAAACAGACAAAAGACACACCTATAACCAATAAATGCTCATTTGGCATTAGACTTAACCACCTCCAGCTGTCGTACGGAAAATGTCTAGGCAGGACCAGACTCTGAAATAAGAGCTTGGGCTGTTTTGAGGTCTCCCAGTCAAAAGTTGTGATCCAACAGCTTCAGGAACCACCTAAATTCATGGGGCGTGTTCCTAAGTGTTATAAATAAAATTATTACCATTTTAAATCTAAAGGAATGTCCCAGTTTGGCACCAATTCCTTGGAAATCATAATACCATTGTCTACCTCCTCAGTGCTAACCTACTGGTTCGAGTACGCTCCTGGAAGCAGCACATTCAAGTCTCCAAGCTGTCGGTTAAGCTACTGATGAGGAAGAAGAGAGGTGCAGTGGGAGGTGGAACCACTCATTGAGCCAAAAGGAAATGTATTTAAAATTTAAAATTTAAAAAAAGGCAAGAGAGAGTTATGAGGTCTACCATATATTCCCCCCCCCCCCCATGGCTATTTTTTCAATTCACATGGAACTGTCCTTGGATTAAAAACAAAGCAGGTTCCCCATCCCACAACTCAGAACCATAAGGAGCAGATGTAGTAGTAGCTGTAGTAGAAGTGGTAATCATAGCTCTTGCACGTTCTCCTACTGCATCAAATCTTCCATTATCGTCGCATAGCGGCTCAGATTCAACCAGAGGAGAAAAAGCATCTTTCCTTAATAGCGTGGCTTAGATAATGCTTAGTGCGTTGACACATAGCTCCTTTTGACTGGAATTAGTAGCTACAATTTACCACTGAAAAAAATATATCAGGCTTGGTGGTTTTGACTGTGCCAGTTCAAAAATGTAGCCTTTGCTTCACTACTGTATCACTCCTGCTTTATACCAGTGAAATTCTATTACAGAAAATGGGTTTATGCCAGCATAAAATTAGAATAACACAATGATGAATCAGCCCCGGCTTTCAGCAAAAAGAGGTCTGTGTAAAGAAACAAGCTGTAAACCTTCCCAGCATGCAAAACCCCTCCAAAAATCTTTCTTTAGGTTGCCTGGATCACCAGTCCAGTTGAAATGAAGATTCATGGCTACTGAATCATTATGGAGTGTTGACACTTACCGGATGGTGCCCCTGTCACTAACTCTGAATTACAGTAACCAACAAAACTACTCTCGCATCCTCTTTGGCCAGACTGTTAATGTCAGAGGTAACTTTAAAAATTCATTATTGCAAGGGAACAAACCTGATAGAGTGCAGGAGGAACATCTTACCAAAGGATCTCAGAAATATTTAGGCTTCCAAATCCGTTTTCAAAGATGACACAAACCATTCAAGACCCTGAGCTTTTGGGATTTAGGTTTTTATGTGCTGACACATTATCTGACATTGAAAGTAAAACGTTTTGGAAAATTTTACCCTACCCTAGAATAAAAAAAAAAATAATTATTTTCCAGAGAACATTCAGAACATAGGCACAATAACAGAGCAGGAGCCCCTAATTTGTGGCATGAATAGATTACCTTCAGGGATCAGCTTACAACGCATGCGTATTACCTCCCTCCACCACCAAGTGATGCATGTGACTATGGGGTTTAATAGATGGACATATCTTCCTCAAGATTTGGACTTGGAGAATTTCATTCCATTTCATTTTACTCCTTTCGTTCAGGCAATTAAACAATCAGCAGACCTTTGGGCTAAATTTGAGCTAGTGACCTTCGCTATTCCTGAGCTGCAGCTTCAGCATTCATACACAAGCTGACTTCCGCCAGTTAAAATCAAAAAGTGTATCTGTGGTTTCCCAAAGATTAACCCAGTATTTTAATAGTTCCGGAAAGGTGCAGTAAACCCCACCAGAGCCCGCGCAGCACTGGATCTGCAGCTACCATGCAACCTGCAATTGTGACAGTTTAGAATTAGCTTGAATATACTGTAAAAGCATAATCCACATCTACAACTACAGTGTGGCCAACCCCTTAGAGATGAAAAGCAATATACTCCAGTGTCACCTCTGGGAGTTGTCTAGTCTCCCCTTTTTGATATTGAAAAATTATTGCTGGAAGCGCATTATGTTGTAGGACTTGGACACAAGAACCAGCAATATCATTTCAGTACCAACTTTTAAAGCAGTGTTGCCTTCAGACAGGCTAGATGTGACACCTAAAATCTCAAAGGATTTAGCTGTTTTATACAAATTCAATACACTATTTTAAGGTTTTGTGCTAATGATTTTGATGTATTGTTACACACGCTCAGTGTATTTGACTGTAGCAGGGATTAAATAAATTGTGTTTTAAGGATTTAAGGTTGAGAGGAAAGGATTTGGCTATGTAAATTGAGGTCTAGGAGGTCCTTGGTTTGTTACACGTCTTTGGGATCTTGCATCACCTTCACTCTTTGAGAAGACTGCTTTGTATATTTTCAGATACATAGAATTACATAAAAGAAAACTAAAACATAAAAGAACATTATTAAACAGTTGTAAAATTAGCTTTGCAATTAAATTTAAAAAATAAACATGTTTTTTTAGAGTCTAGACCAGCAGTTTAAATAAACAGAAAAAGAAAGTAAAGGATTTACTATGTATTCAGTTAACCCTTGGCACAAATAATTTAATTTTGCCAATGTGAACTCCTCTTGTGGTAATGGATGTACCCAGAAGTCCCAGAGCAAAAGTATTAAGAACTAGATTAACATATAAAAGAACATATATCAATATAAAAACATATTTGGTCTTGAATATGCTTGGCTGAAAAGAATGCCAACCTGGCCTCCTGTCATGGTCCTCCTCAAGTCTTATTTTCATTACCTTAGTGAGAAGTGGGACTTGACTGTAGTTTTTTACAAGATTAAATTTCAAAGGTATAAAGTACATTAAATATTCCAATTATGTTTGTCTAGAAAAAAATATTTATAAATTACCTTTATTAATAATAACAGAAACCTGACAGACAGAAATTAATGAATGATCTCCTTTGGGTATCAGCTAATAGTACTGCATCAACGACCTTATTGCAGGAAAATCTGAGCGTTTTAAATCGTTGAAACTTGATTTTGTGAAATCTGACTGAACAAAAGTCCAGACCAAAGAGGAAGGACAAAAAAAAATCTCATGTCCAAGAGTTAACAATCAATATTATTAAAAATGCTTGTTAACTTTTTGGATCACAATCTTAGATAACACAAAAATCTGAATTTTCTAATAGGTGTTTAATTTTGTCTTCAAACTCCTTGAAAAGCCTTTAGTTTTCTTTTTTTCTCAAATTTTAAGACACCTACAAATCTTGGAATTATTAATCAGGGAACAGAAAAGAAACCGATAGTTTACATAAAGTTGCATCAACAGAAAGCAATTTCTATACTATTTAATTCCATATTAACAGAAACAGAGCAGTTCAGACAGAAGATAGTGTAAGATTGTCACGGTACTTCGAGCAACCATGATTTATAGGCACCTTCTTCTGCCCTCACATGTATAGAGTATCTGCCTAACTAAGCAGAGATTTCCCATAAAGAATTATCCAGAGAAACCATCTGAATTTCTGAAGTTATGCTCAGATGGCTGTATTTGGCTAAACCTAAATGACACATAACAGTTTAACTTTGGTTGGATTTTTCTTTAATAATATTTCAATAATATCCATATACCTAATATGTAAATGTTCATTATATCTCATTTACTGTGTTTGTCAGCATTTGAAGGTTTTTCTGGTATGATTATGCTAGCGTGATCCTTGACTGGAAGAATCAAGAGACGAGACAGACTATACAGTGCGTCAAAGAAAGACTAAGATAGGAGGTAATATTGATAAGAGAAATAAAATAGCTCAAATTATATAATACCACGGTCTGAGTTATTGTGCAAGTATTGATGTTAAGGAGCTAACTAGGGTCTGTACTTCAGTTTGCTTGCAGTGCAGTCACTAGCAAAGAAGCCTGAAAATCTGGGCTACTTCTTCTGCAAATACATATGCTGGTGAAAATAATCACTTTCTGACCTGTGGTGCTACTCATTTGCTTGATGCATGAGCTCAAGCAAAGGCTTCAGACATGCCACACTGGGTTTGCAGCGGCTCCAGCACACTTGAGTCCACACAAAAGCAGTCAGTCACTTCTCTCACTCTTCACCCTGAGCACCATGAAAGTTGGGTGCAGAAATGTGTCCCCAGATATGGCCATGTTGATACTTTTTACCTAAATCACAGAACGGTTTAGGTTGGAAGGGACTTTAAAGATCATCTAGTTCCAACCTGGTCAGGGATACCTCCCATTGGACTGGGTTGCTCCAAGCTCCGTCCAACCTGGCCTTGAACACCTCCAGGGATGAGGAAGCCACAACTTCTCTGGGCAACCTGGGCCACGGGCTCACCACCCTCACAGTCAAGAATTTCTTCCTAATATCCAATCTAAATCTCCTCTCTTTCAGTTTAAAACCGTTCCCCCTCATCTTATCGCTCTGCTCCCTGATAAGGTGTAAGCAATGTGTCCTTATTTGGGATTTCTCATTGGATGAATGTCACTGTTCATAATGAATTTGGACTCTGGAATTGCATTATCAAGCCAAAGTGTGTAGGAAATGTATGTTAATCTTTTCTCTCAGTGGAATGGGAAATACGAAGTCATAAATGATCCTCATGCTTAATAAATAGTTATAGTTATTACACATGATAGGAGACCAGATTGCACCATTCTTCCTCATAATGCGCGGTATCTTCAGTTTCCGGTGGCTCTGCTGAAATTAATATTGATATATGGACAACAAGTTATGGCTCAAAATGAAGAAGCCTAAAAAATATTTCATTTTGGTTCCTGGCCAATAATCATAGTACCTCCTATAATAATCATAGTAGCACTCTACCCCTCCATCAACAAGGCTCTGCCTGGATGCGTATATCAAAGAAGGGAGGTGCAAGGTTATACAAGCTCTGGATTACATTCTGTATACTTGAACTTGCTTTCATAGACAACTGAGTGCAAAAAGATTACCCAGATATGTATATTTGCAAGTATTCAAAGCTGTTGGCAAGATTTAGGCTTCATGGTGGTGATGTGGTATTTCTTTTATTTTTTTAGTATCAAACCCAAAGCTTTTCATTTATTTTACTATTAAACAGTATAACATTTTTTTAAGCCCTCTCTCCATTTTTCTCTTCTGCTACTTTATATGCCATCTTCTTCACATCTTACTGTGTTTAACATTCCTTCAAACATTGTCTTTCGTCCCCAGAATCATTTGAATCCAAAAGGACCTTTGCTGGGTCATCTGTCCATTTCATCCCTCCTGTGTCGTGTTACTTCCTTTAATTTGTTTGGTGCAAAACCATTTCCAACAGATGAGTAGCTATTTCACCTTGAATACCTCTGGAGACAGTGACTCCCTAACATCCTTTGGCAGTTTGTTTCATTGTCTATCTGTTTTTATAGTTTCAAAGATTTTCATAATATTTAACCTACATTTTCCTTGCAACAGCTCAAGCATATTACTCTGTCTTGGGTGACTAATGAGAATAATTTCCCTTGTCCCTTTACATATCTGTAGAGAGCTATCATGTTTTTCCTAAGTCTTCTTTTCTTTAGATTGAACAACCCACTTATCTTATTAACCTTTTTCTCCCCTCACAGATCTTACTTTCCAAACCTTCTATCATTTTCTTGATCTTTCTTTTCTTCATTTCATGTCCCATTGCTCAAATGATAAAAGGCGAAGACAAAAGCCAAGGAAAGCTGTAGGCAAGCTTTTGAAAACAAAGCAGGAAATAAGAATTTGTTTTAATTCACACTCAAAAATACAAGTACAAAGAATAAAATATCCAACTGAAAATCACCACTGGGGGGCTGAGGTGTGCACACATGCAGGCTGTGTGCGTAATTGTACGGCTGTTCGAGTCCTTTGGAAAATAGCGTGGCTGCATGTCAAGATCTAAAGCAAAAGGACTGAGATTTCAAAACAGAAATACAGACTCAAACAATCCCTTGCCTATTGAAATAATTTGTCCTTGCCTCAGCTGCAGGTCTCGTTTGATTTTTTTTAAGCTGTAGTTTTGATGTTTTTGCTTCACGGCACTACAAAACAAAGTAAAGAGAACTTTCTAAAAGTAGTGAGGAGTTAATTTAGTCATGTCTGACTTGGGATATTAGGACAATACAGCTCTGCTAGCGATCAATCTTTAAGAACACAAGAGCTGTGATACTGGGTCAGAAGAGAAGCCCACAGCAGCATCCCTGGCACTGGCCAGCAGCCGGTGAATATAAGAAGCAGAACATGTTGTACTGACAGGGTCTGAGCGCCAAATGTTTTAACTCAGAAGAATTTAATTTAAAATGGGTTTATTGTTCAGTTTGACCTCTGTAATTGGTTTGTTCCCTGTTTCATTGAGCTCATCCCTCTCGCTCCCTTGTGCAAAACTGACTTCCACAGGAACTCTGCTGGCGCCGTATGAATCAGTTCCAATTAAAAACATTACCACTGATGATGTTTAACTTGCCAAGAGAGACGATAAGTACCAATTTGAATCGGCATGTTTCAGTCCCGAAACAAAGGCGAGTTTTCTGCAACGCAATCTGGGAGAGAAAGCAGACACATTGCAGTCCTTTGCTCTGTTTAGGATTACTTGGTAAGATTCATTTTCCTCTTTTCTCCCTCCTCTGGCCTCCTTTGGTCCCCAGACGGGTCTCGTGTCAAAGGCAGAAGAAACTGGAGTGTTATCACTACAGGGGACTTGTCTAAAAAGTAATTAAACTGCTCAACCAGAACTCTTATTACCATTTTCCTTCACAACTTCATCCAGAAAACACAAAGACTGAACTGAAAGATAAAACATCAGAAACATCTCATAATGCTGTTACATTCTTATGCTAGATGTCATTCCACTTAGATCTGAGGGGGGTGTGAGGAAATACCGCTATTCAAGGATCACCACTCTTACTGCAGGAGCTGTTAAAAACCGTTGGGTCATTGCAACAGGGCGGTAGTTTTCTCATCAAGTGCACTGCACTGGTGGCACAGCCTATGGTGGATTCTTCAAGTGAGACCAGAGAATTTTGTCCATCCTCTGGTGGTTTAGGGCTAGACTGAACTCTACACCCGGTGGAGGTGGTGTTTTGGTTCTCATGAATAACTGCTCCCTGTGACTTGGTAGGGGCTCATCATCTTTTCCAGAACTGTTAATGACAGGTGTGTTGTAATAGAAATTTCAAATAATATCGTTTCTGGATTAAAAAGTATGACCCCCCCCCAAAAAAAAAAAAAAAAAAAATAGAATTCGTTGATTTAGCTTTAGGAGAAAAACCTGATCTGAGTTATTAATGGATAGATTCCACTTTGAAAGTGTAATTCAACCTTTACAGCTGTAACTGTGCTTTATGCAGTAATATATCTCCCTTCTTACCCCCTCTGAGCTAACTGCTAACATGGTCACCGGGACGCAATATGACTGATGAGATGAAGTGTTTTGAGTGTTTACATTTCAAAATGTAAGCAAATTCAAACTTGTTACTCTGGGTTAGGGAATATTAGAGCTGTCATTTCTGTTATATTAAAGCCAGAAAAAAAGAGCGTCTCTTGTTTTCTGTTTCCAATTCCAGCTCCCAAGAAATGTCTCTCTTGGATACTCACCGTTGCTTCCTGATGGAAGCCGCAAAGAAGCCGGGCATTTCTGCGTGTGTCAGTCAGGTGGCCAGACAGTTGTGCTGACCAGATGATGAGACAGTAGAGATGATTTACTCCTCTCCTACCCCCAGTCCCCAGCCTAGCACTGTGATCTTCCTGCACTCACCTCCACTCTTTCTTCCTCCTTCTCCTCCGTTGGGCGGAGATAAAAGTTGGTTAGCTCTGCTCTGACAGGACAAAGGTAGGGATCTCACTCCTTTTCCACTCAACATACTAATGGAAATGTTCACTGAAATTGATGAAATTGACACTGTCCTGCATGACGTCCTTGTCTCTAAATTGGAGAGACATGGATTTGAGGGATGGGCCACTCGGTGGATAAGGAATTAGCTGGATGGCTGCACTCAAAGAGTTGCTTGATGACTTGATGTCCAAATGGCGACCAGTGATGAGTGGCGCTCCTCAGGAGCTGGTATGGGGACCAGTGCTGTTTAAAGTCTTTGTTGGCAACATGGACAGTGGGATCAAGTGCACCCTCAGCAGGTTTGCCAACAACACCAAGTTGTGTAGAGCTGTCAACACACTGGAGAGAAGGGATGCCATCCAGAGGGACATGGACGGCCTTGAGAGATGGGCCTGTGCAAACCTCATGAAGTTCAACCAGGCCAAATGCAAGGTCCTGCATGTGGATTGGAGCAATCCCAAGCACAAACACAGGCTGGGCAGAGAATGGATTGAGAACAGCCCAAGGAGAAGGACTTGGGGGTGTTGGTGGATGAGAAGCTCGACAAGAGCCAGCAATGTGCACTGGCAGTCCAGAAAGCCAACCACATCCTGGGCTGCATCAGAAGTGTGGCCAGCAGGGCGAGGGAGGGGGTTCAGTCCCTCTACTCTGCTCTCATGAGACACAACCTGGAGTACTGTGTCCATCTCCAGGACCCCCAACATAAGAAGGACATGGACCTGTTAGAGTGGGTCCAGAGGAGGCAACAAAGATGATCAGGGGGCTGGAACAACTATCCTATGAAGACAGGTTGAGGGAGTTGGGGTTGTTCAGCCTGGAGAAGAGAGGGCTCTGGGGAGACCTTATAGCAACCTTCCGGTATCTGAAGGGGACCTACAGGAAAGCTGGGGAGGGACTCTTGATCAGAGAGTGTGCTGATAGGACCTGGAATAACAGTTTTAAACAGAAGGAGGGGAGATTTAGAACATATCAGGCAGAAATTCTTCATTCTGAGAGTGGTGAGCCCCTGGTGCAGGTTGCCCTGAGAAGCTGTGGCTGCCCCATCCCTGGAGGTGTTCAAGGCCAGGTTGGACGGGGCTTGAAGCAACCTGGGCTGGTGAGAGGTGTCCCTGCCCATGGCAGGAGGGTGGAACTAACTGATCTTTAAGGTCCATTCCAACCCAAACCATTCTGTGATTCTACTATTCTACACTGAGCTTGAAGAAATCCTTTATAATACTTTGTGACTACCAACTTATGCAAAAAATTGATGAATAAAGCAAATGCTCTCACGCATTTTGAACAAGTTAGTGTAGAACTGGCCCTTGACTCAGAAGGAGAGGATCTTTTTTACAGATTTGCTGGCTTTTCCATAAAACAGGTTGGAACAACAAAGCAGTTGGGAAGGGGAGCTGAGGGCTTCAAAGAGAAACATTGTGGGGTGGGTGACCCAAAGCACATGAAGCAGCTAAGCTGCCAGATGTGTTGCCTGAGTTTTCAAGGATCACAGATTAAAGAAGCACCCAACTCAGTCACCAAAGCCTAGATCTATACCAAATCCTCAATAATTCCCTTAGACCTGCACCTTCGCCGTCTCTGACTAAACAGAAACTTGGCACATCATGGTCTCTGACCTCCGCGTCTGTATAAAGGATGTAACAGATTGCCTGTTTTCCTGTGTGTACAGTTCCCATCAAAGCACTTCACAGATATCAGTGTCCATCTCAATTATAAAAGTGCCATCTCTAAAAGATGCACAGCTTCCTTCATTTCACCATAAGTCTGATCTTTTTTTGCCTTCAAACTTTGTCTTAAATTAGATCGTTTTGTAAGTATGGGAGAAATTACTAGTGACATGTGACATGTGATGAAATTGTTTAGTCTGTTTTCCAAAAGTGAGCTCAAGTCACTCCGACATTATTCATACATACTCGTAAATGGTTTGAATGATTTTTCTTTTGAGGTGATTTGTTTGTTTACTATTGCTTACACTTATTTTTAATGAGTTCCTTTCCACCCATCTGTCAGCTGAAAGGAACCCGAAATCTCTGCAGTTCTCTGACTTTGAGATCCTTTTGTCATGCCAGAGCGGTGAAAAGAGGTCTTAAGGTAAATGACAATAAAGTGCTACCTCTATTTGCCATTCATCATTCACTATTTGTTATTTGTATTATGTGACTTGTCAAGTGTATTGTTTCTTCTCAATGAATGAGGAATTAGAAGGTTTGAAGCAGGAGAATAACAAAGGTGTCGAGTAAATAAAGCACTTCTGTTTTGTCACTCACCCACCCTAAATTGGAGGTGGAAATTGGCGTGTTCAAAGTAAGTGCTAAACCAGAAAGGAGCAGCAGGGTAGCCCACACAACAAAGCAGAGACTGAGACATACTTTACATCAATTCCTGAAAGACAAGTGATGAGCAAAACTATACCCAACACTTGGGATAAATGAGAGACAGAACTGAAGTAATCAGGAATGAATGAGTCTCATAATTACCATGGTTAACAATCCGTTCTATTCTCTTTCTCCCTTGGTCATACATTTTAAGTGAAAAGCTGGAAATCTGGGGCCAGAGGAAATAGAGAAAGAGCTTTACCCTGTATTACTGAAGCAGTGGGAAGAAAGGAAGATTCGTTCTCATCCCGTGCCCCTATTGGAATGAAAATAGACACTTATTACTGCACTGATAGCAAGAATACTGAAGAAAGGATATTTGCATAGCTCTACCACCTTTATTATAGCAAATATAAGCTTTTTTTCTCTTCTTTTGGAAAAAAATAAATCATTAAGTAGAACTGGAAACTCAAAACAATAAGCTAAAAGCTTAAACCTCAAATTGCCTCTTTCTATTAACACATCTTACGAGTTATAGTGCATTTGTTTTTTGTAAAACAAAAAGGCATCAAAAAGATTTCCAACAAAAATAGATTAGCAGCGACTCCAAACATTAAAAATTCTTTTTTTTTCTTTTCCAAGAAAGCCATTTCAGGATTAAATTGTACCCAAAGGGCTTGCAATTTTATCAATAGCAGAGGAAGCTATACTGAAAAGATACAATTTTCATCCATTCTGTACTTGTATATAATCGCTTTATTTATATAACCTTTATGGGGTAATGACACAGTCTACTTCACAACAGTTGTACTTTCATGCTAGACACTGATATAAAGCCTTCACAAATGATATCACTACAGAGTACTTGGAAGGTACCAGTGACTATCTCTACCCTTCACTTTAGAGGACTCATTATTATTAACTTGTCTTATTCCTTCTTTGCTGTTATATTCTGAAGGTGGCCACAGTACTTTTGGACCACCTGATGCATAGCAGCATTTCTGATAAGCGCAGTTTCCTTAAGAACATCCATACAGAGGGTTCAAGTGACAAACAAGAAATTGCCCGTCTCAGCAAAAGACTATCTAATGAAGTGGGTTTGGTTCGGTGGCTTTGAATAGGAAGAAGTGGAACTATCCAGACTCTCTAAACTAGAATGAAACCTCCGCAATCATACAATCACACAATTCTGTCTTGTGCTGAAAACCAAAGTACTTTCAACACTCTGCTAGATCTACTGATCGAAGAGGGTGGCTTTAACTCTTAGATCACAAACTTGCAGTATGTTTTCCACTTAAATAATGCTGCATTGTCATCAGTGCGCTCTCTATGTTGCAGCCCTGGAAAAAAAAGAGGCAGCTACTAAGAGAAGTCTTCACTTCAGACCCTGTTCTACAGTGTGGTAAGAAAACACAGTGACATCCAAAAGTATTTGTAGCTATCAAAATAAAATTGGGCTTTCTTTTCTGTTACAGGGTGAGGTTTCCAGTTCCTTTACTAATGCAGTCTTCCTCTCCTTTCACATTCTGAGCTCATGACCCCCTTCCAGTTGGGACCCTCACCTCCACAGCAGAGCTTGGATTGGTCTCATCTTCTCATATGTGTTAGCTGAGGTAGCAGCCCTTTAATTTGGAGCCACTGTTTTAGAAGCAAGAGTACTCTGAGGTTGGTCTCAAATGTCTGCACCGCTCCCTCATAAATGCCAATATTGAAAGATCTGCAGAAATACATCCAAACTATGCTTTTCACTGGTCTTTCAATAGATGAACACTCAGCTACTTTAGTATCTGTAACTCAAACTAGGCAGCTTCCCATTCGCACACTTCAAAAAGAATGAGGTAAGACCCGTATCTGAACCCCTACCAAGTGCCTGCTCTTTGGTACTCCCACTGCAGTGAGATAACAGCCTTAGAGCCTCTGTTTGTTACTACGAATTTTTAGGGAAATCTATAACAGCTGTTTAATTCATTTTCAGTATGCAGGTGAAAATATCTAAGAAATTTGGGAGGCCGAACACCAGTAAAAGTGTAAGTTTAAAAAGCTGCTTGGATATTCCTGTTTTGATTTTGAATGAGACCTTTAATGTCAAAGAATGTAGGATTTGCAACTTGACTTGACAAAGCCTTTCAGCACACGCATAACTTGTAGTATGTAAGTACTTCTTATATACTTTGTTAGAATAAAGTCAACTGGATGCCCTATGCAGAGGTGCATCACAGCTAAAGACATGCATTGTTCATCTCAGAGACTGGAGTGTACTGAAGCTTCTTTTCAAGCAATATGTCTAAATTGTGAAGAAGAAATGAAGGGCAATGGTACACGCCTTGGCCACTGCCCAGCAAGACCCGTGATGTACCAGGATATACCCTTGGTCCTGAGAGCGAAGATGTGTTTCTGAACATAGCAGTTAAACAGAACAGGAGCACCTTACTGCAAATGGGCCAGCCAACTGTATTGGGTTTGCGTGGCCAGGTTTTGGTCATGGTGGGGCTACAGGGGTGGCTTCTGTGAGAAGCTGCTAGACGCTTCCCCCACGTCCGACAGAGCCAATGCCAGCCGGCTACAAGGTGGACCTGCCACTGGCCAAGGCTGAGCCCGTCAGTGACAGTGCCTCGGGGACAACATAGTAAAGAAAGAAACAAAGCAAGCAACTGCAGCCTGAGAAAGGAGTGAGAATATGTGAGAGGAACAACTCTGCAGACACCAAGGTCAGTGAAGAAGGAGGGGAGGAGGTGCTACAGGTGCTGGAGCAAGGATTCCTCTGCAACCCGTGGTGAAGCCCATGGTGAGGCAGGCTGTCCCCCTGCAGCCCATGGAGGTCCACGGTGGAGCAGATATCCACCTGCAGCTCATGGAGGTCCACAGTAGAGCAGAGATCCACCTGCAGCCCATGGGAAGATCATGGTTAGGCATGGTGGGACTGGGCCGAGCTGACCATTGCTGGATGCCAGGTGTCCACCACGCCAGTCTATCACTCAACTCCCCAGAAGGACAGAGGAGGGGAGAAAATAAGGTGGAAAAAACTCATGGGTCAAAAGGAAGGCAGTTTGATACAGCACAAGCAAAGGCCACGTGTGGAAGCAAAGGAAAAAAAAAAGATTTATTACCTACTTTCAATCAGCAGGTGATGTCCAGCCCCTTCCCAGGAAGCAAGGCTTCGGTACGCGTAGTGGTTGCTCCAGGCAACAAATGTCATAATAATGAATCCCCTCCCTACTCTGTTCTCCTAACTTTTATTGCTGAGCAGAAGTCGCATGGTATGCCATATCCCTTTGATCAGTTTGGGTCAGCTGTCCTGGCTATGTGTTCTCCCAAGATCTTGCTCACCCCAGCCTGCTGGTGAGGGGGGAATGTTGGGGAGACAGCCTTGATGCTGTGGAGCACTGCTCACAGTAGCCACCACACTGGTGTGTTACCAACACCTTTCCAGCTACCAGTACACAGCACAGCACTATGAGGGCTGTTGTGGGGAAAATTAACCCCATCTCAGCCAGATCCAATACATCAATTCAGGAAGGATCATTTGGTGTCAAACAATTCTAATATTAAAAAAAACCACAAAACAACACCATAGCCGGGGGGGGTGGGGGGGGGAAGCCACAAAAAGAACCGCAACTCGGAATAAACGGCTTTTGCAATAGAGCTGCAGTAAAATAACCCTTGAGACTTTTTTTCTTTTTAGTCAGTTTAATGAAACTGGATTGGGGGATAAGGTATGAAAATCATTCCTAATGTAAACAGTTATTCTCTGTTGTTTATACAGACCACTAGGAAAGTCAGAAGCCAGATTGAAAAATGAATAAACCTCATTTCAGAAGCAAATGTAAACTGACATACAGACCTCTGGAACGAGGTCGAGAACTATCGTTTGTTGTCTTCAGACTAAAGGAAATCCCTGTTTTCCGCTGGACAACGGGTCAGACTTCTGCTCAGTGTCCCTGTGCTGAAATGTGCTAATCATGTAGGTATTGGTGAAGAAGTGGCAATAAAATAACAAAGAAGCTATACCCATCGAATGAAACGAAAGCCCTTAGGCAACAGTCATTTGAAATATCAGTTTGTAAAAAACTAATTGTACTTGGAGCTGAAATGCCACCTCCGAAGAATTAAGATTTCATCTTTGCAAATTTTCACAGGTAGTCGGATCAATGCCCACACAGGCTCAGGTTTGCTGACAAATGCATTTTAGAGTTACGTTTCTTTCCTATTCCTATAAAGGCCCACTTTTTGACATGATACTGAACACAAAATATAGCAGTAGATACATGTATATGCACACATCTGTGCAAAAGAATCTAGTCTCAGTGACATCCACAGCCCAAATGGGGAAGAGACTCGGTGCTCTCCGTTAAAACAATTATTCAGAAGGGAATAATTGGTGCTCATTAAAAGCATTGGCCTGACTGTGCTGGAAAAGATGTAAACACAGGCGGGAGCCCTTCGAGCTTTCCACGTTTGCCCCAAAGTGCCTTTGAGCTGACCTGGAAAGTATTTCAGTCTCCTTCCTTGGCCTGTCTGCTGAGGTTGCCAGTTGGGGCACCAATTAGCGCCTCTTCGGCAGCTCTTTCATGTGACTTGCACACCTCTCTAGCAGGCGGGGAGCTGAGATGGAAGAAATGTGTTTAATAAGGATAGAGAGAGAGGCTGAATGGAATGAGAGTAACTCCTTGCAGACGTGAGCACCTCAGCCAGCATTGACCCACGTGGACATCTACAATAATCACCTGTCATGGCTGTTACCACCCTGCAGCTAATTACCAAAGCTTAAATTTCTATTTTTTTCAGGTTCTAGATTACAAACACTAATTTTCAGTTATCCATACATAGCCCGCTTCTGGCACTGTAAATATTCTTCTATGCCAGGCAGTGAGAAACATAGTGGAAAAGCAGTGTGAGGAACACCTTTCGTTTTTATCTCACTCCATTTACTTCTCACCTCTAAACCTAATCTTTTTCCTGAAAGAGGACAGGAAGATGATTTTTGCTGAAATTGAATTCAGTGGCTCCTTCATTGCACAATTTAATTACTATTCACATGATTTAATAGAGACAGGACTCATAAAACTGATTTATTATATTATTATTCTGTTGTGATTACGGAAGGTGCGGGTATATTCCTGAAGTCTGAAAATTTAAGATAAGTTTGGATATCAACTCCTTTACTGAGCGTGACAAATGCAGCGAGTTTTTGTTTCAGCAGTGAAATGCTGTTCCGTGATAATATTTCCTACCTCAGTGTTTTACCCAGCCTGTGATCTTTTGCCATAACAATTTTATTACCAGCCTGTTATTTACAGCACAGTATTCATGGAGTTAACGGCACTACAAGACCAGCGCATTTCACTTTTAACTCTTGAGGGAAACAGGATGCACACAAATTAATAAAAATATAGGGGTACTACGCCAACAAGTTGGTGGTCTCAGTCAAGTTGCCGGTGCAGGAGTTTCCCCATTAAATAGCACCACCAGTAACAACAACTGCGTTGCAAACCCTAGCTGGGATGCCAAAGATTTAATGAATGTGGGAGAGGTCACCCTGAGACTAGGATAAGACACAATTTTCGAGGAATTAGAGGGGGGGAAGTTTCCATCACTGTTGTTATCCTGTAAATAAAGACAGGGCTGGAGTCTGAAGGGCTGTCAGCTCGGCACCTTTCCTGCACTTTCCCTGGGTTCTCAGTTGAGCTTGTTTATTTTTAAATCATACACGTGGCTAAGATTTCCTTGCAGAATATTTTACCCAGAGTATTTTGTAAACCTAAGAGAAACAAGAGAAGCCGAGTTAGCTTATCCTGGTGTAAACCAAGTGTAGCAGTGAACAAAATGTGAAATTAAAAGTTACAAATATGCAGGGAGCAAGAGTTTTCAAGAAAGAAAAATCGCCAAGAAATGAGTAATTTCTAGGATTATTATTGTTAGAAGCAGCCTAAAAAAGGAAAGTAGGAGGTATAAAAATGTATAAATGTTAGGTGTAAAAGTTATCAGATAAAAAAAAGAAACACATATAAAACTTAGCAGAAGACTTAGAAGAGTATACCCAGGTTAATCCAATTGAATGTTTAAGAGCTATGTAGTTTCCCAGTCAAAAAAATCTTTTAGAATTATTTATGTCGTTAGGGAGGCATGCGGGCATTGACTGTCTATAGACAAGATGGCCTGAAATAGTAACGGACAAGAAAAAAAAATTCTTGCTGGAAAAAGGCAGACAAAGGTTGGGGAACTTTCTTATTGTATCTCCAAGGTACTGTCCTATTCTTATGAGCGATATGGAGATGCTTGAAGTCTTCCTTGACATTGCTTGGCATGAAAGGTTCAACATCTCTTTGGATTGCAAAACTGTAAAACTCCCAAATGGGTTCTATGACCGAGTTACGGGATGGGTCCACAACTAATCACTTAGGATTACAGAAAGCACAAAAAGTAAGATCAGACAGAGGTCTACCAGTTCTTGCTTGTGCAATGGGCCACTCATGTAGGCCAGAGTAGCCTGTTCAGATGAAGCAGTCACAGTTCAAAGTTGTGATGGATGGGGACACATTATGGATCAGTTTATGGTCCATCTGTGCTCATTAATGACAAAGGTATAGTAAGTAAATTACTCATGCTGTGAAAACGATCTTGGTAATGGTAATCACCTCAAGTTAAATGGAAGGACTACGATTATAATTCTGAGAATAACTAATTTTCAGTTTCCTGGTCACACATGCACACTATTTCAGTAAAGCAAAAATGAAAATTGTTCAGAAAAATGAAAATATTTTTGTTTTCGTGGCAAGAAAAATGAACACAGAATAAAATTGTTTTGTGTCATGCCCAGTATTTCACTTCCTTTTTCTTCATTAATATTATACAGAATTGCCCTCAGAACATTTTATTTTTGAAATGCTAAAATTCAAATATTCTTGATTGTTTTTAAAAATGTTGTCAAAACTATTACCTAAATCACCACAAACTTTTGTTCGGGAAAAGAAAGACCTCCAATCCTGGAGGACAAAGCTCCCATGCTTAATGACTCCTATAGTTATATCCCTCCACCAAGGAAGACTTTGGAGGGTCTCTCTGAAGTGTTTCATTAAGTTTGATCATATGGCAAGTGTCTGTAACCACCACAGAACATCCTATGCTGCCTGAGCTTTTGAATGCCCCTCTGTGCAGTTAAAGACAGTTGCAACTTACAATTTAGAACTGTAGAATAGACTCATAGAATAGTTTGAGCTGGAAGGGACCTTTAAAGACCATCTAGTCCAACCCCCCTGCCATGAGCAGGGATATCTTCAACTAGATCAGGTTGCTCAGAGCCCCGTCCAACCTGACCTGGAATGTTTCCAGGGATGGGGCATTGACCACCTCTCTGGGCAACTTGTTCTGGTATCTCACTACCCTCAGCATAAAAAATGTCTTCCTTCTAAGTAGTCTAAATCTTCCCTCTTGCAGTTTAAACCATCATCCCTCATCCTATCGCTCCCCTCCCTGATCAAGAGTCCCTCCCCATCTTTCCTGTATCCCCTTTAGGCACTGGAAGGGGCTCTGAGGTCTCCTCTTTTTCGCCTTCTCTTCTCCAGGCTGAACCCCCCCAACTCTCTCAGCCTCTCCTCACAGCAGAGGGACTCCAGCCCTCGCAGCATCTTGATGGCCTCCTCTGTACCTGCTCCAACAGGTCCATGTCTTTCCTGTGCTGAAGGCCCCAGAGCTGGATGCAGTACTGCAGGTGGGGTCTCACCAAGGCAGAGTAGAGGAGCAGTTTGCAATTTAAATATATTCTGTAAAGCTGCTGTTCTTTCACCTGCATGTCCTCATCAAGATCTCCTTGCATCTGTGCACCACACACAGAAGGATGCAGAATCCTTATGAAGAGTGACACCAAAGCTCCTGAGCTGAGATACTCGCACTTTCTGAGCTGATAAAGACAAAAAGATAACTTGGGGTGAGATACAAAAACATTGAGAGAGATCAACTGGGTGACAGTGAATGCCTTGACCTCCAAGGTGGTGCTTTCCCTAATAGCAACAAGCTTGTTTTGTAGAAGAAGATACTTTATGGCTGATAAACAGAGATATGATTCATTCTTCACTGTTCCTTTTAGAATTCCAGAAACCTTCATTATGATCAGGGTGGTTACGTTAGGCAATAGTTACATGAAGAGATATGGAGGACATTCACAGAGTTTAACTGCAGCCTAATGAGCTTAATTATATGGATAAATTAGGAATCGCAGCCTAGCGAAGCTGCACTCACTCGCTCTCTCTCTCAGGGGATGACAGAGCACTCAGCAGACCCCACTTAGACAGTCAGTGGGGTTTACATGCCAATTCTCTGAACAGAAGAGCTTCACGCTAAAGGCAGGGGGACTGCACACAGGTCCGGAGGCATGGATGTGTCGGTCAGCATCCGAGACAACGGTGAGGCTTAGAGGCAAATGCCAGCTAGCAGTAGGCTTAATTTCTGTTTGCGACAGGCAATACCTGCTGGAAGAAGCCTAGCAGTAGAGACATGCTTCGCTCAGAAAATCAGTGTATCTTTTCCCGGCAAGGGTATTTTTTGAGAGAGGAAGCTATGTCTTTACTAGAATAATTTATTGGAAAACGCTGTTCTAAATTATGAGAAAATGGGACAATAACTGAATGTAATTAATAATACAGGGGAGGGAGAAGCTTAAAGTGCTATATGAAGCCACACTGGCTAGTTACATGCACGGTTTGACTGTGCTGAGATACAAATAAATACAGAGAGTGACACTTCTGCTAACGCGAGGACTTTCAAAGGCTCCCTAAGGCAGCTGACTTTCAGTAAGCCTAGGACAGTTCCGCACCTTCAAACACATTTAAAAATTCCAGATTAAGCAAACCAGTAAACAACATTTGAAGGAGAAATCCCAATACTACTATTCTGTTCATTATTCCACTCTTTGCATCTCGTCTTTAATGCGCTCACTTTTGGATTGTGCAGAAGGGAACCACTGTCCCGCGGGAGCTGGCTTTTGTCAGGAGTACACAGAGGGGAGCTGTAAATATGGTCAGAATAAGCAGCAAAAACAGTAGTTTATAACAGAGATACGTGGGGTGCTGATTGTAACTGGAGTAAAGCCACCTTTGTTGCCTTCGGAAGTTAACACACCAGGGCTATGGATATTTACATTGGCTTTGGCACTCATTTTAGCCCTGGTTTGCAAGCACAACGAGTTACTGTTTCAGGGAGGACTGAGTCCTGTTTTCCTTTGTGTGCAAGTGCAAAATGTCGCAAGCCAATAGATAGATAAATTAGTTTTTAATCACCTGGGTGGGCTTTGGCACTTGTATGTTTTATCACTGGCGCAAGAAGATGACAATGTGCAAAACTCACACAGGGCAGCACAATGTACGCAGGGGCTCTGGGGTTTTCCCCTTCTTTGAAATAACCAATCCACAAAAGATGTTTTCGAGTATGCTATGGGTTTTCTCTAAGGGTGTATCTGGGCTGTATTTTGCAGTAATGTAGAATCATAGAATCACAGAATGGTTTACGTTGGAAGCGACCTTAAAGATCACTCAGTCCCACACCCCCTGTCCTGGTCAGGGACACCTCCCACCAGCCCAGGTCACTCCAAGCCCCGTCCAACCTGGCCTTGAACACCTCCAGGGATGGGGCAGCCACAGCTTCTCGGGGCAACCTGCCCCAGGGGCTCACTGCCCTCAGAGGGAAAAATTTCTTCCTGATAATTCATCTAAATCTCCCCTATTCCAGTTTGAAGCCATTCCCCTTCGTCCTATCACTACATGACCTTGTAGAAAGTCCCTCCCCAGCTTTCCTGGAGCCCCTTTAGGTACTGAAAGGGTCTCTAAGGTCTCCCCAGAGCCTTCTCTTCTCCAGGCTGTACACCCCCAACTCTCTCAGCCTGTCCTCCCAGCAGAGGGGCTCCAGCCCTCCCAGCATCTTTGTGGCCTCCTCTGGACCCGCTCCAACAAGTCCATGTCTTTCCTGTGCTGACTGCCCCAGAGCTGGAGGCAGCACTGCAGGTGAGGTCTCACAAGAGCAGAGTAGATGGGCACAATCATCTCACTCAACGTGCAAGCTTGCTCTTTTTTTTCTTTTCTCCAAGGAAATACAAACTCACTCTGCAATATTATAATTTGGTGAAACAACATGCAGGGTGTTAGTACGGGCCTGAGCCTAAAGCAACATAACTTTGCTTCCAAACAGGATCCGATAGTTCAGGACCAAGCCGAGGCCAGCAGGAGCTGTATGATCGCACAATTACAGCTGGATCCCACCCGATCCACCCAGAGAAAGCCTGTATCCAGCTACTGAACACCATGTTGGCAAAGCCTGAGAGACTCAGGTTGTGATTGAACCATGTAGCCAACTCATCTGTAAGGTAGCTGGTACTAGATCAAAAATGCCACAGCCGCATGACAGAAAAAGCTTCTCCCGCACTGTCACCTGTGTGAATATAAACTCACTTTGTCATCTCATATTTGCTCAAAACATTTGGGTACATACTGGCAGGCTTTTTGCTGGATCACAAGACTTCCCATAGCAAGCATAAACCTGATGGAAAAGCATAAAAAATGGCGTACGCTACCTCTCGCGTCCTTTGACTAACCTGACAAAACAACTGTGAGCTCACTCCTCTGCTGACTCAAATTTCTAGTGCTGGACGATCCACTATTCAGTAATAAAGGCTGCAGAGCCTTGTCTCACCCTCAGGGTGAGATTTTCAAAGGGGCTCAGTCTTCTCCTAACTCTGCAATAGGCGAAGGCAGTAGAAATTTTACTACTAAAATCATGGCAGATAACTTTTGCAAATTCTGAGCTTTTGCCTCCTAATATATTGGCTTCAAACCCCACTGTTAACTCTAGTGGAGTTCATTACATGCAAAATTAAGTACTCTATAAAACGCTGCATTTTGAACAGCAGGCATCAAATATGAATATAGCCAAAAGCTGAGCTGACAGAAAAAGGCGTTTTCTTTTCCAAATAAACTACTGTTTAACCCTTAGTTTCTACATTTTACGTAACAGACTAAGCCTACACAGCAGGTAAGACAGTTGACCACTAGTGATAGAACTCACTGAGCTGGTTTAGAGAGCTGAGTTCCCCAGACATTGGACGGAGGGCACTAGACCCCTCAAAATTACATCCACAACGACCAGCATGGGTGTGTAGAGAGATCTAAGCTGCAAAGAAGGAAATTCAGCTGAAAGGGTATGTCTTAAACCCAGCTCACCTCTGGGGCTTGCTTCCTTTATCACAAGCACTCGCTACACAGTCTTGAATCTTCTCCTGGAGCTTAGTACCAAAGCCAAGAACGAGTGATCCTTTCTTCTCATAAGGTGGTGGCAATGGAGCTTTCACCATCGCTCCCTCGTATGGGATAGCTCAGTGGCTGGCGTGTGAACTCAGTGAGTAATAAATTCACACTCTTCCACTGCCTGAGAAGGCTCAAACCTCACCTCTAAAGAAAATCACTGCACAGGCTATCCTGGTGTGAAGGAGATGCTTTCAAACAATTTTCACAGAATCATAGAGCCATAGAATGGTTTGGGTTGGAAGGGACCTAAAAGATTATCCAGTTCCAACCCCTCCGCCATGGGCAGGGACACCTCCCACTAGACCAGGTTGCTCAAAGCCCTATCCAACCTGGCCTTCAACAGCTTTGGGGATGGGGCCTCTACAACTTCTCTGGGCAACCTGGGCCAGCGTCTCACCACCCTCACAGTATTTTGATTCAGTTTGGAAGAACACAGAAGCAGTCCCTGGTAGTGTGGGGGTGTAGAAGCACGGAGCAAGCACCACCGTCTGCATAAAGGCCTCCCTGGGCAGGAAAGTCGCAAGTTAAACTTCCTGCTGCATTTACATTTTCTGGGTTTGTATATTGTCTATTCTGTACTAAACAGTCTCTGAAAAGAATCACCAATGGCACAGATGTTTTTAAATGTACTCTGACTCATTTTTCTTTCTCTGGTCTCAGTTTAATAAATCTGTCACCACAGTTTGTAAGTGCTCATTCTATTTCTGTAGTTTCATTTTCTCTATTCATATTCTTTTTCACATATGTATAGTAATCTCCTGACACACACACATTGGCAGTTAATCTATAAATATTTGCTCTGGGAAAAAATGATGAAGAATTTGTTTCCTTTCAGAAGCTGAGGTTGGTTTGTTATTGTTTTTGTTTTCTTCAAGCATGTATAGGGATCTCTTTCACAGTTTTTCAAAATCCTATTTGCTTTTCAATATAATGTCATGGGTTTGGCTGTATCTGGCAACATCAAAGCCTACAAAGCAGGGTACAGGGGAAAAGGATTTGCCTTCTTGGAGTGCTTCCCGGAAGACAAAATAAAATTCTCATTTCCAGTTTCTGCTCTTCTAAATTTCTTACCTGCCATCATTAAATAAGTCAGTGGCAGGAAGTAAATGAGATCCTATCATCTCCTTTATCTGTGGATCTAGCTACTGAATTAAAACCAAAAAAAAGTAAACAAGGCAGAATATGTCTTTTGAACTGTATTCTAAATGTATGTAGCAATATTTACCCCTGATAAATCAAAATACAGATATAAAGGCATATGTATCAGCTACACTAACTGGAAAATCTCTTTAGGGGTTTGTAGTACCCTTAGAGTGGGTCCACATTAGCATTTTAGTTCTGTTTAGGAGCGCATCTTTAAGTGTGTAGCCTGAAAAACCTTCATTTTCTGTGCTTTGTTGTGCATCATGGAGCTGCCTCTGAGCACATGAATTCAATTCCTGTTTAGAGGAAGTCAAGCTATGGGATATATCCAAGAATATATACCTTGTGTGCTCCAGTTGCTGATGGAGATTCAGTTAGTGGGACTGAACACTAAAGCAGTTGTGAAGCAAAACCCCACTGAAACAAAACCCAATGTGAAACACAGTGTGGGCACCAGGACAAGACCACTAAGTCTTTTAACACCTTTACTGTGCTGCAGTACTTCGTAGAGTGACACAGCTTTGCGAATCTCTGATTCTCCTCTTGGAGAGCCATTCTTTCACCTCTGAAGAAAACTGAATAAGCCAGCTGAGGCAGCTGTCTCAAACACAGAAGGCTTGGGGAGGTAAGAGTATCTCCCATCATTTTCAGGTCCCACTCAACCTACATCAGGTCTTACAACACTAGACGGGACAGTGGTATTTAGATACAAGACCTGACAATAATTAAAGTCTTCTCAAAACAGGTGGCTCTACACTATTTCACTCATGAACAAACAATTCAATTATTCATCTCAAGATAGATGGAGGTTTCACTTCTCATTAGACTGCATGTAGTTATCCAGCAGAATACACGGCAAGGAGAGCACCTGCTAGAAGGAGTCCTGAAGACTTCTTTTTTTAAAGGCAAGCTAATTTTATAATCAGCAGGAGGAATTTAGTTTGTCAGTTAATTAATGTTAATATTGTTGAATCATGTACTTTGAGGAATAATTTATCTCCGTGAAGGCCAGAATACTTCACTTCAATGTGGACAGAAACATGCCCCGTGGGCTTGGTGTTACCCTTCACATTGGAGCACAGGCTAGAGGCTGGCTTATCTTTTTCCATAGATGTTGTCGAAAGTCAGAGATATGACGATGAAGCTGATTGAGAAATACAGTGTGAAAAAGCTAAGATTTAAAACAATGTAATTTTTATTTGCCTCCCAACCAACATTCCGTTTCCTAGACCATTATCTGTTAGCTTCTGAGTTGCTTATACAGACAAATTACTATCAGCTTATAACATTTTGCATCATTTTTCAGTTGCAACAGGGCAGCTAAGTACTCTTTTAACTGAAGAGTATACCATGGTTTTCTTTAAAGACTCAATTGGCTTCACAGCATATAGCTAATGAGCTATCTAAAACTGTATCAGTGAAAAGAGCTCATTGTGATGTGTCTTATTCTATCTGTAAAGGAGTCTTTAAAAGCTCTGATCACTATCTCTATACCATCCACGAACAAAAGGAGACATTGGCATCAGGCAACAAGCAAAGTATTAAGTTGAAATGTTAGAGAAAAAAAAAAAAAGCTGATTAATTGACGCATGGTTTCTCAAGGAGACGGCTGTTCCTGGAAGAAGTAAAAAATCTGTCATGAAGAAAAAAAGTTGAAGCCATTTAAGTCCAGATAGAACGCAATGGCGCTAACAGATGGAAAAAGCTTCTTTTTAGCCTCATTTCTACAATAAACAAGTGCACACTCTCACTTCTCTTAATATAGTAAAGGATGGAAAGAACTAGTTCATCACTATCATGAATTTGTCAATTATAAGAAGAAACAACTCTTATTGGTGAATATAGATGTTTTGTGTTTGATGTTGTTCTCATTCCACTACTCTTCTTGCTATGGTAGGCAGCTATCTACTTCTCACTTATGGATCGGCATGGGGAATTTTACCTTTCAGACAGCAGGAACATGCCGGACAATGATTTATTTCTCATCAAACAGCTAAGGTAATTTAGAATCCCCAGATAAGGGGAGGAATTTCTTCAGTCCTTCCAGAAAGATCCTGGAGTTGTTGAAACATTGAAATAAGAATCACCAAACATCCAGACAGCTTGCACAGACTGTAAAAGGACAACAGACCAATATTAGAAGGATGTCCTTCCACCTAGGTGGTTATGTATTGGAACATAGAGGAAGGCTTGATATGACGCTTTTCAGAGTCATAAGCAGCCACCACCTCACATTCAAATAGTACTTTGAAGCATCTTAACTCATCCTATGCTGTGCTGTTGATCGTATCCCTATTTATTTTGAGATTTTCTTGTTTATCTGTTGTTGCAGATGTTGCTGGTAGGCCATTCAAATCCCCAAGGTCGTGGGACTGCCCTTTCTGCTGACTCTTCCATGCATTACAAGAAATTGCTCAAAGGGTTAAGCTGAGTTTGTGTGGATCATCAGTGACATCCAGTGGCTACTTAGGTGATCACAGGTGTGCGGTGCCGATCCAGACTCCCACTGTAGAGGAGTGAGACGAACTGAAGAGGACGTTCACTAACTGCCTGCGTTCCTTGTCTGGGCCCACCCCTTACCCTGTGAAAAGTTATAATTGTGCATCTATTTTGCAGTATTATTACATTTAACTACATATTTCTCTTCTGTGGGGCCCAGTTCTTCCATGTGTGCCTTGCCCATCACTTCATCACAAGTAGAAAATGGAATTGCCCAGGAGACATCTCTTATGTCAAGAGTGTATAACCAAGCAAAAAGGGTAATCTTTTTTTTTTTTTTTTTTTTTTGAGTGAAGATGTGTTTTGTAAGGTGACTTAGAAAAGGGGGAAAATAAAAAAGGAAAAGCTTTTAGACCCTTTCCTAGGACCCCGCCACTCTAAATCACACTGTCTAAACTATGTGGTGATCTGGAACATCAGCACTGAAACAGAGAGCATGGATGGTCTCTGTTTCATTACTTGTTGAGATTTTATCCAGTCCATGTCTTAAATGTCTTCTTCTGGTCATAACCAATGAGACGTCTTCCAGTTTTAGACCTAAAATGAAAACCAAAATGATCTAATCGATTCTCTACCACAATATATTTTGGTTTTGTTTTGTCTTAAATAAAAAACAGCTACTTTGAAATCTTTTTCCGTCTTTCCTAATTTCTGTTTCAGTCTCATTCTACATATACTGGGCTGTCTTCTCATATCTGCACGTTTTCCTCAGATAGTCCTCACACAGTTTGAAGTTGTTGTCAGTTGTAAACATGGCTGCGTTATCCTTGATAACTTCTCAAGCTCTGCTAGAACTTTAAAACTTTCTTCTGGCTATTCAGAAAAGCTCATGATTTCTACCTGTACTGTATATATTTATGAGTCATATGAATAGGGTGCAGGTCTCTGCCTCTCCTTGGTGGCCTCTCTGCCTACAGAGATTTATAAGTCTATTACAGACTTCAGCTGAGGAACTTTCTTGTCTACCCAACAGCCTGCCAAGCCACCGCCGAATAAATACATTGCATTATATGTACCAAGCAAAACAAAAGACTTGTCCAGCTCACCTAACCTCTGAATTAAAACCATCTTTTGTTGCCTTCTCAATTGTTCCATATTTAAAAAAAAAGGGAGACAAACTCCCACATCTTGGTACTATAAATAACTCACTAGCCAGTTCTCTAAATAATCATCACTAACGTTTACATAAATCAATCCAATGCTCAGCAGCATAAAAAAATGCAGAAACTTGGGTTGTGACACACAAAATGCTCTTCAAACCATACCAATTATTTCAACCACATCCATGTTTAGTTATCCATGTACATAAAAACATAACCATTTTGTCCAACCAGAATCTCTTTCAATAAAGGCCAGATGCCAAATGTTGGTGTTTTCATATCTCGCCAGCAGTCAATGAAATACAAAGTATTACATAATTTTGATGCACAAACATTCATTTGTTCAAACTAGAACATCATAAAGTGATGCATTTCTAATACAGCCATGAATAAATTCCTTTTCTTTCCATGTGCAAAATATTCCAAACGCTGGTCCTTATGACTTTACCCAAAAGACAGCAGGCAAATGCAGGGATACAGGGCGGCAAGTGGAAGTTGTACTGATAAGCATGAATACATTTCTTGTGACATGAATATTGATCTCTATTAATTTTCTAGTGCTGTCTGGGTACACCAAGAAAGAGTTTGTTCCCTTGGTTACAACAATGTATCTTGCCACTTCACACATACGGATTCAGTCTATAAAAAATGCTTATAAGGCTGAGATGAGATAAATTCTTCATCATCAGTGCAGTACATATTTCATGTATGTAACCAGATAAAGGAAAATTATTAAATAGCTACACTAAATCAGAAGGTTAGAATACCTACTAAAATGAACAAAACATAGAAAGATAGATAGAAAATCTTTCTGCATTTCTGTCAAGTCGTGTGATTATTTTATTTAATATACTGACAGCATTTTACTTTTAGTAGTAATGATTACCAGAATAACAGTTTAGTTCTTCCACAGACTTACTTTTAAGGGAGACAGTAAAAACATTCACACAGCTTTTAAAATATTAAACAGCACTATTTTAAAACATTGGTTTAGAAATTGTCTAAGTCATGTAAATTCATCTGCAAGGCAGAACAGGCTGAGGGAAAGGAATATACATAGATCATTAAAACTAGGCATACATTTTTAAATATTTGCTGTCAGGCATTTATATCATATCTCTCCAGTTCCCCTCAATATTTGCTCTGAATTGATTCTAAACCCTAAACACCATCGCCGGTACTGAATGAGACAAACCCAAAATTTGTTATGTAAAATAGATGGCACAACTTCAAATCACAATTGGAAACACTCTCAAAGGCTTCCAGGGGATGAAACAGCATCAGAGGAGGGAACCTCAGGGATAGTTTACAAAGATGTCTGTTCTTCAATCACTCTTTAACTCAAGTAAAGTAAAATTTTGTGACTTTAGCCAAATGTAAAACACCTCTCATCCTAACAAAAGCCAGGCAAAATTCCCTCTTGTATCCTTTTCCTTTTTTCAAACGTTAAGTAAGATTTTTTTCCTATTACAAAAGCAGTTCAAAACATGTACTTAGATGAAGTTCTCTGTAAGAATGGTGCATTAGTGACAAAACCCAGGTTTTTCAAGTGGAAAGAAAGCTAAATCTATAATTACTGTCTTCTGCATTCTCCACCTTACTGAGAAACAAGAGGATATTTGTTAAAATCTACTCAAGTTTCAGAATTTTTTTGAGGAAAAGGTGATGTTTCGCTAATCAAGAAAATCTATGTTCAACTTTTTTTCCCTCCAGGAAGGTACAGGTTATTTTGCCATTGTAATTTATCCAAACATACCGAGTTTTAAACTCACAGGAGTTCCATTTGTCCATTAATCTGATCTCCTCCATACCAGAGCCCATCCCTGTCACACACAGATTCCTAGGTCTACAATAAGTATTCATGTATATTAAAGACCAAAATGTGCCTTCCTTACCGAGTTCATTAAAGTTACCCTGTACAAGTGACCCTCTTTGTGAGGAAAAGTGCGATGGTACTCCATGGGCTTGATTTACCATACTTCTCTAGTTTTACTTTACCAAATTCCATCTATAAGGTCCTTTGTGAAAACAGAGGGCAGAATCTGCTGCCAAGAAAAGGAAAAACAATCTCTAATTTGTCTCCTGTGCCTGACCCTTCTGCTGAGACATGCATTCATCTTCATTTACAGTCCAGCTTAATATACTGTAGGTTGACATCCTAGTGGCTGAGGCCACAGTGCAGTTTACTGTAATGCTAAAGTGGAAGTGAAAGAGGCAAAAATACAATTTTGTCACCAGACGGAAAGATGAGCAGAATGGGGTTTGACGGGATGCTTAATACGTGTGTTAGAGGACGCTGTTAAAATGGCAGGTCTATTCCTTAACATGATGACTTTCTTACAGGTATCCTCTACTGTTCAAAAGCAGACCTCAGGCCACATCCTACCATCTTTTCTGAAAACCTGAATAACAGCTAACTTTGAAACTAAAACCACCACATTGGCGGTGTGAGAAAGTAAATAGAATCAGGTCTTTAATTAATTTGTTACCAAAATGATATAAAACAAAGTCAGAAAGTTGTTAATTGGTCATTGCCACCTACAGAAAGGATAATATCATATGGACCTGATTCTTTCTTTTTTTTCTTTTCTTTTTTTTTTTTTACTTTTTTTTACACCTTATTCATTTTCACTCTTCATTTTATAAGCTCCTTATCTAGCCTCTCTATTTTCTATGTAACAGAGGAGAAGGTGAAGGTTCAACCCAATTTCTTGGTGATTATTATTTTTTGATAAAAGGTATTCTTTGGTACATAATAGAATAACCCAGACAGAGCCAATTATCTCTATCACATTGAATAAGAAAATCTGCCATTTTGGTCAAGTTTTACACATTGAATGTTAATCGCATTACTTTTTGAAAATCTCATTAGCTTTCTAATCTTGGCATGTATTTAGAAATTAAATAATTACCAGACAGAAGGTTTGGAAGAACAGCAGAGGTGCAAATACCAGTTCAGCACCCAACCCGCTTTACCTTGATTGAAAGTTAAGAATTTGCTAACACTGCTGACATGGAAGTTTCTTTTTGCATGCCACAACGGTTGTAGTCTAGCTTGCTAAACAGGGTGTAGTAAGAGTCAAAAATCTTGGGTTGGGACTGAATCTTTCTTAAGTCAACATAAAGCCCACATGAGCTGAAAATACGTTCATGCTTCTTATAAATATTTTTTAGAAAGATATTTGGAATACTGTGAAGCCAAACTACATTAAAAATGTGCCTAGCCCCTTGCATAGTATAGCTACAAGGAAATACACATTTTCATTTAACATGCTGAGCTATATTTACATATTTCATAGCTTTCCACTGCAGATATAAAAAAGGAAACAATTACAGACTCGTAAGTCCACTTTATTATCTAAATAAATGTTGCGTTATATTATTATTACATTACAACCAAAACTAACAAAATATATTGGAAAGATTTAATCAGCCTTGCTGTCTATAGATCAGAAAGTCGATGCGTAACTATCAGGGATTAATTTTTCATGTATTCTGTTATTCAGACAAGGAGAAAATATTCTTATTCTGCTTAATGGGGAAAATCAAAGTACTGATAACACAGACTTTCAAAAACATGAAGGCATCTGGGTGTCACTGAAATCAAAGAGAGTTAAGCTGTTGTTTTTTTCTGAAGATTTGTGTTTACATCCATTTCGACTTATTACCATAGAGACAATTACGCTATGATGCAATTCCTTGCAGAAGCCACCATTTCATTTTTGTTCACAGTCTTAAAGTTGCTACATGCACAAAAGAAAAATGTGTGGCTATAATTGACCGAAATGTAGAAAGTACCACAATGTAATTAGTATAGTCATCTGGGAAAGAAACTGATTTTAAGAGTTATTAAGATACACAAGGCTTCTCTGTGGAAATAAGTCATCTCAGTTTCACTTTCAGCAAAAAATTAAAGACCCACCAGATAGCGTAGCCATTCAGAGGTAGGGTTGGTTCAAAATGTTCCGGCCAGAACAGAAAAAAAATGAGACAATGGTCTGTTAATTCCGGAAAGTAAAATGAAGATATCTTTCATGAAACTGAACTTTTCCAATGCTAACATTCCTTGGAGAAAAAAAAAAAAAATAAAAACCAATGTAAAAACAGTAAAGTTAGAAGCTAGCTGATGGCTGGCATTTCCTCAGCCGTGCGAAGCACATAACAATACATAACAACTTGGTTGCTGTATAGACATGCATAGGGATTTCTACAGTCATGTCCCATTCAGGGCAAACTCACTGGAAGCAGCAAAAAGAACAGAAACTCTACTCAGCCACGCATCAGCCAGCAGAGTCAGTTTATTGTACCTGGGGAAAAATGTCACACCCTTTAAAGAGCTGTAGCAAATTATTTCCAGAACAAATGAGGAACTCCAGGAAGTATTCTGAGAATATATTATCACTTCTTATAACAGATAAAGCCCAAAAGGCACTGTTTAGTCAAAGATATTGACTATTAAACATAATTTAAGAATTCATGGAGTCATCTGAAATCATATATGTGAGCCTAGAATTTAAGGAAATGGGAGTAGCAAAGCAAGAGGAAAAATATTGAACTTGTCTTAAAAGATGCTGCATTATGAACGACAGGACACCATTCCGACTCCTTTCCTTCAGGAAAGAAAACAGATGTTTAAAATCCAGTGTCC
This sequence comes from Charadrius vociferus, assembly GCF_000708025.1. NCBI lineage: Eukaryota > Metazoa > Chordata > Aves > Charadriiformes > Charadriidae > Charadrius > Charadrius vociferus. Next base: position 880,403 of record NW_009647743.1, read on the forward strand.
CTGTATGCGGGCAGACTATTATGCTCTGTAAATAGGTTTAAAATGTCCTAACATTTTGGAGGCTCTCTTATCTCTTGCTCATTTACCTCTCTTTAGATTGCTTTCACACTTTCCCCCTTTTCCATTAAATTATTCAAGAACTCCTGTTTATAAAGGTCACAGTCATAAAAACCAGGGAATGGGAGCACCGGCATGTGTTTCCCGGGCCCAATGAGGCAGCACACAAAGTGGATTGTGAAGGACTCATAAAACGTAAGGCCAGAAGGAACGGTTAGATCATCTAATCTGATCTCCAGTATATGACAAGTCATTATATCTCACTTATATAGCCCAGTAACGAGCTTGGAGCCATAGAGTGAGAAGGCTTCAGTTTCTGCTGAGAATGGTAATGTTATCTCTTTGGCCGGGGCCAGTCGGCCAAACTGGTTGTTAGAACCTGCCACGAAGGTGATCCTATACTTCATGGAAATATTTCGGTGTCCTAGGAAACAGGATTCAGCGAGACCTGCTGCTCAGACCTGAGAGAAGACAGCACTCTTTCCAGCTTCATCCGCCTACTACATCCGCCAGAAGTGCCGTCCAGCCCCAGCATTGCCTTGGGGATCCATCACAGACAGGGTCTTCGACAAGCAGAAACAACTGAAAAAAGACTCATGAGCTGCATTGTATGATTTGTTGCTTATAGACCCCAGCTGAGTTAAGTTAATGAAGCTGCTGCCTAATTAAACCACATCTTTTGCTTTTTTTCTTCCCTTTTGCATGCCAGGGACACCAGTTGTGACTGGCCAGTACTTACATTGGTGTCCTTGTTACTTTCATTGGTAGTTTTGTTCCAGTGCTTAATCACTTGCATTGTTGAAAATAAGAATAAAATATTGTAAACAGTGACTAACTTCTTGTTTGAATTTATCTCGCTTCAATTTCCTGCCATTGCTTCTTGTTATGACTTATTCTGCTTGTGAAAAGTGACATCCAGTGGGACTGCTAACACACTTTATTCAGGTCACCTTCCAGTCTTACTGCTGACAAATAGATGCTTTAGACAAATAAACGCCACTTCTGAAGTCTTGCATGCCAAGTCATTTTTGTGCAGTACTTGGACAATGTCTGCAGCTCTGCTCTGTACCTTCTTCAATTTCCCGCGTGCACCCCAGGTCCGTGTGGAGCAAAACAACTGGTTTCACCAGCGCTGAAGACACAGGTGAACTCCCGCTGGCCCTGCTTGCCCAATCCTATGTGCCCATGGACCACACAGACCCTTTGGCCAAAGCTTGACTTGGCTTGATTTGGTCACTGTTTCAGTAGCAACCCCTATAGTTGTTTTCAGTAAGGTTATTTTCCATTTTGTAGATCTGCTCTTACTGGTTTTATTCTATATGCAAAATTTTGGCTGTATTATTTTGGTTGTCTATTTAAACTGCCTGGTCAGTTTACGAGAGATCAATCCTCATAAATCCTCCTCTCAGAAAGGGAAGAGGCTGCCCAGGGCAGTGGTGGAATCCCCATCCCTGGAGGTATTTAAAGGATGGGCAGCCATGGTGCTGAGGGACACGGGTTAGTGGTGGATTTGGCAGTGTTGGGTTGATGATTGGACTTGATGATCTTAAAGGTCCCTTCCAACCTAGACAACTCTATGATTTTGTCTCTTAAGCATATTGCCAGTCTTTATGTCCTCCATAAATTCTACTAATTCTACCTATCTATATATAACTTACCAAGAAGCTTTTGAGAAAGGTATTGAGTAACTTTGGATTCAGTATCAAAAGCTTGCAGAAACTCCCTAAGCAAAACCCTTTTAATAGCAGTTTCCCATTGATGGGTTGGGGTTTTTTTGATCAGCATGTTAATTAATTTTTGATTTAGTTACATGTTTCTCGCTGATATCTCACAGCATTAATCTTTTTGTCAGAGTTTTAGTTATTAAATACATTAAAATTATACATTCCTACATTAAGGCCTCATTCATACGTGCTAAATGCCTCGGTAATAATTCAGCTATATAGTTACCTTTTTGAACGAAATTTTTAAAAGGTTTGTTTGACAAGACTTATTTGCTATAAAACCACATTGAATGGCATTAATTATATTCCTAAACAATGCTTGCAGTAAACAGCCAGTGAACAATCCATCAAATAAAATATGTTTGCACACTGTATTTGGCCTCTGTCAAGAGAAGTCAGTAGGAGTGTTTCCATCGATTCTGTGGACTTTGGATAAGGCCTTTATCAAACACTTTAAAATAATGTGCACATTAATTTCAAAAAGCAGTCTGTTCGCTGACACTTCGTAAACATGTAGAGGACTAGATTTAGTGAAAAAGCTTACTCGCTACAAATGATTCATCCAGCCTTAGAGAAGATATATCTATAAAGAGTACTGAAATACTGGAGTTAACACTATTTCAAGGTCTTTCCTTTGCACTTCAAGTTTGTAATCACTGTTCATATTTCGTCGGCTTTTCACAGACAGCCCCGCTAAAAAGAAGCAGAATGCTTCAAATGCAAGTAAGCAGATAAATAGCACAAGGCTCATGGGTTGGCCTCAGTAGGAATTCTTTAGAAAATGCTCGATGAGAAAATGAATACCCTGTTGCTAAGTTACCTTTGTTTCATTTAGTGCCATAATTATTTGTTGCTTCAAGAAAAAGCATTGACATTTCCCCCTTAGTCCCTGCCATATGGAAGATAGGCTTTTAAGATTCTCTTATGAGAGGCGCACGTTTATAATATATACCTTTATGTTCTCCAAGTGCAAGTATCAACATGCTGGGGGATAATCAAGACATTTCAGGCTTCAAAAACTTCTGCTGTGCCATTCCAAAATAATTCTAATATTCCTGACAGTTTATTTTTAGAAGCAAATACAATTCCTAACTACTTCATTATATATTTCCCTACTTTTTAATCAATCAGGAAGTGTGCAGGATAAAATTATCTGCTGTACACTTTAATCACTATGTAGAACTGTTGTTCCCTTCTGGAGGGTTAACAAAACAGATGGTGTGAGTGAATGGGCTCATATTTCAGTTTTTAATCACGTTCAGCACCAGAGGTCTTATTTGGGTCCATACGATTTTTGATATATTTACCTTAAAAACAATAAGGAAATAGCATAAATTATAAATGAAAGCAACAGCAAATGCCATTCTGAATACGTGCAGTTGAAGATGTATGGAAATGCTTTCCTGAATTTTGTGGCAAGTCATTTTTACCTGAAGACCTCAAAATATCTTGCAAACTTTGAACATCACAAAGCTGATGGGGGAGGGGGGCAGGGGGGGGATAGAAATGTGTCATGGTTTAATGCCAGCCGGCGACCAGGATCATGCAGCTCTTCACCTTCCCCAGAAAGGCAGGGACAAGAGAGAGAAAAGAAGGGGAAAGGGAAAGGAAAAAGACTCGTGGCTTGAGATAAAGACAGTTTAATAGAATAATAACAGAAAATGAAAATGAAAATGAAAACGAAAATGAAAATGAAAATTAAAATTAAAATTAAAGAAGAAGAAGAAGTAGTAGTAGTAGTAACAACAACGATGATGACAAAAGTCACTTTCACCACCTGGTGAATTGGTACCTTCCTGAACAATGATCACGAATTCCCCCCGCTCCAGCCTACCCCCGTTTATGTACCGAGTGTGACATCTATGGTATAGAATATTCCCTTGGCCATTCCATTGTTCTGTCTATGTTCCTTCCCAGCTTCTATGAGAAGTTGAAATGTCCTTGAAAAGTATAAACATCACCTAGCAACAACTAAAACAACATGCATTTTCGACATTCCTTGCACAGCAGTCACTTGGAAGAAAATTAGCTCTTTCCCAGCTGAAACCAGAACAAAATGTTAATCTTTTATTCTTGAAACAGACAGGTTAAATGACACTTAAAACAAGTACAGAGAGATTAAGTGACTCAACCAATGTCACAAACTAAGTCAGTAGCAAAGCTGGGGGCAATACCTGGATCCTGTATTGGATTCTGAATCTTAATAATGTATTTTATACAAAATCTGAAGACAGGATATGAAACCTTTACTGTTCTCTCTTCCTCTTCCAGTGTCAGTAACAGCCTGGCATCACCAGCCTGTGGGTGCAGAAATAACCAAGAGAGCATTTTGTACCCGACAGCATTGCAGTGGCAGCAGGACTGTGAGCACTGGGATAAAGCGTCCTGTGGCTCTCAGCATGATGCTTATACACGGTTATACTGGAAGCCACAAAAGGATGTCAAAAGGATGTCAAAGGATGTTCAACCCTTCCTTCTTGCATTACATTTTGATTCACATCTATAAAATTCGCAAGCATAAATTTTTTTTCTTTCTTCTTTTTTTTTTTTTTTTTTCCATATAGATTCATAAAATCTCTGCTTGGAGATACATGCATTGAGTCTGTAGTACCAACATGGTATGATCTCATCCATCACTCAAGCCAGCAACGCATGTTTTGTGATCCAGAAGGGATTGTCCAGTAATTTTATTTTTAAAAAACTTCGGAGGGGGAAGAAAAAATGATCCATAGCAACTCTGAACTTTCTTCTTTAGTGTCAAAGGGACAATAGTTCTTCATTCATTCAAATTCTTGACTGCAATACTTCAAAGGTTAACTACCTGAACAATGAACAGACAAGACACTGGGATAAACACATGAAAGAAGGTAACCTATTTAGTCTGCTCAATCAAATAAGTAGGATGTCCTTTCTGTTAAAGCTCTCCCTTACACAGCAAAGCAGTTACCTTATTTCTTGCTTATGTGTCTCTTTAAACAGCAGCTGTTTCACTGTTATTTGACAATAGACATAGGTTCAGTGTTTGACAAGCAGTCAGAAATAAGGTGATATACCCTTGAAGAATAAACTGTGTGCTGGTACATAAAGAAACACCAAGAGATAGAAACAAACTAAAAATATTGCATTTCTTTAATCATTTCCCTTACAAGGTTACTGAATCAAAGAGAAAGTCCTGGTTTTATTTCAGTACCATTTCACCTTGCCTTCGTCGACTCCCATGCCACATTTTTACATTTTCTACCTATTTAAGGACCCACCGAGGAACATGTTCACACATTCTTACTCATTTATCTTTGTCACTTGTAATTACCACAGTGGCCATTTTCTTGCTTGTGCATATTCCCGCTCTACTCCTCTTTCTTTCTTTCCTCCGAGGAGGAGTGTGGCACTCTTTATTCCAGGCACCCTTGGCTGTACCATCTGCAGGAAGATCAAAGACAGGGTCATATCCATCTAATAACAAGAGAGGAAACAATACTGTAGGTGAACACTCTATTAGCCTCCTTCTTCATTTTATTCAGGTCAGCGCTCAGGGACTTTCAGATGTCTTTGAACAAATGGATGTGAAAATGAAAGACAAGTTACAAAGAAATAAGTTTCTTTTCTTACGCAAGTTAGGCTGATAGGTTGGACCACGTTGGTGTTATAATAGTCTTTTCCCTGGGCAGCTCAGGAAGTATCTTTTCTGAACAATCCTCACCCTTCAAAATAAAGCATAAAAATCTGCTTCCATCTTGAGACTTGCAGCTATTAAAAAATGTCCAGAGGCGATAAACTGAAGACTTGTGTAGGATACCGAGGACATTTATTATTGACAGGAAATCAGTCTTCCATGATAGCTGAGCTACAAGATCTCTATAGAGAGAGGACTAATTTCTCCCCTGGTGTAAATAGGCAAAGCTTTACTGACTCTGGTGGTGCTGCATTAGTTTATGCCAGCAGAGAATTTCAACTAAAATCTTTAATTTATTTTGGATGCCTGGAACTGAAAGTTTGGGTCTCTGCACTGCAAAAACACCCTGAGAGTGGGGCTGGGGTGGAGGGGGATTCCTGGCTGGGTCTTGGAGCTTGTCTTCTCCACCACAACTCCAGTGAGTTTCAGCTTAGGAGACTTTTCCATTTCTACCGGTCCAGTCTCCTTCCATGAATTTTTTGGTTCCGCTGACCTCCCCAAAGACTAAAGCGACTGTTGTGATCCTCTTAGCACAGCTGAGTTCAGCTGGTATGTAACTGAGGCAGCCCGCGCGCGTCTTGGCGAAAAATGGTTCTACTAACTAAAAAATGACACACTGCATTTCTTGCTGCAGCGAGACTTACATACGTGATAACATGCTGGGCAAAAGTTCCAAATGCTTTTCTCAGTTGTTTTTTTTTTTTTAAACATGATGTTCCCTATATATTTCAGAGAAAGTCAGCGAAAGCATGGAGAAATATTTTCAAAACAGAAGAGAGGAAAAAAATAAAACCACAAAGATGCAGTTATGTCAATATATGTGCATATGAGACATTTTCTAGTGCTGATAATGCTGTCTCAGACACTTTGTCTAATGCTGGTAATATTGAGTGCTGTATTAAAATCCCATAAAGAAGTGTGTCTTCAGCATGTGTAAAGTTTCACAAAATGTCATTGCTATTGACTTTTGCATCCCCTAGCTGAGGGCTTGCTCCTTTATTGGATTATTTTTTCCCAGATGGGATTATATGAACTCAACTTTTCATCTGCAGAAAAGTCCCAGGCAATTTAATAGAAAATGTATTCCTACTGCAGTATTCTAGAGGATGTTTCAATGTTCTTTTTGGTAACAGCTTATTCTCCACTAAATTCAATAAGTTTTTAAGTGTGGTCTCAAAACCCAGAAATGATTAATTTCTCAGTTCAGTAGGCCATCTAAATAAATGCCTAACTTCATGAATATGGGTAGTTTATTTGAAGTTATTGAGAGTACCTTACCACATGGCTAACTCTAAGTTAATGGTAAGAGCTTTGCTAAATGAGGATCATTGTACGTATACAACCCATATGATTTTCCTAAATGTATTCTCTTAATATAGTAAAATACATAATTTTGTTGCTACATTAACAGTGTTTAAGGAAATTAGTTGATTCATTCAATGATCTTGTGCTGAAAAAGAATAATAATTCCCATCTTTCAAGGTTTCTTTGGGTATTTGCTGTGGTTCGTTATATGGGTTTTTTTTTAACAACTGTGCTAGTCATTTCAAAGAGGATCAGTAGGATGGGAGGATGCATTGCATGAGGCCTTCCTGCCTGAGTAGAACTTGGGTAAGAAAAAGCATCACACAATCTATTATTTTAATTCCTATCATACTTGAGTATGTAATGCTATTAGTTACCTACTATACTTTTCAAAAGAGGAAATAAAAGACGGCATTCAACAAGGCATTGCTCTAATCAAGCATTGTCATACAGCTCCTTGCCACTGTTTAGAGTACCAGATGTCTCATTTTCATACATACAAATGTTGAGGTAGCAATCAGTGCCTAGGAATAGCTGTTGGGGCCAATGTTTTTGTTGCTGTTGTAGGTTTTTTTAAAGCTTGTATTCTTTGAAATAACCCACTGACATCTGGAAAACTACTGCTAAGTAAGTGCCAGCACTTCATCAGACTATCATGTGGCTACATTGGCTCAACAGACTTACTTGGAACGGAGCCACAGACAGGAGCACAGTGATCTAGACTATAGCTGCAGCACAAAACAAATGACTAAAAATAAAATGAGTTCGTTTAATATACAAATGAATTACAAGTTGAGGATAAACAGACCAACAACAAAACAATGTCCCTTGCCACATTAAAATGAGAACAAGCTGTCTTTTTCCTCCAGGATGTAGAGGAAGAGAAGCTGGGAATATGAGCCTAAGAATTGATGCTGATGCAAAATATTCCTTTCGGAGCTGAGATATTTTGAAACAGATGACAAAAGTCTATTATTTCCAGGGCAGCTCATTAAAATGTATGAAGGTGTTGCCAGTATTAGAAAGATACCACTTACAATAAAGTCAGTAAATTTCAGAGAAGGTCATACCAGAGATCCTACATCAGGTGAAAAATACCTATACGGTGCTATAATGGGACTCAAGAATGTGCTGGCAGAAATTCAGGTTTCTTAGGTCACCTGTCATCATAACAGTGACTGCCGGTTCTAAGAGAAAGATGAACGTATTTTCAGAGAGCCCTCTGTGGATTCAGCAATTGTCTTCAGCTGCACAGTGTCAGAGCCCTTGTCTGTTCCAAAATAAGTTCAGATCAGTAACACAGAGGCGCTTTGCCAAGTGCCGTGGACCATGCAGTTCAGTGGACAGTGAAATAACGTGGCCGGAGACTAACATTTTGTAGACATGCATGTTCTGACAATCTGGAGCTCAAAAGTCTGTATTTACGGTCAAAGTTGTTGAAGGATTTTGTTGAATCGCTTTTGCATTCTGCAGGAAAAGTGCTGTCATTATTAATTGGTCTTTCATTTTGCTATTTTACAGGCAGTTCTCTAAATTGTCACAAATCACAGGCAAATGTTAAATTCTTTGGGACAGGAGCTGTCATTGGCTTTCTATTTGTAAAGTGCCTAACACAGTAGTTTGCCTCTTGGTCCACCTAGAATATCAATTTTAAATAAAATAACCATCACCTATCTCAGCTAACCTTTACCCGAGATAAACATAAATAATACAACATACACAGACTTGCAGTAATAAGGTAAAAATCAGTACACATTCTCCATATGAACTCTCCTTGTGCAGATTTATGACCCAGGAGAGATGCTGATTAGGTTCAATCTTTGTGTACGATGGAGAAGCACCTACGGTCTGGAATGAAATGTTTTCTTAGGCCTGAATACACTGTTTTCTTAACAATTGAAAGGAGGACCATAAGATCAAATTTTCCACGCAGCTTTGTTGTAAAATGAGACGGAAACACATTTGATTGTTCAGCTTTGATAACATATCCTTTTCTAGAAGAAGAATAAAAACAAGAGCAACCACAATGGTGATAACATGGTCCATGTAAGCTCTTGCAAGTGTTTTAACAACCATATTCACAATTCATGTGGATGTATGACCTACAGTTCCCACTAAAGACAGGCCTTCCAAACTTTGCTTAAAAATCCAGGAACTAAAGCAAATGAGTAAACCATCCGAGACCTTGTTAAATGCTCTTAATCGTAGTTTTAATCAGTTAGGAGGCTGTTGGTGCAAGCTCAAATATATCAAGCTCCAAGTCAGATGATAAAAGACAGGTCTCGTTTCCGGGTGACATTCAATCCTCTGATCAGGGATGGGTTTCCAGCAGCCTCTGAAGCAATGTCATCCTCTAAGTCACAACTCGGGACTCAGGAATATGAGTGCCCAGGATGACTGGCTAGTCCGAATGCTGGTTTTAACTTGAAGGAAATCAAGAACTCCTGGTCCTCTTTTAACTTCAATTGAAACCTTTAAAAAAGTCTACTTTCAAAAGCAGCTGGAAAGCAATGGTCCTGGTTATGTCTATTAACAGGATGGGTACTACTTAAAGTATTTTTCATTGTGATTATTTTCTTAGAAAAGAATATTTGCTACCAAAACACTGGGGAAAAAAAAAAAAAAAAAAAGAACAAAATGAACAATATTGAACTTTGGCTGAAATAAAGGCTGCCGTTTCGCAAGCCTTTTCCTTTAATTTCTGAAATGAAGCATTCTTATTTCACTGTACTTCTATCTTTCATCATACTGTACTTGAGCAAACAGCTGATTAAAACAAATCATGGGATCATTTGTGTGGCTGATCGTAATGGATTCCTGAAAAATGAAATTCAGGTATTGAATACTGAAATATTGTTAATTAATATGTGTAAAAATTACTATACAATTGGTACTGACAGTCCATAGTACTATAGAGCTCAGGCAGTCCAGCTCTCAGCCCCTGAAGCAAGCTGAACAACCAAATCCAGCCATAACAATTTCAGTCTTCTTGGTAGGAGTACACCACCCTTCAGCTCCCTTAATTCGATCGTTGTCCTTGTGATCCCAGCAAATCTGTACCTCTGCGCTGTTTCCACTCTACCATCTTCACCGCCACAAAACCACCACTTTCTGCCTCTCCGTGGAGCTTTACCTTTCCTCACAACGGATTCCAGCAGATAAAATTTTGAGTGGGCGGCTTGCCACCAGAAATGCTGACTCTCCAGTCAGAAAAACTCTTCTAATTTGCTGTACAAATCACACATCCTGGAGCTTCATCTGACTCCCTGATGTCTCATTTAGAGAATCTTACAGCAAATAACTAAAAGCCAAGATCCATACATAAGTAATTGCCCATTAAAAAAAAAAAAAAAAAAAAAGAAGCAGCTCTTACATGGGTGTTCATCAAGACCATTAGAAGAGAAATTTTCTTTCTTTGTACTTGTGTATTTACTCCCAAAACAGCTAACTTTGGGGTTGAGTTGTATTCTGCCAGAATCAACTGGTGGATCTTGGACTTCAAAAGCCCAGGAAAGACACAGTGCCTGGTTATTGTGAATAATAGTTTGTAGTGATCAGTCCCACCTTATTAAAGGTAATATGGAGCTGGGCAACTGAGACAACAGAGCACTAGACAGCAAATTAACTTCAGTACCATTAGGTTCCAGGGTGTTTTTTTCTGTGAGATAGTGTAGGAAATGAAAACTAATGCATCTGTTTTAAGGAAAAAAGAAGATGATTCAAAATGTTGTGCTGGTGGTTTTGATAGAAAAATTACTACTTTGGTAGTGATGCAGATGTACAAATGCAGTAGAGACCATGTCTTTTAACTAATTCGTCATGAAAAAGTCTTTGTTCCACTTGAAAAATTCATTACATTCAGTCAATCAACATCATCATCAGGTAATCAAATTCCATCAACACAACAATATTTTCAAGTTAATTTTTGCAAATCTCCAGTGTTATCCTGGCTTTCAATAACATCAAATGACAGAAGAACTTTTCCCTTCATTTTGTGGATTATTTGCATTCAATATCTAAAAAGACCACGATTTAGAAAAAAAAAATGGGTAAAGGATGAAGTGTTTCTAACTCTGAGAGATCTCATATAATTAAGCCTCCAGCTGCATACATTTTTAATATCACAGACAACATGGTAATTGACATATGTGATTCTGGATCACACTTCAGATTTTAAATTATTTCACTCGACTGAAATGTGTTTAAGTGCACTATCCAGACACTTTCAGTAATTCAGCCTTTAATGACTATCCGTCCGCTAGTGCTACCTTTGATGTTAAAATAGTCTAAGAAATAATGTAATTTTCCCACATTCTCATTGGGTTATACTCAGATGTTTCTTAAATATTTTATTTAAGAACTCTCCCTGACCCCAACCGCAGCAAAAATGTGAAAAGATTTTTCCTTACAATAATTTTATGTCTTGTAGTTTGCTAAATTCATTCAGATGATCAGGACCTCAAAACCAGCATTGATTGCTGAGTCTGAAATAATATCAAAGGAATAAATCAAGAGGTTACAGCAGACATAAAAATACAAGATGTACCAATGAGTTCCTAATAATTAATGTTTCCAAGATTACACTGTCTAAGACCTTAAAGATATAATCATGTTCCTATGAATCAAAATTAGTAGCTTGGGAAGTTTAGTTACCCAGTGTGCCTGTGGTCCACTAGGCCAAAAAGCAGCATGTACAATCCAGTGCCAGACAATATTTAATTCACTAGCAGTCACCAGATACATAATTGAATGCTTCAGATTAGCCATACTCTGCCACAGAAATCTCCTAACTCTGTAGGCAAATAAAGAAACTAAACAGACTATATAATCAGCCCAGTTAAAATAAGCAAATCCATGCTTTCTCTTATTATTGTACATTATTTCTGGCTGCAGAGAGAATCTGTGAGGTTTTTACCTATTAAGAAAGAAAAGAAAAAACCCAGGATGTAACCTGGGATAATAGTCTAAAGCCCTTCAGTATAAATGTTACTAATGGAATATTCTTGAACTGCTGCTGTATTACACCTCTTTTCTTCGTTAAGAAGGAAGAGACAGACTCATCACAACTTCATGTAACAACTCCAGTTTTAATTTTTTATTTACTTCTCTACGTTTAATTCACCTTGCAGCCAGGGCACAGTTTTAAAAGCAAAGTTTGCTTTTGCTGAAAGAAGTAGTTTTCATTAAAGTGTTGGCTGGTTTTGTTAATGCTTTCAGACAATGAAGACACCAGTAATAGGGCTTCGCTGAAAAATGCAGAGTTGTTATAATTTTAAAGGGATTGCTTTGAAACAAGAAACAGGTTTGTACAGGCTCTGGACAATTATTGCATTGGAAAATTCAGTGTAGCTCTCTTACCTCCTTCTGGTAACTGTTATCTTCCCCTTTCAGATCCCCTCCCCTCTTTAGAACCACTGAAGCCCAAGATATCCAGAAAGTTATGTTCTGCCACCAGCGTGCCTATTTATATATTTTTTTTAAGAATGTATTATGTTTGGTTTAGAGAATCTTCTTTTTCTTTACATATTTTTAATTGAATCATCCAGGGATCATTTTATTGATTCTTCCCTAAAGATTTTGTTTGGCTGTGGACTGAGATGCATGACCTTCTTCTGCTTCAGGCTACATTTTAATTAATCACTATGAGTAGAACTGATCCGGACAACATAGACTTCATTTGACAAGTGGTTTGTTTCATTGCATTTTGGTCTTTTTTCTAAAGAATATTTAATGGTATCTAAGTGTCCAAGCTCAACTAACCCCCACGTCATTCCTGTTATGGACAAAGAACCCCCACGAACCGTCCCCTCAGGCATAAAGATAACCTTTTTTAAAAAAAGACAGACTTTGTAAAATGCCCTGCAGGTCAACTAAACACTTCACAGGCTGAACCTAAAGTTGCCCAAGTACAGCTGCGGTGTCATTCAGCAACCTGACAGAAAGCCAGTGTGAGAAGATGTCACAGTTCCACTCGTCAGAATGGAGATCTTACGATGGAAATAAGCAATCCATTCCTTTCCCTGTGAAACTTTTCACTTGAAAAATATAGAAAACTCGTACAAAAAATATTCAGGTCTCCATATGTTAGCACTGGTAGTGTCAGTATTCCCTTTATTACTGTTATCATCTTCATCCTCACCCCCACGATTCTCTGTTGCAGGCGATGACTCATTACTATAGAAACCCTGTGATACCACCATGATCACAGAGTCCTTTTGATAAGAGTTGTAGAAAATGAGAGATGACAATTGTTGCAGAAATGGTCAGAGAAAGAATGGAGGGCAAATCTGAGAAACATTAGTAAAGGTTGAGGGAACATGTAGGACCTCTTTCCTGGAGGCTGGACAGCTGAGCAGCAGCTTTTGTTCCTTAAGATCTGTGATTCTGTGGCTGCTGGTTCCTGCCACCGCCGTAAGTGGAGGAATTGCTCATCAGTTCCAGACCAGTTCGTGTACCGAGGCTGCAGAACAAATCTGGACGCCTGCGACTTCAGCTTGCATTTGTCATGGGTGGGGACGGCAAGAACGAATTAGTATCAAAGGTACTGAAAGCAATTCCAGAGAGAGAGAGAGAGAGAGAATTCAGCAGAGCTTGATCCATGACATTTACTTGGCTTTATCTCACCAAAGTAATGTGCACTACTGATTTTCAAGGCACTGATATGAGAAGATGAGTTTTAAAATCCTGGAGGGTAAGTAGGACACACAACACCTTGTACATGCTGAATTTGTATAACTTCTCTAGGCAGCGGGCAGGCTATTATAACTTTATTGTTTCAGGATATAAGCCTATTATACTCCGCAAATGAATACAGTGACATTTTGCTGTATCGGTTGAAAAGATTAACAGTTCACACAGCAAACTGCCGAGTGCGGCAAATTAAATACATTAAAATGTGCAAGCTTAAAATTCTATGCTCCCCGCGCTATAAACTTACATACAATACAGTTTAAAGGGTCTCAGTGGCTCAGTTAATAATGCACTGGCCTGTCAGCTTTCTGGATGCAATTTAAGTCGGTTGGGTTGCAGTAAGCCATGACAGGGTGTGTTTTTCTCAGCCATTAATGAACGCTGTAGGTAAATTGTGCAGTAAGAAGGTGGCCCTGAGGTATATTAGTGTCACAGTAAATGTGCTGGGATTATTTTAGATGTTATTATTAAAAAGGAAAGAAAAAAAAAAGAGATTTTGGATGAATCTCAAACAGCTTAAAAATGGAGAAGGACTGGAATACGGAGATACGCTCAGTCTAAACCAGGGAGACCTTTAACAGAGGTTCTTCTCCTGTGACTTGCCATTTTTAAATGTTTTCTCTAGTGATGCTTATCTGGCAGAAGAACTGGGCCTAAGCACTGCCTGGAAATTGCAAGAAAATAAGCATTGAAAAGACCACAAATCCCAGCGAGTTCTCCGGTAGCTCAACGGAACAGTCTCCAACATAGGAAGCACAAATATTTCTAAATAAAGGGTCTGATCTCAGCTAATATTAATTAGCATTAATATGGATAGAATTGCCCTGCTTCCTGGGGTAACAGATATCTGGCATCCTAAATGTCCACATAAAAGCCCTTTTAACTGAAATTCTTTATTAAAACACTAGGGTATTGGGGGGTCTGATTAAAAAGCTAACACCACAAATCCAAGGAGGCATACAGAAAAATCTTCAGGACTTCATTTTAAAAAGAGACTCAGGATTTTGTTTCTACTTAGCCCTCATAGACCAACCTGTTCGTTTTACAGGTTCTGAAAAGTGTTAATATTAATTAGTAGAGAGACGGGCAGGTTCTATCAAATTGGTCTAAAAGAACCAGAGCCAGAAAATGATGCACGCAGATGTTTGCATTCATCAACTCCTACCTATGAGTTCTGACCCCAGCTGTAGGTGTAGACAACAGCTAAAACCCATGGCTATTAGCTAGAGCAAGAAGGTGACCAAGTTATGAGGAGAAGTAGGTTTACAGAGCTAACTTCACATCCTCATGAAAGTTCAGGTTCGGTTCCATTCCAGAACCACGTAGATGATTCAGCTGCAGTATTTTTAGCCATACCTGATGTTTACATATTCCCCTAAATATTACTTAATATCTCTTTGAGTATGCGGATAGATCCTTTTCCCCATTCTCTCTTCGTTTGCTCTGCTTCAGAGACTGTTGACTGGTGGCAACTCACTGGCCATCATGCCAGCAGGAAGTAGACCTCAGCCACTTTTGTAAATCCTTCCTCGCCATTCTGAAGTTGGTGCAAAAAAAATGGACTGAGATGAAGAGTTTGTTGAGCACAATTTGAAATATGACAAATTCCAAATCAATGTAAGTCCGGTTGTCCAAACCGTGTCAAAAATGATGCTCCTGCAGCATTCCTGAGTCCAGCTGCCCTAGATGGTAGGTCTGGCCCAAGCACCTCAATTTCCTTTCCACAGAAATCAGGACAGTTGAAACATGTCACAGGGTCTTTCTCAAATTCAGGCATGTGACACAATTCTTGGGGTTTTCAATTTAGAAGTTGTTTCACGCACGCAAGTAGTCTAACCCACTTTTAAAAGTGGAACAATGGGAAGAAAATATTTTTACCATCTTGGTTTGCATGTAACTTTTGGTTTTTGAAGTACTGTCTGAATTGTTTGACACTGCAGCTGCTTTGGTTTCACAGCACGTTCTGGGCCAATTTCTGCTCTGATTAGGGTAGGTCTTTTACTGTTGTAGCTCTGCCTCACCCATGTGAACAGCGCTGGTAGCCATGGCGTGAGTCAGAGGGTTAGTGGAATGACCAAGATTTTCCAGACTTACTTTAAAACATACTTACGAAGTAAGAATTGTTCTAAAGTCGACATTATTTTGGATCAATTTTGTCTTCTGTTAAAACTGAAAGCATGTTTTTATGTAGCAAAACGTTTGATGTTTCTCACAGGGAAAAAACAGTAAATAAATATATTCTTTCCTCCTACACTACCTTCTTATATTTATCTTTTTCCTCGGAAATCCTAAAGTTTGCTGAGCCCTGTGGGACATTCTGTGTCTCTTTCCATGAGGATCTTTTTGACACCATTTTCCACTGGCCAGCTGGATTGCCTGTAGCTTAAATCCTCCGTGCATCCAGCTCATTGAGAATGCCTTCCTACCATTGGTTCTGGCTGACTCCAAACAGGACTCACCGGTCTATGACAGACAGTCTAGTCTCTATCCAAATGCCATGTGACAAATTTCGTGAAATTTAGTGTACAGTAGGCTTCTGAGAGAAGACAGAAGATCCAGCATGCAGGAATCCCTTGGAAATCAGTTCAATGCCTTTTTTTTTTTTTTTTTTCCCCTCTCTTCTCTATACTGGGGTCAGGAATTTGAGTGAAGCTTCTAAAGGATTTGCTAGGAAAGTTGGGGTGCTTTACGGAAACTAAAGTCAAGACTATTCCAAAACATGTGCATAAGCTTAGCTGCATGAAACATATTTTTTGCCTATGCTTGTAATGAGTTTTATTCATGCGACTGACCTTTGCACAAAGGCCTATAGGAATGTCTTTGAAAGCTTGTGGAATTTAATACAGAATGTCACATTTTTACTTTAAAAGACAATGGAATTATTATTTATTAATATTGAGTACCCACTACAAAATTTTACAGTTTAACATTTCTGCAGACAGACTGTCATTCCTTACTATGGTGTTATGCCTTTTTGAGGAAAGAGGGCTTAGAATTTGACCAGTTGTGGCTTTTCCTACCAGTTAGTTTTATTACCCTTATACTCATCATAAGAGATATGCAGGTTGTTTTATAAATTAAACGCTTTTGGGGGAACAGTAATGGTGGTTCATGAACCAAAGTCTTATTGTAGCTTCTAAGGATCAATAACTCCCTGGTGAATTTTATATATGCTGTTTGCAAAATTCAGAATGAAGAAACAGAAATATAAAAAAGTAGCTAAGTCAAATAATAAGAAAATCTTGCTAAAATTAAGTTACACTGATTATCATTATTCTTTTTTTGAAAATCTTATTAATATTAGTAGAAACTTGTGTAGCAGTACTCTATCAAGACTCTGAAGTACACAAACACTTTCAAAGGACAGTAAAGGCCTTACTCAAAGAGAATTGTAATTTTACTCTGATAGTATAGCAAAAGCAGCAACTCTGCTAGAACAAGCCCAACCACATTGATTTCTGAGGATCTGACCCAGCACTTGGAAGTAAAATCAGTATAAGGCAGAAGAAAGCAAAACAGAACGAGGGAGCTGCAAGAGAAAAATAAAGTCTGATAGCGGAAGAATAACTGGAAATCAAAATCACAAAGATTTTACCTGTGTAAAATTATAAGATCCTACCCTGCTCTTAGGCTGTCACCTATACCTGTAAAAACCTGCCGTGATCTTAGGCTGTCAATGGTAAATCTCCTTTTGGCTTCAGGTTACTGATTTGGTTCTAGTGATTTTAAATTAACTTTTATGGATTTTTCCACCTATAAATGAAAGTTGAGACATCAGTTCTTACTTCATACATTAGCAACAATCTTGGATCTTCTCCAGATACTGTCCAAGTTGCTGTAGTCTCCCATCTTGCCTTTACAATGCCTCTAGCTTGATTAGAAAGGAAACAGAATCAGAGAATGGCAGGGGTTGGAAGGGACCTTTGGAGATCATCCAGTCCAACCCACCTGCCAGAGCAGGGTCTTCTACAGCAGGTTGGACAGGAACCCATCCAGGTGGGTTTTGAAGATCTCCAGAGAAGGAGATTTCACAACCTCTCTGGGCAGCCTGTGCCAGGGCTCTGCCATCCTCAAAGGAAAGATTTTCCTCATGTTGAGATGGAATTTCCTGTGTTCCAGTTTGTGCTCGTTGCCTCTTGTCCTGTTGCTGAGCACCACTGAATAGAGTCTGGCCCCATCCTCTTGACACCCGCCCTGTCGATATTGGTAAGAATTGATAAGACCCACTCTCAGTCTTCTCTTCTCCAGGCTAAACAGCCCCACGTCTCTTAGCCTTTCTTCATCAGAGACATGCTCCAGTCCCTTGATCATCTTTGTAGTCCTCCTCTGGACTGTCTCCAGCAGATCCCTGTCTTTCTTGACCTGGGGAGCCCAGAATTGGACACACCACTCCAGATGTGTCACTCTGGAGTGACAGACACTCTGTCCCCTCATCTGGGTCACTAATGAGTATCTTGAACAAGACCGGACCCATTACTGAGTCCTGCCAGCAGCTGACGTATTTTATAATTTTTAACTTTTTTTTTTTTTTTTTACCCCAGCATGATTTCTATTTGGACTGCAGTTGGATGGAATTTACTCAAGAACCAAAGTGTTATAACAAAATCCTTTGTTGTGTTTGGTGGTTGTTTTCTGTTTGGGTTTTTTTTATTATTATTATTTTTTGTATTTTTTATTTAAACATCTGTAAGGGGCTTTCTGCTCTGATAATGAAGCCTGACATCAGTGAAAATCCTGGCTCCTGCTAGAAATTGCCACCTAGCTCTTTGCCATGAATGTGACATACCGAGATACCTGACACTAGATATCGAGCCCAGTTTCTTAGACTCATATGCTTTCAGCAAGGCAAAGCACTTCAGCTATATTCAGACCATGTTTTCCAGTTTTATCTATGGGAAATTTTGAAAAAATATTTTTCCTTTTGAGGGTTTTTTTTCTCTTCCAGAATTTCAACTAAAGCATATTTTAATTTCCAACTGCATCCACCAGTTTTGTTTATTTTCAATGAAAATATATGTGGTACCTGAATCAGCCAAGAGTGCTGAATTTGAATTCTCCTGAAAATGGATGTCACCTTTTGAGCGTGTGGAAGAGGAAGCTGCTTCTGGTATGACCGGACAGGTTACTAAAAAAAAAATAAAATAAAAAAAATAAAATTCATACAAATAAGAATATCCTGAAGGGTGAAGAAATATACGACATCGCTAATTCTAATGCAACATGTGAGCCACAGTCAATGTTACTCTAAGTTGCATCACAAGACTTTACACAAGACTTTGTGCTATTTAAAATTTACAGCCACAGACTTGCATACCTTGCTCTTGAAAATCACTGTACGGCAAAAAAATCCACGCACTTTCTAGGTCAAATACAGGATTCATAAAAGCTGTCTTTTTCTATGAGCTTTAGAAGATATCTTCAAAAGTTAAGGATATGTTCTTTTACCAGTCTCTCTTCCTGAAGAACATTTCAAATCTAAATTGTGTAAGCCTTTTAACCATAGTTGTAACTGATGGAAATGAAAATAAGTAGTTTTATTAGCTTGAGTTTAAAAACAACTTAACTTCCAGAAAAAGGCTGTTTATTCATCTACATGACACAGAAAATGCCTTGGATTAAAGTACTTTCATTACAAAAGTGGTGGGAGGGTAAAATACAATTAGGCTCAGCTAGATCATTTTAATGTTTGATTATAACCAACTGAGCTGGGACAAATTTTCGTGCCAGCACTAACATCCTGGTGATAATAGGGTTACATATCCTCTGTAAAATAAAATGTGAAATTTACATGCAAAGTGGTATGTTCTCTTGATGCACACATATAACTCCCATTAGCATTAATGGGAAATATATGTGCCCATCAAGAAGAAAATATACCCCATTAAATTCCCAAACATCACGTCAGTTTCTGATGTCTTCTATTATGATCTATGCTCATACAGCAAAAATTTTAATAACTCAGCTCAGATATACTGGTTTCCACATGTAGATCTCAAAGGATTTTACAAAGAATAAGTGCCCGCAACCCAAAGATACCTTTGAGGAAACTGGAACCAAGCCTTGCAAGCATACCCCAAAAAACCCTGCAGCAGATGCTGGAAGCAAAATTTGTATAGGAGCATAGAACTCAACACAGGTGAATGTATCATAATTCCAGCCAGACGAAGTATCATAGACACACAGTTAGACTGTTTCTAACAACCTGTGGTAGGTTCACCTTGGCTAAGAGCCAAGCATCCATCCAGCTGCTTACTCGCTCCTTCCCTGTTGGTGGGGTGGGAAGGGAAATAAGAAAAGAAAACTCATCCGTCGAGATAAAGACAGGGAGATTGCTTATAAATTACTGTCATATGCAGAACAAAATGAGCTTGGGGAAAATTAGTTTAATTTATTGCCAATTAAAATTGATTTGGCCAGTGAAAAATAAAGACACACATTAAACCAATACCTTTCCTCTCCAATTTCTCATGCCCAACTTCACACCTTTACGCCTGACTCCTCTACCTCCCTGCCCCAAATGGTGCAGAGGGGACGGATGGTGGTGAGGCTACGGTTTCTCTCTACAGATCCTTCCTCCTCACACTTTTCTCCTACTCCAGCATGGGCTCCCCATGGGCTGCAGTTCTTTAAGGAAACACCCATCTGCTCCAGCTTAGGGTCCTCCATAGGCTCCAGCATGGATATCTATTCCAGTACTCCTCACTCCATGTTCCTTCTGCTGCTTCTCACTATTTTTTTTTTCCTTCTCCTCCACCTGCCTGGCATTTGCTGCCCTTTCTTAAACATGTTTTCACAAAGGCACCACCCACTTGGCTGATGGTCTCACCTGTGTCCAGCAGTGGGTCTATTGGAGCTGCCTGGAACCAACTGTGACCATCGCATCTCCTCACAGAGGCCACCCCTGCAGCCCTACCCACTGCCAACACCTTGTTGTTTACACCCAGTAGAGAAGCAAATTACCTTACCCCACCAAGAGCAGGATTTCTGCATCGTGCCAGGTAGATATACTCCTTAAAGCAGCTGGACCTACTTCAGGTTTCTGGCTAAGACTGGAGTTATCAACTTCTGAAAAAAATTTGTAACGATCTGGGCAAATATACCCTCTGTGAGGCAGAAAATCTCATGCATAGTTTATGCCCACAGATTTCCAGTCCTTTGCTCTGACTGAGTCACTAAGTAATCCGTTCTTAACATAAACACCAAAAAAATTACTTTTTCTTTGCTTGAAAACAGGTTGTTTCCCAAATAGCACCATAAACTTGTTTAAATCTTCCAACTGGACATTCCCCACCTGCAGTACTGCATCCAGCTTTGGAGTCCTCAGAACAAGAATGACACGGACCTATCGGAGCTGGTCCAGAGGAGGCCACGAAGATGCTGCGAGGGCTGGAGCCCCTCTGCTGTGAGGACAGGCTGAGAGAGTTGGGGTTGTTCAGCCTGGAGAAGAGAAGGTTCCAGGGAGACCTTATAGCAGCCTTCCAGTATCTGAAGGGGGTCTACAGAAAGATGAGGAGACTTTTTGCAAGGGCATGTAGTGATAGGACAAGGGGTAATGACTTCAAACTGGAAGAGAGTAGGTTTAGATTAGATATCAGGAAGAAATTTTTCACTCTGAGGGTGGTGAGCCCCTGGGGCAGGTTGCCCCGAGAAGCTGTGGCTGCCCCATCCCTGGAGGTGTTCAAGGCCAGGCTGGACGGGGCTTTGAGCAACCTGGGCTGGTGGGAGGTGTCCCTGCCCAGGGCAGGGGGGTTGGAACAAGATGGTCTTTAAGCTCCATTCCAACCCAAACCATTGTGTGATTCTATGATAGCATACCTCACATAAAGGACGGTGACGCTAGAGTCTTAAACTGGACTAGTGTAGTTCTGACTGGATGAACTGACTGCTATTAGAGCATGTGAGGTGTAGTGCACTGGCATTCTGGTTCAAACCGCTGACAACGAATAGAAAGGTTATCTGGATGAGAGATGGAATATGGAATTTGGCAGGAAACACGGAAAATGAAACTGGGTGCTGTGATTTTTCAGATGACAGAAAATATGAGGTCATTTGTGCTATTAAAAATAAAAAGGCAATCTATGAAAATGTATCCATAAGACGCCACCAAAAAAATAATTCCAATTATTCAGAAAAGTCTGGTCATTCAGCAATCTTTAGCATTTAAGTGTTCCATGGTGTGGAATCCTATGGGTCTAATTCTAACCCTACTGTGAAAGCTAGAAGTGATAAGTAAATATTGACTTCATAAATTTGATTTTATCTTAACGTGCTCACCTCCGGATTATTTGAGATAGTCCAAACTGAAGAATAAAAGTCACAAAATTGTAATTTCAAGAAGACATGTATTATTTTATATTTTTCTCTTTTTTACTATTTTCTATGTTTTCCACATTTTATAAATTTATTACATTTTATCATTTGTGACAGAGTAAACCCCAAATGTCTTAGGCTGGACAAAAGCCTATGTGGTAACCACTATCCCAACAGTAGAGAGTTATTTCCTTTCTTCACCGCCTTAGCCCTCAAGGAATTGATTTTAGGGACATGACAAAAATAGCTTAGGAAATAGGTCCAGACTCTCAAACTGATGTAACACAGCAGTTCTGTGATTTCAGCAGAGATATGCCAATTCACACCTGCCAGGAAATCTGGCCTTCACCCTTAAAGTGGCAATTACAAGATGTATATCGCTTCATGATGAGATTTATATTATCAAGCACATTCTGTGGAGTTTTCCTTGCTAGCTTCAGGGGAATAGTTATTTACAGATGAGTCATTGACATGTCTTGAGCTATCACAGAATCTCCAGAGAATCATCAACCTTTTCTTCCACAGCAGCAAAGGGAAGAGGAGCAGCATTTTCAGCTCTAAAATGTCGCTGGTTTATTGGAGATCATGTCTTTTGCACCTCCCCAGCCCTTTGATTAGCATATTTGGATAGCACTTAAATTTATGCATATATGTCATATTTCCATTCCAAAGTGTGTAGGTGGTCATGTTAGGATTCAGAATTAATTTCCTTTAAAAACAGAAGCACAAAATATGGGTGATATAAAACTCAGCAAAACACCATGAGACTGGGTTGAGAGGATACTGTGAGGTCAGAGAAGGGAGAAGTGAAAGTTTGCTAGAAATATTGAAAGTCCTTAGTCAAATGCCTACCAGTATTGAAATAGTGGTCTTTTCTTATATTTATACCTGTTTTCTGGGTAAAGATGTTAACCTTTTTCTCCTTTGGTAGTTCAACCTGATTAAATCCCCTACTGAAAAAAATAGAGCCAAAAGTTTCAATGGAAATATGTGTGCTTTGAAAACTTCCAAAGTTTAACTGAATTATGTCCTTCAGATTTCCAAGTCTGTAATAGCAGATTTGGCCATAAAAGGTGATGCTTTTCAGGTGCAGTTGTTGTTCAAGTAGCATATGCGCCAGGCAAAACTATTAATCCTCTACAATATTTTGATGTATATGCTCTTCGTTCCCTCTCAAGGCATAACTTTAAATATAAATTAAACAGTGCGTTCCCAAATTTTATTCCAATAAAGTCACCTGATTTAAATGACAATCGCATATTATTTTTACCCAAATGTACTCACGTTCCCAAATGACTGACAAGAGAACTGTTGAAACAGGTGAAAAGCTGCTAAAAGGCCCAAAGTGATTGCTCTTTGCATGTAAAATGGAATTTTAGAGGGTCTAATGGGTCACTTCAGCAATCCTGTTCTACTCGTGACAGTGGGCACTGCATGTGAAACAAGGCCTTCGCTGGTTAAAAGCAGCTTGATTCATAATTCAGAGTTATTGTGAGCGCAGGTCAGGTGCAGATTGGGGCTTGACCCAACCTGTCATTTGACTTTCAACTTCTCGCTTTTTATCTGCTGCTAGGCTCTAATTTTCATTGATTAAGACTGAACTGATTTTCCAGAATACTGAAAAAGAATAACAAAATTGAAAACTTTGCAATTTGTCGTATTAATGAACGGAGTGTAATTAATGGCAAGAAAGAACTGAAAGAGACACAGTCCAATAACTCAATTCATCACAATATCAGTAACTCCATTTAGCGAAGGAGAATAGAAGTGAAATTACAGGGTTTAGAAGTAGGCGAATTCATATGACCATCAGGAGAGACTACATATTTGTATGAATAAAAATAATAACAGGTCTGGACAATGCGAAGAATAAGCAGTTAGACATGCAGGATTAATTTAAAGAGCAAAACTATGGGAAAAAAATGCCAATAAGAAGTTCCACACTCAGACGCAACTTTAAAGGTATACTGAGCTAAATTAAAGATAAAGCTAGGGAGTCACAAAATGTCTCACAAGCTGTGCAATTACAAGTAAAATACAGGTAACTTATGCTATCCATTAGGAAATTAGAGAAGGTATTTTAAACTCCACGTCTCTTTTGGATTGATGTTCTTGTCTTCATTGACATGAAGACTCTTGAATTACATACCTAAGCGTTTTCGGACAAAAAGAAACTACCTAGGAAAGGGAGAATGAGGACTAAAAACAGAGAACATTTTTTCATTTGAAATCCAGCCCTCCCTTTTACGTTTAACTGAAACTGTAGTGGTTAAAATAGTCATTGTTTAGAGGTAAGAGACGGGATTAATTTTTCCTCTACATGAAACGCTGCGTCTGGCACCTTCTGGAAGTACCCCAACAATCACACTGTGGTTGAGATAGGCGGAAAGGTATTTCTAAACCAATTTTTTTCAAGGCTTTCCCATTTTGCACAACATAAAGTGAAGAAAAAATAATTAAAAAAAAAAAAAACAAAACCAAAAACAACCAAACAGGAAAATGACCAGAATTTGCCTGTTCTGTGACTACCATCTATGAGACTGGAAATGGGATTTTAGTTTCTGCTCCAGGAAGAGAAGTTCCGCGTTAAAGCAGTTTTTACAGCAAATAGTTGCTTAGTAGCTGGGCAAGGACTGTCATCCTGATCTTGACTAACATGGGTGATTTTAGAAACTGTGAGGCTACAAAATTCTGGCTGTAATCTTTATCGCTGTACTTTCCTTGATCAAAAACTTTGCTTTTTGGGATTTGATAGGTTTCTAGGATTAGACGAAACTAAGCAGGATTTTAATTTGCACTGAGGTACTTCTCAAGGGGAGAGGTTAGGTGGCACTTTGGCACCTGTATCTCGCTGTAGATTTAAAGTATATTTGGTATGGTGTGGCAAATGATAACTATAAAATTACGATTTCATGTGGTACAAGATTAAATCCTTACTCTTACTCCAGTAATTGTCAAAAGAAAGGATTCAAGTTGTGCCATTTAGCATTTTAATTGCAGGCTTTGTTCTTAGTGTGGATTAATTTTATGCCATATTATATTCTTGTAATAATTTTGTTATGAAATGAAGTATCAGGGAATGGAAAATATATCGTCTCATGTACAATATTCCATGAATTAGAATAATGTACTATAGTACCTTGACCTTTTCTATATTCTGTAATTTGACTGAATGGTCATTGCACTTTTCCCTCATTAACAAACTGAATAACCAATAGCTGAATTGATGACATGGGCATGAAGTCAAGAAACAGAATAATGAAATAGTCACAGCAGCATAGTATAGTAGATGACTATGTCTAAGAGAACACATGAGCCATTAAATCTCAGAATCAGTGAGAGGGACTGGAATGAGAGTGGAAAGTGCACAAGAAAAAGATGTTTTCGTGACAATAGAGCAAGCTTAGCCTATTCTTATTAAACCCTTGTAAAATTTTACTGCAGTATAAAACATTAGAGCAAGTGAAATATTAAGGCTTAATTTAGACAATAAACACATCACTAGACTAGACAAGGCTTAAAGTTTCTTTAACAAAGAATTTAATATCAAATATTTATAAGCGGATTTAAATTCTAATGAACTGACAGTCATCCTATACAGACAATAGTGCAATGACAGAAGTATTACAAATTAGCTGTATGAGACCATTGTCTAGATCTTCCCTTTCAAGCAGAATATATCGACAGTGACAGCATTCCCACAATACTGTGTTAGTGGTACCGTGAAAGAATAATGCACATAACAGAATGGAGAAAATTAAGCCACATCTTTTAAAAATAAAATAACCACGATTATTTTAAAGTAGGTTTAGTGCTAAAACTGCACTTGGACTTTACAAGGTGTATTGGTTACAAGAGGGTTCAAGAGATATCATAGTTATATACTGACTTGCTGGATTCAGGTTGTAATTGATTACAGTGAATATTGCTTATCTCCTTCTACTCAGCTTTAAAAATATTTTCAGTCATTTTTTACCACTGATTTCTACACAGTCTTCTCCAACATCTAGTAAGGACTTGTCTTGATCATGGATGTCTTCTTTAACAAAGTCCCAACAGTCATAAAAGAGGGGGGCAAGCCTGGGATAACTCTTTTTCAGCATCATTTCTAGCCAGCGTTGGTGTTCCAGGTCACCAGAAGGAGGAATAAAATACCTTTAGAGTAGGACAAAAAGTCAGTGCTGCATATTTGCAACTTAAGATGAGCTCTGGCTTCAGTAATGTTATTTTTAAACTGCTGTGTTTCACCAGTCCAGCCAGAATTAGCTCCATGGTTTTGCATGGGGTTACTTTAAGGTTGTAGTATCACGGTCCTCCCTCACAGCAGGAAGAACGATTTTTTGCAATCATTTATAGAGCTAGGTAAGAACTGGGCGATTGCTTACAGCTAGGTAAGTAATATTGCAAATGTAACATTTTCAGATTGCTATCGTCAAAACTCTGGGTAGAGTGAATTAGAACAAGAAATTTTACACTTTCTCCCAGTTTACATAAAATTCAGTTTGCAGGCTTCATCATTCATTTTGATGTGCTTTCTTTTGATCCCAAGAAAGAAATATATTTATAATTTCCAGAAGAAGTGCCTCAGAGGTAAGTGGTATCCAAATATTGTTCTGTAGAGATAAAAAATGTACAGTGTCAGTGGTATTTGGTTGCGGATTGATGATGTATTGCACAAGGATATAGAGACATCATTCCTATAAAACTTGTAACATTAGAGTTTAGGGTATATTTAACCTTTAATACAAGTCATTTTTATTCCCCACCCCCCTCCTTGGAATTCAAAGCACTTTATTTTTTATATTTAGTTTGCTTTTTTTTTTTCCCTGTGTTTGCCTATACTGTGGCTGCTGCAATTTTTTACTATGGCAAAACTGAAACAGTGGACTTGATTGCAAAGAACAAGAGTAATATAAAGAACTCCAAGAGTATCAGCTTAAGTTGAATAGATTTCAGTGTAAATGAATGTGAAATTGGGCTTTCAATGGGAAGTCTGAACTGGTGAAATGCTTTTTACGTTGGAACTGTCATCCATATCAATCTTCAGAAAACCCTAAGTCTGTAATTTAAACTCACAAAACCTCCTGGAAAATAGAGGGACACAAATACCCTGAGTTTCCTACTTCCAGTTTTTCCTTGTTCTTCCATGTGTCTCTCCCCTCCACTCAATTTCCATACCATGGTTAGTCCCTGATCTCTTTCATGTGTATTATATATGATCGTTGGACATAATTTGCCATCTGACAGTACTTCTGAGTGTTAAAAATGTGCAGTGTTTTTCTGTTATGTGTGATCCGTCACCTGATCCTCTATTCAAAAAAAGGGATCTCCGGAGACACTCCGGATTAACACTGCACTTCAATGCCCTTCGGTAGCAAAGATAACGTTTGATCTTGGGCATCCATCCTTTGCAGACCTACTGCCCCCCAGTACAGGATTTTGTCTCAAGCTGTTCCTCTGATCCATCGATGACTCCGGCGGCAGTGGGATGTGGTGGCTGGGCAGGGACCCAGCCTGCAGATCCACCAGCCAAAATTCGGCACTCTGAGAAGCAGACCTCTTGGCTCTGAGTGATAATTGAGTCAGAACTGCAGCAAATTAGGCAAAGACCTTGAAGAATGAAGCAGTTAAAAAACCCACAACAGCTGAAACGGTAATAAAAGGAAAGCAATTTAGCATTAGGTGCTAGTGAAAAGGAAGACAGGGAGCTATTTCTAACAATAGGTGGTTTTGAAGCCTTGATGTTTCAGCAGGTTTTGGCTAACTCAGGGCTAAGGATGTTAGCTATGAAACTGTATTACAGAAATTTGAAAAGTTCTACTCCAAATAAAAATTGTATTTATGATATAAATATTTTTTTATCAGAGGGTTTGAAAAGCAAACAAGAACCTGGGGAGATTACAAATCTACCTAAGCCTATATTGAAGCGCTTCCCTTTTAGGCCACCTGTCCATGACTAAGAACTTGAACAAAACAATTTGAAAAGAGCATGGAACTGTTGCCAAAATAATAACGCTAGAGTAATTACTACTGGTTGAGGGTAGAAGTCATTAGATGAAGCTGAAAAGAGTGGCTAGTTTCATACCTGGAGAGATATTAGAGAATTCAATATATTCCCAACAGAGAGACATGCGGTCAGGTCCTCTGCAGAAGGGAGCAGCGAGTCTTCTGCAGGTGGAGCTCCTCCAAAATCAGTGGACAGACAAAGCCACAGGCAGCGGAAGATCTCACAGGCAGTGGAAGATCTCACAGCCAGTATATGACTGTGGCAGAGGGGTTGGAACTAGATGATCTTTAAGGTCCCTTCCAACCCAAACCATTCTATGATTCTGTGCGACTCTATGAACTGGTGAGCAGAGGCGTATCTTATCCTTTGCCAGAAGTGTCTAACCATGTAGCATAGAACCAAGTAGGCGCTAGTGCCAGTGAAAAAAAAACCCCAAAACCTCTCTGCTGATAAATCAGTCTAAGAACAGGAGGACATAGTGTCCAAGAGGATGATCGTTTCTCTTAAATCTACAATGAAAATTGAAAAGTTTTGCTAAGAGTCAGGCACCACAGCTTCTTTCTTGGTTAATGTGTATCAGAGCCCTGTGACAAACTAGATAGTTAAGACTGTGACTCATTTCTGGAAATGGTGCAAGAACTGAAATGGATTGTGCAGCTCAGACCAAGAGATGATGCACATCTGAGGTAAAATGGCACATCATCAGCTCAGTGGAATTCTTCATAAGAGCACTGGTGAACACTGCTGAAATACAGTGTTATTCAAGGGAATAAAACCCACAAAATTACATTAATTAATGTCAAGCTGCTGCATCATTTACCAAGACACCTAAACAAGTAATACTAGTACTTGAAGAAGACACTAACAATAAAAGGTAAATAGGTGAAATGTGGCAATTCAAATGTTCCACTTATTACTTTTAAGAGACTCTACCAAGGAAATGTATAGATCAAGAATAATTTTTTTAGAAGGCACAGTTTCAAATTACATAAGAGAAAAGACTATCTGTGATTGTGTTAATTGTCACTATGTTGGGTTCCCTTAAGAAGGCTGTTCACTGGAGTGGCAGGGAATTGAAAAAGCTGAGGAATAAATTGAGGAAAAAATGGAAGGGATAGGGAAGATCTCGACCTGACACAAAATAAAAGAACACTACTGCTTTTCAGTTCGTTGGGAAAATTTTCAAATCAACTCTTTTAAGCGTGGACTAAAAGAGAAGCTGAGTAAGATTAGAAATCACAGAACTGACAGGGTGTAATCTTTTATCAATGTAGAATAAAATCATCCTTCCCTTATGTGCAGTTTTGTTTATGTTGCCTGAAAAAAAGCAATATTTATCTGTCATAGACCATTATTCTCACTTCCTGTGGTAAGAAAACACCGTGGCCGGATGGGTGATTGTCCATATCAAATCTGTTTTTGCAGGAGATGCTTCATATTGGAATAGCTGTCAATAGACAATGATTTGTTATATTTAACTAGTAATCACTGAAGTATAGGTTTGGACATATTTCCACTTGGCCCATTACTTTCAGCTTTGTGTTTTCTTAGGAAACAATAACAACATACTATGGCACATTTTAAAAAGAGAATAATATCAAACAGGAATTTAACACTGTTCAATAATAGAAAATTAACAATGAAATGACTGGAACTACCTCAATGTTTTCTTCAAAATAAAACTGAAAACAAATATTCCTTCACTTTTAAGAGCTGGCTGGGGATTTGCAGATGTATAAAGAGATTCCTATGTTAGAATCATTCTAATAACATCTGGGTTCTCAGGAACTGCCATCACCTCATGAAAAAAACATCCTACATTCCTATGAAAGATACAAATGGTCCCTAAAGATGTTTTCATCACAAGAAATAAATGTGGTCATGTGTGGTTATCGTACCCGATTAACATAAATTATGGAGGAATAAGGGCGCAGAACTGAAAGACCGGAAGAAGTGAGAGACATCGAGTTGACCATTTTGGCCTGACATGATTTTTGAATGGGCAGCAAATCCCATAAATGTGTTATCCTGCTTTTTCATGTAAAGCCAGTATAATTTGGTTGCATTTAGAAAAAAAAATAAACCTGCATATTTGATAATAGTTTTTCAATTTACACTTGATTTCTCTCCTTTAGGCTTCTTCTCTCTACTACTCACCCCCACGGAGTACCAATACTAAAATACTCACGCAGTTAAAGAGGGCACGTAGGGCATAAACGTTGCTCTACCAGAGCTACCACCCACAGGTCGTGTGTCTGTCCGCTATCTTCCATTTGCCATTTCTGGCAAGATTATAACTGCTCTGAAGTAAGGATTGTTTTCTACTATATAATCAAAACATAGCAAAACAGGACCTTGATCTCAAATTTGGCCCCAAGATACTATTGTAATGTAAACAATTACGGTGCTAAGACATAACTAATTCTTTTCCCATGCTTTTTTTTTGTGTTGGGCATCCATTACTCACTGTGTTTTAGAGGAAGAAGAGAGGAGTAAAATCCAGTTCTCTGGATGGGAAGAAATACCAAACATAAAGCAATATCATTCCCTTGAGGAGAAATGGAAATGTATTATATTGATTTACTTTTGGTAATTTTATTTACTGTTTAGTTGAAATTGAAGCGGGGCGGGGTGGGGGGGGGAAGAAAAGCAAGTTTGTTGAGCACTGTGTCAGTTCCACAGCCCTTGATGAAAGAATTGCAAATCTCACATGACCGCATTGTAAATCTTACTGTACAAATCTCTGTTTTCTTCAGTCCAAGGAATTGAGGAGCACTTTGCAGAAAGTACTTTAATGACCTGAGGGAAGGACTTCTTGGATGCATTCTATGCTTGTTATATGTGTCATTAGATTTATTGTGAGTCTGAGTTTTGGAGATCTTTAAGGATTTTATAATATTCCCATGAAGAAAGAATAAGTTATCGGATTTCCTCTACTCCCCAGTTCAGGATATATAAGCTTTACAGCCCATTTCACATTTGAAAGTGTGAAGCTATTTCCTTATAGATATTTGGGTTTAGGACAGCAAACAGATGGACAACTGTGTCTGCACCAATTCTATCTTCCAGACAATCTTCAAGGATTGCCCTATGTTCAGTAATCTATAATACGAAAGTTACCTGTGCCTCTAATTATAGCTACATTTATCTAGTCCTTAGAAGTACCTTCTTAAAGCATTTTGAAAATTTGGGACCCAGATTTAAAAAGCTTTGCACTTGTAATTATAGCTGGCAGAAATATTAGGATTATTTTTTCTCGTCTTGTAACTATTATTTAACTACCTATTGTTATGCTTTTTAATCCCGAGTATGCAAAAAAAAAAAATTCCTATTATTTCAGGAAAACTAGTAATACTGTAATTAAGAAGTGAAACAAAAGAGCAGCGGTCCTGTCACCGTTCCCCGGGTTCACCTTTCAGCTGAACCTGAATCCCCTCCTAAGCAGCGGAGTGGAGAAGGGCAACTTCAGAGCTGGCTGGGATCATGTGTCTCCCATTTCGCGGAAGCAGGCTTCGGGATCTGATAAGTAGTGTCAGCAAACGCCTTTTAGCACGTCTCTCAGCTATGACATGCCTCTAATTTAATTGCCTAACAGAGATCAGCAGGACTGGCAGGTTCAGTAGTACTCTGATCTCAGGAATCAGGATAAGCAGCAGCCCAGCGCACCAGTAGCTGATTTAAGGTACGATGGGAGGTAGGATGCTGAGGACAGCACAAGTTATGTGTGCATGTATCCAACAGCCAAGGGCTTTGAGCAGTCACCTCGGATGGGGGAGACTGAATGCAGCACCGTATGCTAGAAATTAAATATTTTGAGGGATGAAAGAACGAAGAACGGGCTTAGCTGACGTATATAGCATGGCTGTGGCAAGATGGTTTCAAGCCTGTTGAATTATTAATACAAGGCAGAAAGGTTTTAGCATGAGAGAGAGGGAGAAGCCATCCAGCAGTTTGGTTGTTTCAATACTCAAGCCTCATTTCTCATCCAGCAGGAGAAGAATTGGAGTCTGTGTCTCCTATACCAGGGCTTTCCTATCACCCCACATTTAATCCAAAAGCTATTTCGCTGGTTGTAGGTAGATAAAGATAGCGAATGACAGAAGGAGGCTCATAGTCCTAAGGAACAGCAGGCATTTAGTCAACCTTGAGACCTCTCCTTTACATTTCACAGGTGCTGAGCTGGTTGTTGAGCATCCCACTCTGAATCTAACCCAGCTCACTTTATGCACAACGTGTGGCCGCGCTCACATCCCTGAGGAGGTGCCCATTTCAGCACCTCCCACCTTTGATAATGCATGGTCAGGAGAAACTGGCAGGCTTTGCAGCCTTCCTTTTGGTTTGTTTGGAAGCCAGTCACCTTTTTTTTTTCTTTTTTTTTTTTTCTTTTTTCTGGCAAAACTGAAATTTCCTCTGAAAAAAACACCCCAATGAATATTTCCCAACCAGTTCTGCTCTAAAGGGCAAAATCATATTTGCTTATACACCATATATTGTGCGCGGCGCTCTGTGCTCTGTCACGCATGCAGTAAGCGTGGATGAAGCTATGCGCGTGTATACATCGTCAAACACACACGTGACAAATAGCGTCAGGATTTGTTACATACAGCAAGGTACATTAACTCCTACAGGGTATGAAACCCGGGGCTTTCTCTACCAGATTTTTGGTCCTAAAGGCACAAAACTAAATGTGCCGTAACGTCTAGTACTGCAGAGTTCTGCTTTGGGTTTTTCTTTTAATTAATGTATTTACTGAAAAATGGTTAAAGGAACGCTGCATCTTAGGCGAGGAGAAAAAGATACCGCTGTCTCTGGGGAGTGTTTTTCATCACTTATGCCAGAGAAGAGGGAGCACGTGTATCAGCTAGATCATGTTCCTTGTTCTAACAAAGCAGATGTAACTTTGGTATACGCGCCGAGTAGAAAATTACCTCATAGTAATGCTATCATAAATAATTGCTTAAAGCACCTCGGTATTACGGAGGTTGAAATTTCAAAAAAGGAGAAAGGCCTGTAAATGTAAAAGCATGGTGAAGGGTAGCTTTTAAAGTAATTGAGGATTTTTCATTGGATGGTAGCTTTCTACAGTACATTATTTAAAATCCAAGTGTGGAGTACCCTCTAGCTGATATCTGAAGATCAAAGCTGCTATTAGATTTTTTTTAACTGCTGTAAAGGTTCAGCTATTATAAAAGAAATTAAAGGAACTAATGGAACAAATAACATAAAGTAGTCTTCCATCCAACATAGCAGATCAGTATAACTTGTGAAAGGGTGTTTGTTACAAAAGCCCCCAAAGCTTTTAAATGCATTTTTGGTCTAAAAATTGAATTTCAGGTAGCACAGTTGAAAAATCAAACATTGACTTTAATGAGTGCCATTAAAGATTCACCATTGTTATTGTCAGGATTTATTCTTTCTTCTCTCTGGAAACTAAATTTGAAGCTGAAATGCAAAGGAAACAAGCTAGTGCACTCTGGACAAGAATTCTTTGATCACAGAGGCAAACACAAAATGGCTTATTAATGATTGCAGCTCAGTGCTCTGCCTGACCTGAGGGAGAGCAGCTTTTTTAGAATAAGCCACAATTACATTTTATGGTTTAACCCTTGAAGGGAAGGCAATTTTTGGGTCTGCAACTGAGCGTAATCTGATGGGAGGCCACAGAAGCCATTCTGCGTAAGAGCCAAATATAAAGATTAGGGCTATGTGTCGTAAAATGGGTATGACAGTGGCTGGCTCTTCTTTTGGGCTGCAGAAAGGTTGGATGGCATTCAATGTTAGGCAGTAACTTAATAAACAATGGTCGTAGTCTGGCACATTGCTCCTGGATGAGGAAAACCACCATGCCGCCTGTGAAATGACAGTCTACATGTTTTCATAAAGTCCTTCACACCGAAATAAGGAGAAATACATTGGTACCTGATGAGATGCAATTATTTTTATGGATCTCTCCATTCATTCCAGGGCTTAGCACCACCTCGGTGGGGAAGTCATTCACTATCATCCAGTTGATCTCTCTCTGTGTTCTCCTATTTGACCGTAAGTTTTTATCTTTAACAGCTTGGAAATCACATGTTTCTCAGCTCAAGATGTTTTGGTGCCACTCTTCATAAGGATTTTGCATCCTTCTGTGTGTGGTGCACAGATGCAAGGAGATCTTGATGAGGACATGCAGGTGAAAGAACAGCAGCTTTACAGAATATATTTAAATTGCAAACTGCTCCTCTACTTCACTCAGGTGAGACCCCACCTGCAGTACTGCATCCAGCTCTGGAGCCCTCACCACAGGAAAGACATGGACCTGTTGGAGCGGGGCCAGAGGAGGCCACGAAGATGCTGCGAGGGCTGGAGCCCCTCTGCTGTGAGGAGAGGCTGAGAGAGTTGGGGGGGTTCAGCCTGGAGAAGAGAAGGCGAAAAAGGGGAGACCTTAGAGCCCCT
Source organism: Charadrius vociferus (assembly GCF_000708025.1). NCBI lineage: Eukaryota > Metazoa > Chordata > Aves > Charadriiformes > Charadriidae > Charadrius > Charadrius vociferus. The sequence continues at coordinate 914,607 of NW_009647743.1, forward strand.
TCCAGTGCCTAAAGGGGCTCCAGGAGAGCTGGGGAGGGACTCTTTATCAGGTAGTTGAGCAACAGGACAAAAGGGAATGGTTTCAAACTGAAAGAGGGGTGATTTAGATTAGGTATCAGGAAGAAATTCTTGGCTGTGCGGGTGGTGAGCCCCTGGGGCAGGTTGCCCCGAGAAGCTGTGGCTGCCCCATCCCTGGAGGTGTTCAAGGCCAGGTTGGACGGGGCTTGGAGCAACCTGGGCTGGTGGGAGGTGGCCCTGCCCAGGGCAGGGGGGGGGCACTGGGTAGGCTTCAAGGCCCCTTCAAACCCAAACCATTCTGTGATTCTATGAGTCTATGATTCTATGATTTTATGATTCTATGATGCAGATTATTTATATCAGCAGAAATTATTAATTATATCAGCTCATAGGAAATGAGAACCAGAAGCTCAAATTCTTCTTCAGGTTTTGACTAAGGCTAAAATATGTCTTTTTAAACAAAATCACATTTATTTGTAAACAGAATTGCTTTATCATGAATACCATGTTCGTGTTCCTTTACCACAGAAAATACGACACTCCCAGAAGATAAACTCTTGAAAATGATACATGAAAATGATACAACAAACCATATCCTCCAGACAACTTTAGATAAGCAAAATAATTTGTTCTCAATTATCCAGTTATTGTAACGTGCTTTGATTTTCTTTTTCTTGTCCCTTGCTCTTTCTTTTTTGACTTTTCTAATTCTGAACTATCAGCTTTCAATATATAGTGTCCTGAAACAAAGACAGAACTGCCCCTCCAAATTTCACTGTATCTATAAACTGAACAAAGCTTAGACCAAGAAACAACTTTAGGAGAAAAGAGATAAAAATTATGTTTATCCCTCGCTTAACTAACACAAACACTGAATATCTAGTCTTTCTTCTGCTGCTGCAATACATTTTCTTTAACCAGATTGCACGAGTCAAGCTTCTACAAAGGGGAACATGTAGGAATAATATTTTTATTGTATTTTATAGATATGCTTTTACTCCCAGGTTGATGTGCAATCTTTCTCTAAAACCCTTCATAAGGACTGTCCAACAAATGAGGGAAACGTTAAAATATGTGGAAATGAACCACCGATTAATAAGTGATGTAGGAATTTGGAAACTTGTGGAAACTTTGGTGAGGGGAGGGGACAATTGCTTGAGTTGTTTTTATGTGATTAATAAAGAAAGCATTGCTCTGGGATGGCAGTCTGCAGAGCACCGACCTCACAGGCTGGATGGGCACAAAAGAGGAATAAAAATCAAGCAATTACCTCAAACGTGAAATATTGATTACAAAATTAGCCAAGGCGCTAAGGGAAGGAAAGGCAATGTTACTTATTAACTATTTATATGCCACTGCTGGGAATAAATAGTAAATAGGAAGACTCAAAATTGCTCATTTGTCAGTATACATTTGTCTTCATTGGAATTACAGAAACCTGGAGGATTAATGACTGAAATACTAAAATCCTAGTTACATGGTCTTACAAAAGGTAGTATTGGAAAGAGAGGAGGCCTTCTTTGTCCAAAATGGTCCTTTTGGGGGTTCTAAGTCATTGATAGGTTGGATGCCATTAACTTTTTAATCCGCATAGATCAATGCTTCATCTTGTGCCTTTTCTGGTGCGATCAGCAGTTGTCATCACTTACTGACTCCCAGATTTTGGTCTCATAGGCACAAAAGATTGGCTTCTGCCTGCATATATTAGTGCATGTAGATAAAATATGAGTAGAAGGGGAGGAAAATGCTCTATGACACCCAGAAATGAGATTTAATAGACAGCATACATCAGAAACCTCATGGGATTAACATAAATATATTTTGCTTGCCAAACTAAATGTACTAACTAGCTGGTTATCACTTCCACAGGGGAACACGTGATTATGATTTAATTACATCTGTTGTATGAAAACAGGATTAAATGAATGTTATACTATAAACTACTACATGCATACCACACAACCCTCCAAAATAATTATGTTCAAATCAGGAAGCAGAAAATTTTAAGCAGAAAAATGTGAATGTTAATAAAAATATGGTACTGACAACTTGTCTAAGACAAATTTTAAGAAAAAAAAGAAAAGAATATTAGTAAAAAAGTGGTGCTGACAAGAAAGGTGTTGTCATTGATTTTAAAAAATACATATTAGCTAAAGGATAAGAAAAGGGGAAGTTAGTTAATAGATAAGCTAATAACAATGACTACACACGTGATTTTAAGAATCATGGAAAATTCATAAGGAATACAAAAAGGAAAATACTACATGTGGGAAAATCTATCATTAACAGATTTAAGACTGAAAAAAAAGGGCCTTTTTTCAAGCAAAATATGGATCAAAAAGGATCTTAACAATGATGTTGTCCAGCAGTTAGAAAAAAATGTTGTCTATTTCATTATACTGGAGAAAAAAAAGAAATATTCATTAAATATTTCTGTTACGCATTTGGGAAAGCTACTCAATACATATAATACATATGTATCATATGATGATTATGAAATACTTATTACCCAAAAGCCAAGAAAATAATTTACATTTTAATATGACCAGCAATACTGTTGATCATGAATGAACAAAGAGTTAAAATAGAAGGGGTTTCCATGCTCAGACTGTTGATTAGGCCAAAGACTCAAGGTCGCTACTGAATTGCCAGTTGTACGCAAATTCCAAATCAAAAAGACGAACGTATATCAGGGAGTATCCGCAGTAGGAGTAAAGCAGTTATTGTTTCTCTTGCTTCTGTGTGTTGTGACTACACTTGGAACACTTTGGCCATTTCTTTGGAAGTTTGTACATCCAAGAGAACGCTGAAAAATGGAAAATGTTCAAAGAAGAGTCACAAAATTAGTAAAAGCAGTAGAGACTGTATCATACAGGTCAGGTTCAAGGAGCCTAGCACATTTAGTGAATGTGAGACTCAGTCCCAGCCTGTAGGAGTGAATATTTGTAATACTTCTTCATCTTGTTGCATTCACAACAATGGTTGATAATATTTCTAAGAATTGAGAAGGTAGAACATGATAAGGAATTTTAGAAAATAAAAATGGGTGTTTTGCACCCTCGTGATTTTTTAGAAGCCTAGTTTTCCAAAGTTTTCAGACACAAATCTTCTTTAAGCCAAGGGAAGCTATAGATGCCCAGCATTTTTTAAAATTGGGCCAAGGTATATTAGGTTAACATAAAATGCCTGAGTTTAGGATGGTGTACGTCTTAATTTGTCTGATTTTCAATAGCAGTAGTAACAGAAGAACGTATGGTAAATATTTATTTTGAATGTAGCGCTGAGGAAGGGGAGGTCTGGAACTGTAAGGAAGTTAACTATTCCTTGGTGCTGAATGCCTCCTGTGTTCAAGGAAAGAGGATGTGGTACATACTTGGGCAGTGATGGGGGTAATATCAGACATGTTCCATTTCATAATCAGGTTCTTCTCCTATCAGAACCTACCTGTAGACTTCAATTCCAGGTAATCTCTGCAATGCGAGAAGCACGGAAAACATGCTGACAATTTACCCAGACTGCTCAATTTTGGGGAACGCTCTGATCTCACATATAATTGTTTCAAAGCCAAGGAGTTCACGGCCTAATTTCTGTTATGCGAACAACTTGGTGCTGTTTTTACTTGGCCCCTTTTAAGAAGGAAAAACACATCCAACTTTTCGTGTTTCAGCTACCCTTGAAATGATCATTACTGATACAGGCTGAGAAAAAAACCTTGCCACGCTCGTTTAATGTAAAGATAGATGAAGCCATGTGAAGTTGGAGTTCTGTGCTAGTAAGAGGAGGTACCGAGCACACCTAGGCATACCTGTCTACCTTCACTGATTTGCAGTTCTACTCACAGCTCCTTTGGAGTATCCAGACTCCTGTTTTCTAAAATTTTCTCTGTCTCGGAAAAAAAATCAGTTTTAGAGGTTTTTTCCCCAGATGCCAAAATCTTTCACCAAGGAGTTACACTTTGCCCATGCCTATCACCTGTTGCAATAAGTTGTAGGATGGTCCAAATGTTGCAGTGTGTTTATAAAAATACTTCTCATACCGTTTATGCAGAAAAATACAGCAGCAAGTCACATGGCACATGAACAAAACTAATTTTGAATGCTGCATCGTACTGCATGGGATTATTCACTCCACAATACGTATCAGGGGAATGAATGGGAAAAGTAACCTACAGCAGAGTGACATTAAAAGGGAGCAACAGATTCTGTTTGTGAGTTAGGTAAACAGAGGAAACAATGTTCAGAATACAGACACAGCAGCACTCTAAGCCCTCCAGCGGGAACCCAGACATTCAGGCAATTAATCCAATAAGAGAGACAAAGACAAGTGACCAAACCCTTGGCAATTAGTGCTGTATTCATATAAATGCAATTACTCTATGTGACTGTGACAAGAGAAAATGGAGTATACAAATGTAAACAGCCAGCTCAGGCAAGTTAGTTTATATATCTTTCTCTCTAGAATGAAAAGGGAATTAGTTTTTTTTTACATCCCGAGTCATCATGTATAGACAAATACTATTTTTTCTTTGGTAAAAAAGTAAACAGTGCTATTCACTTTTGCTCTTTCTGAAATGCTGAATCGCTGCGAGCCATTAGGTTGTACAGGTATCAAGGACTCCTTCCTGCAGTCCTTGCATTTATTTACATAACGTTTAGGTGCAGAACCAATATTGTGTGACTAATTACACAACACAAATAATGAATTCTTGGCTCCAATGGCTACAAAAAATAGTTAGGCAAGCAACTATTTACTTTCTCCATTATTCCATAATATGCCTTTCATTGTACTATCTCAGCTGTCGATCGAAAGAATCTGTAGGGGAAAAAAAAGTTCTTTTAAACTGCTCAGCAAGCCAAACTCTCTAAAATTTGCATCTATTCACCAATTGTTTGTAAACAAGAGGAAGGCTGAAATTTACCACTTCCCAACATGTTATTTAAGTAGTTCTATCTAATATTGAATCCCTTTTTCTCCTTAGCAGTCCCAGCATCTTTCAAATTTGCTAACAGGGAGGAGAATCCAATGTATGCATACTATTTTTAGATGGTTTTCCCAGCCTTGGTTGCAGGGATGAAGAGATTCTTGTTAATACACAATCAAAGCTAAGGACATGCCTAGTTTGATTTTGTATTAAGAACCAGTTCAATATTCGTGGATGAGCTGTAAATCTTGGATGAGAATTTTGTTCCCTCCTACCAGGTAAATGGTTTGTTGTAAACTCGAGTGCTGCTGCCACGCTTCACTGATGTGCCTGGAATGAGTTTGTGAGAAATAAGGAATAAAAGTAAAGCGTTTCTACCAAGTATAGATAGGAAATAGGAATGCAGTTTCCTCAGAAAGTCTTTTGCACTTAGTACTCATATTACGAAGATGCTGAGCTAAACGGAGAGAAAAATAATGCAACTCGTTCTCAGAAAAACAGTACAGCACCACAATGCGGTCTGTGCTAAGAAAACAATCAGTATGATATAATGCCATCATAAACCCTGTAAAAATAAATCATATAAGTACTTGATTCTATTGGTGCTTTCATATTTCAGTCTTCAATGCAGAAACTTCTATTTCTGCAACATAATTTGCAGAAGGCAGTCACTGTGTTACTCAAGTTAACGATCGTTTATATTACTTTTGCCCTCTACAGTGAATTCAGATCGAGTGCCTTACTGTCCGTTTTCACTGGTTGTATTATTCATGCCCATTGAAAACAAAATAGAATTAGCATGAAACTTGGGGAAACAATTCAAGGCTGTATTTTCAGAGGTTTCAGATTCCAAGACCTCAAGATTTGCCACTGACAAGTCCTTAGAATCATAGAATCATAAAATGGTTTTGGTTGGAAAAGACCTTTAAGATCATCAAGTCCAGCCATTAACCTAACACTGCTGAGTTACCACTAACCCATGTCCCTCAGCGCCACGGCTACCCATCTTTTAAATACCTCCAGGGATGGTGACTCCACCACTGCCCTGGGCAGCCTGTGCCAGTGGTTGACCAACCCTGTCCCATCGCCTGTTCTTGGGAGCAGAGACCGCCCCCCCCTGGCTACCCCCTCCTTTCAGGGAGCTGTAGAGAGCGAGAAGGTCTCCCCTCAGCCTCCTCTTCTCCAGGCTGAACACCCCCAGGGCCCTCACTGCTCCTCACCAGATGTGTGCTCCAGACCCCTCACAGCTCCGTTGCCCTTCTCTGGACACGCTCCAGTGCCTCAATGTCCTTCCTGAAGTGAGGGGCCCAAAACTGAATACAGTACTCAAGGTGGGGCCTCAGGGTGCATTTCAATGTTTTAATGCATGACATTTTGTGTGTCTGAGCTCTAGGAAGGATCACCATGTACTTTTGCATACAGCCTACACTGATATGTGAACATTACGCCTAAAGCAACACTTGAATGATATAATGAAAAACGTCTTTAAACTTAGAAATTTTTCACTGAAAACATAGAACCACAAATGTCATGAGCCAAAGACTATAACAATTACGTTAAATCTTGGCCCTTTATTGGCCAAGACACTTGTACACAAATTTCGTGACTGCCCAGCCTCCGGCTGTGTGGACCGAACAGAGCCAGCCCTGGCAGGGTCATTCAGGTTCTTGCTGGGGCTGTCCTCTCCCATATGGAGTCTTGCATGGCCCTGAGAAGTTCTGTTCAGCAGATAACAGGCGTAGGGTGTGTTTCATTGCCATCAACGCATACCGTGGAGACGGATGTTTGAGAGAGATGTCTTTTTGAGCAGATCCTGCTGGAATAGTAGCGATCCATGAGGGTTAAGTTACCCAACAGCTTGAAATGCTTGCTACCAGATTCCACAGTGAAAACAAAGTCCTACTGATCATTATTTTACTTTACAGAATGTGTGCTAATGTTTTAACAAATACTGACACAGACAGCAGTACAATTGTTGTCTTTGAGAAGTAGTTATTTTTCTGCTGTTCTTCCTTAAAAGAGGCTGTCATATATAAATCATTTAAGTCAAGAAGGCATGACTGCGATAAATACCTTCTATCAATGCAAAGTTGGCCAATAATAAGCAAATCTTGGTAAGGAGTGGAATGTAGAAGAAAGCTCCATTCAGGAAGAGTATAATAAAGAATAACATACCTTTGATTCAAATACCTGAGTGCCTGTCCTTAGTGCCCTGCCAGTCGAACCTGGAATTATTCAGACTGCTCCTGGCAGGGACATTTCAGTAATTTGAACAACAGATTAACTGTATCTTTTATTTATATCAGGATAGCATTTCCATTCAGACTAACTGTATGCCTGGGAGACTGTTCTGCAGTCCTTAAAATGCCAGCTTGCCTTTTTTGCAGAGTCAGCATATTAAAAACACTAGCTTTTTATCTTTTGCAAAGAGGGATATATTGTTGGTTTAATGGACTGGCTGTTTAGAGAATTTAACCTTAAGTGAACAAACCTTTGAGGTGTAGTTTGGTTCTTTTAAAAACTTATATTCCTATATTCTTTAGATACTTTTGATTGTTTCTAAGGAAATGGCATTATTTTATGAAAATATATGGGGAAAAATGAAGAAACAGTGGAAACTTTAGAAGAAAAATGCAGCTTCAAGTTTAAAAAAGTCATAGTTTGATGATTACTTTCAGCACAGTGATCTTTTATCTCTCTGATGTACAACATCATTTTTTTTCAGCTTTGTATCTCTAGAGATACGGAGTTCTTTTATCAGCAGCACACTTAAGGTAGAACATGCTCCTATGCCGAACACGTTAAAGGACTCTTTTCTAGGTTGATGATTTCTGGCTTCCGAAACACCAGGCATTTCTCCAGTTAGAAAAGTTTCTTTTTTTAAGAATGTGAAGGGTTAGTGTGCATAGTTCTTCACTGTAAATGTTTTAAGAGATGAAAATTCAAATTATTCAATAAGCACCTAAATGTCAAGGTCCAGATGCATCGTAAAGCACTCACAAACAAGATTAGAAGAAGTTGGTTGTAAATCAAATAAGATTTATAATGCTGTTGTGTACAAATGCCCTTTTTTTTGTTTTTTTTTTCCCATAGATAGCTTGGGAAAAAATATATTTGAGCATACTTGCTTGTATACCCGACCGACTACTGCAAGTGCTGTGCTGAAGACAGAGATTGCGGGCTTTTCTTTTTTCCCCTGCTGAAACCCTTGCAATAATCATTTCAGGATGAAACACGATGATGTCCATACAACAGCAACAAGGAATCGCGGTTTTTTTTTTTTTTTGAAGTGAAGCATCATTTAAAAAATCTGTTTTTTTGACTGGTCATTGGACAGTTCATCTAGTCACTTATTATAAATAAGCAATACGAAATGTAATAGTTGATATATACAATCAGCAAAACTATGGAAAACAGTGCTCCAGGTCTTGTTCTGATCATCTGTCCAATATTTGTTCACTCGTTGCACTATTTGTAATACAGATTTCTTACTGCACCCTTTATAACTCCCCATTACTGCTCACACTTCTCAGGCACCATGTCAAATGCACTTCATACCAGCTTTCCCCTCAAAGGAGGAAAGTAGATCTACCTCGCCGGGTTGAAAGTGCTATATCTTAGCACACATAAAAATCATGTAGCTGCCTGAAGAAAATGTTACTGTGTCTTAAAAAAAAAAAAAAAAAAGACTTAATGCTATTCTAGGAAGTATAATGTCATAACAAAGACCAGGAAAGACAAAAGGGATGGCATACTATTTACTGCACTACAGAATTGGATAAGTGGTGCCCACTCCAGATCTTGTTGCCCTTTTCAACCTTCCCTCTGTGCTTTTCTCAACTTTTCACTGGAAAATAACTCTCCACTTATCCCTGCTATACCCTGAGAATTCTCAGATCATTTTCCCGGGCCCTACAGGATTATGCTTCTGAAATGAGTCTTCCTCCAGAATCCAAATGCCTGAAAACCAGAATCATTAATTTCTGAAAAAGATAAAATTTTTGCCTCTACTTATTCCTTATGGATTTTGGATTACATACAAGGTAAATGCCTTGTAGCATACACAGGAAGTCTTTTTTTTTTGCAGTCAGTGCAAAAAAATAATAATTTGAGTTTGTACTCAGCCTCTCACAAGGCTAAAAAACCTTTCTCCAACACAAGATTTCTGTATGTTTCAAAGCAGCTTGAAAAGGTATTTGGCTGGGGTAGTGGCTATGTCATGTGTGAGCCCACAGTGGTGGAGACAAATTCCATGGTACTTTGTACTCTAGAGTCAGTGCTGATATTTTGAATTGTTTTGTGCCGTAGCATGAACTTCAGCTTAAACTGCTCAGTTGGAAAAGTTACGTGCCTTAAGTACCACAAGACCTTTTCTGGTGTGATGCTTGACAATGACTACTGAAGCTGTCTAGCTACCTCCACTCAACTTGTCAGAGGAAATCACTGCAGCTGGTGTAAGACCTGTAGAAAATAGAACCACTTGACCTCCTTTCTTTGCTTAATCTTTTGTACCTGATAAATAGTAAAACAAATACTGCCACCTAAGGTATCGCGTGTGTTTACTTTATTTAAGAAAAGTTGTTGCATGAGGCACATAAAAAGTCCTCAGGCAATACACATTTATATACGCTTGGCTAAACAGGGGTGGAGTTAAACTTTCGTTCCAGAAAGATAAGGATAAAATGAAGTTAAATTAAGAAGCATTTTCCTTTACCTTAAAGATGCATTTGTAGACCTAATGCAGTCAACAGAAATTTGAAAAAGAGTTTCACAAGATATAAAACTCCCTCTCCTCAAAAAGCCTAAAAGGATTTTCTTATAAGATCAGGGAGATTGTATAATTGTTGCTGGGTAACACACAATTCTTTGCAGAAATCAGATATGAAATGTTGTGTTAGAACATTAGGGAAGGAAGGCAGATTAGGGAAAACTCCCATGCAGAGGCATGAGTTAAGGAGAAGGTGAGGACGAAACGATTGATCTGTTGCTTTTTACTCTGAGCAGAAGAGGACGAAGGGCAAGGCCTGCTTCACCAAGGAAGGATGTTTGGATGCAAAGTGTGAGGCCTGACTATGAGGAACAGGCACATAATGGTATCCTCACAGGAGGTGTGTGGGACTTGATGCTGCAACCAACAGGAGCCCGTGTGGCTTTGGACCTGTAAGGCAGCACCCTGATGAAGCAGCCCTCTGCCTTAGTCCTTAGCGCTCTGTGACTTCTCAACAAATCTTGTATCAAGAATACAAGAGCAGAAACCTGATAAAATATCTAGCTCAGCAATCTTACTCGCATTAAGCACTTTATAATAGCCAGAACTGTCCAAAATGTGAAGGACAACTGGAAAAATTTAACTGTGCTTTATTCTGCAATTGCAGCGAATGGATTGCCAAAACGAGGATATTTCTGAAAGAAGCTGCTTCTGAAGAAACTTAATGTTTTAGTAGTTTTCAGTTAAATCAGGCAGAGGAAATTAACAATGAACTTCTGTGCTAATGGTCTGGAAAGTGCTGCACTCCCTGTGAAAATGAAGTATAAAGGTGATTTGCTTTCTTATTCGATGGTATTTTGAAAAAAGATGACCGCAGAAGAACATTAGTGATGATGATGAAGTGGCACAAAGGAGGAATGGAGGAGTTGCAGCTACTTCATTAGGAAATCAGATGGTGCTTGCACAATAAAGGAAAAGCCTGTAGGAATTGAGCTACTGGAAGACTCAGAACAAGTCTTTAGAAGTTCAGCGTGAGTTGACATGAAGACTGCACAACATGAGAGACTCTGCATGGCCCGCACAAAATAAGCAAACTAATTCAAAACAGGACATTTGTGTTAAAAAGACACGATGAACTCAGAATTTAATTCCAAAAAACATACAAGGCACCTGCATGTTTTGTGGCAAATTCTGACAAGAGCCAGACTTTGGAAGGGACAGTGAGACAGAAAGGATTGCACTGAATTCCATCACTCACAATAACCAAAAGATGGTGTTCAGAAAGGAGATGAAAGCCCCTCACTACAAGAAAGATATTGATGTGCTGGAGCAGGAGCAGAGAAAGTCAACGGAGCTGGTGAGGGGTCTGGAGCACACGTCTGGTGAGGAGTGGCTGAGGGACCTGAGGGTGTTCAGCCTGGAGAAGAGGAGGCTGAGGGGAGACCTTCTCGCTCTCTACAGCTCCCTGAAAGGAGGGGGTAGCCACGTGGGGTCAGTCTCTTCTCCCAGGTAACAGGTGATAGGACGAGAGGAAACGGTCTCAAGTTGCACCAGGGGAGGTTTAGGGTGGAGATTAAGAAAAAATTCTTCACTGAAAGGGTTGTCAAACATTGGAACAGACTGCCCAGGGAAGTAGTGGAGTCACCATCCCTGGAGGGATTTAAAGGACATGTAGACATGGTGTTGAGGGACATGGGTTAGTGGTAACTTGGCAGTGTTGGGTTGATGGTTGGACTTGATCTTAAAGGTCTTTTTCAACCAAAACCATTCTATTATTCTATGACTCTGTGACAAAGTGGCCAACACTGCTTGCCCAGGGAAAACCTTCACAAAGCAATGCTCAGCAAAATAGGACTGTCAGACCCACTCCAGATGGCATAGCTTTTCTTTTTAACACTTCCCACACCTTTCTAAGATTCACACAGGACAGTCCTGAGGATACTGTCACTACAAGGTAAAGCAGAGAGGTGCAGGTGGCTAAGGTGAAACTGAAGTCTTGCAAAGATGGATTTAGCCCCTCTCATGGAGTATGTCAATTAAATACAAGTGTGTGTACAAATACACAGTTGAAAAGGATATGGTTTACACCAGTGACAGGGAAAAAAATAATCTTTTTTTCAGCTAAAAAGGTGTTGAGTCTTTGAGTTAATCAAAGGAGGACAAGAACCGTAAAAAGTTAAAGAAAAAACTAAAGTTGGCATTACAAGCACAGGACAACTGCATCAGACAACTCCTAGAAAAATTCTTTCCATCCTGCAGAAGCTGATGAGGAGCTCAAAGTGCCTGTGCCCTGTCAGAGTCCTCAGAGGAACTACGAGGAATATTCTCTGCTCATTTAAAAGCCCAGAGTTGGAGGGAGGTAGAAACAAGAAGACTCTACCTGCAGATCCAAATGATTGAATTACAACACAGACCTCTTTCCAGTAAAGTGTTTAATGCCAATGAGTTTGCTGTGCTGGATGTTTCAGCAGGGCTCTGACAAGTAACAGAACACATCTGCAGGCATTTTTCAACTTTGCATTGGAAATGCTGTTTCTACAGGTTATTTGAATTGTGAGCAGCATCAAAGATATAGTCCAGAAAAATTAATCTTTTTTCATATACATTGCAGAATACAAAAGTTTACATAGACTATATTTTGGTATTGGGAAAACATACACTAGAACAAGAGAATGACCAGAAACTTTGAATAGCTTCAAAGAGAATCAGCTACAGATCTAAATCTAAAGAAACAACAATTACGGTTTTAAAATGGAAGAGGTGAGATTCAGATGAGATATCACAAAGAAATTTTTCCCTGTGAGGGTGGTGAGCCCATGGCACAAGTTGCCCCAAGAAACTGTGGCTGCCCCATCCCTGGAGGTGTTCAAGGCCAGGTTGGACGGGGCTTGGAGCAACCTGGGCTGGTGGGAGGTGGCCCTGCCCAGGGCAGGGGGGTGGAACTAGGTGATCTTCAAGTTTGCTTCCAACCTAAACCATTCTATGATTCTGTGATTAAATCCTTGTGACATAACTTGTCCATCACACGAGTTACCTCAACACTGTTATACAGAGCAATGAAATTCTCAGAGTAATCTTCATTAGATGAAAGATTAAACAACCATCAAAACTGAAAATATTCTGAGATGGAAGGTATTGGCAAGGTACATGAAAGGGAAATTATGAAAGATAAAGAAAACTCAATTAATGGTGACTATACGCGAGATATTAACAAGGAGAAGCATCCAGAAATTTAATGAGATGAAGAGTGTGTCATTTAATGTATTCAGTGACATTTCCTTACTGATTAAAAAAAGAAGTAAAAGACCTCAAAATGCAGGAAAAGGTAGGTAAAATTTTTGACATGGATATTAAAGTCTTTTAAAAGTACCATTTTTATTATTCACAGAATAAAAGAAGGAAAAGGTCAGTCAGTTCTCCTGCCAGTTCAGGCACAGACACTTTCCAAGATTTTTAACATTTCCTTTTCTGTAAAGTTTCAAGTGCTCCAGGCGATGAGTCCCACCACCTCTCTTCAGAAACTGCTCTGCAGCTTCATACATCTCACTGTCAGAGAGCACTTCCTAATATTCTGTTTAAATATTTTGTATCTTAATTTTGTTCCATTTCTCATCATTATTACACCATTTACTACTATAAATAATGACTTTCTCTCAATTTGTGCAACCTCAATTAATGCCACTGTTCTTTTCTCTAATTTGTCAACAGCTTTCTGGCAAAATGGTATCCAGAAATGAACTCAATGTTCCGGGCATAACACAACGATACTCTTACACCCACTACGTTTCAGTAGAGGGGTCCCAAAGCAGGCTCTAGATGGGTGCTGACAGCTCTCTTAAAATACCACTTCTCTATTTCCTAACCTTATCCAGAAGCGGTGTACGGACAGATCTGTTTGGTAGAGCACGGCATCGCACTGACCTGTCCTTGGAGGTGAACAGGTAGGTTAGACTCCCAAGACACATGAAGGCAACTCCACGCACGGTCTCAGCAGCTACGTTTTAGGTGTTCTAACTTCACTCAAGTTAAATAGATTTGCTTTCGCACACGAGAGAGATGACACAAAATCAGATTCCAATAAACCAGTGTGCTCGTTCTGTATTCCTATAAATACCATACACCGTTTACACTGCATACCCATTCACAGTCCCAAAGAAAAGACCCTTCCCTGGATTTGGGCTTACCAATGCTTTCAAAACCAAATAGGTAGTGAGCTTTCTCTATCAAAAAGAGGCTAGAAAAAAATATAACCTCGTTTATCGCTTCTAACTCTTTGTGGTGATAATATTCACTGGATATGGATGACCAAAGTGAAAAAATCTCTGTCCAAAAGGTCTGAATCTGTATGTTAGATCCCAGGAAACTGCTACACTGGCAGGATGTCAGTCTTGAAGAGTAACAAAGCAAACTTTCCCACATTTTCCTCCTGAAATTGTTTTGTTTTCCTTTAAATGAATCCCAAATGGCTCCATTCAAAGTAAGAACCTAGATTCCTGCTTCTACAGGCATTTTTGGTCGTTCTGCCTCTAGTCAAGAAAATAAGATTAATCCCTCAGATTATATAAGGGAATTTTGGAATATATTTAATTGAAAACTTAGTCTGTGTTTTATTTTTCATTCTGAAGAAAGTAGAATATTCAGTAAATGAAAAAAAAAAAAAATCAGTTACAAGTATCTGACCAATTTTAGATTACATCCCATCTCCCAGACTGCAGGCAGCAGATTGCCATTGAAGAGCTGCTTGAGTGCATGGTGTAGCAGGAGGCATCAGATGGAAATCCTTTACTGACAATGTGAAAAAAAAATAATCAGGAAATAGAATGAAAAAAAATTAAAAGAACAGGCAAGGGAAGAGTTCAAAAAGACAGAGGGAAAAGTGTACAATCCAAAGCTGAATAATCACCTGAAGGGTCACCAAGGTCAAAGTAATATATTTTAAACACTCAAAACAAACTAAAAGGCATATTTCACAAGAAGCAGTTGCGTTTGAAAGCACAGGCTCTGGAGTTCCCTGTACTACTGTGACCTTCCATTTTTCCAACATTCAACTTTTTTTCAGACGTCAAACCCACGTAAGTAAAATATTCCCACTTCAGTCCACTAGATAACGTCATGTTCTTACTAATGCTTTAACCCAGAGCATCCTCTTGAATCTTACAGTAAACCTATAGTGTTTAAATTACTTAACATAATTACTTAATCTATGCTGACTTGGATAGCTAAGTGATTTCTCGTCACTTCACTCTAAAACAGTCTGTTTGGCTAGCTTTTGGGGTTCTCCAATCTAAGTGTTTACTTTTGGATTTGCACTTTTCAAAGTATTTAGGAGACTTTCCTGTAATAACAGAAGTTATCTCAGCACTTGAGAAGTACTGAGAAGTTAGCTCAGCACTACCTTACACACAGCTAAAAGAAATGAGACCAGAAAGAACCGGCTAGCTCATCGCAATCCAGGAAAGTTGGGAAAGGAGTCAAAAGAAATTCCAATCAAAGTAATCTGAACACTAAAAAAAAATCATTATCATGTTACAGAGAGGAAAGTGGGCAGCTGGAATTTTACATAAAAATCAGGGAAAAATTTTTTTCTGCTGAAAAAATAAATATAAAACTTTGACCTAAACAAGAGGCAAGAAAATTAATTAAAATACTAAAACCATGGGATAAAGTTCCAAGCGACTTCCTTGGAAAGAGTTAAATTATATCATGTTCATATTAGTAAGAAAAAGTATTTTGCATACTGGTGTCATTTAAGAGTACAAAAATGTAAAAGATGGCTAGGCAATAAAGAAAAAATGCTATAATAATGCTTTATAAAATATGAGGCTATTATATATGTAAATTAATATAATAGATGAACAGATAGTTTTAACTTTCTTCCTGCATTTTTGCATAGTAGAGACCTTTGTGATTAAAGGGGACTCCTTATGCACTTACAATCATTGCATGCTTAGTTGTGTTGCTGGAGCTGGTTTAGGCTTCTCGGCATTTTTATGGACTAAGAGAAAGATTTTGGCTTCTTCAAAAGCAGTGGAAGTTCTCGCTCTGACTTCAGTGGAGCCAAGATTTCATGACTATTTTTATGTGATGAAAGGAAGAGAGATTCTTGAGTTGATCTGCATTAAAAACATAAATGCTCTAAGGTATCGCTCTCGAGGAAACCTCTGTGCAGTTTATATGAGGCTACAAGGATATAGCTGAGAAACTATCAGCAAGGTTGGCTCCAGAAATCAACTTTCTAAGCCCAGGTTGTAAAGACACAATGTGTAAGGGATTAGCTTGCAACTTCCAGGCTTCAAGTGGTGTTTGCCAAGACCGGGAGTCGGATCAAAAAGGCTATCGATATCTGAAAGCTTCCTCCTATATAATGGCATTATCGGGCAGTTTCTTTCAGGAACAACAACAAAAAAAAGACTCTCTTCTGCAAACTCTGCAGCAACTAAACGAACTTGTCCTTCCAAATGGAGTGTTTACTGCACTGTGAGACAGATATGCATATAGGTTTATCATTTTTTAACTATTTTTTTTTTCATTTTATTGTGCAGTTTATTTCTAGATTTAAGATTAAGCACTATGTTTATGTAATTGCAAGTTGTTATCTTCACTGCCAGATATTCGTCCTTAAAAGAAAAGTAGCAAATATGCGAACCGATGAGTCCCTGAAGGGGCTAATCTAGTCAACAGACGGACATGGTAACTAGAGTCTATTGTAAGAGAAACGCAGGAATCCACCCTCTAAACAGTAAGTCATAATTTCCTGCTGGTTAGATACCAGGTTTTAGAAAAGTTCTTGGACCGGGCATTCAGGTCCAGTTAGAGGCCACTTAAGATCAATAATCTGCAACCATGTAACTGGTGAAACCATTTAAATATTTAGATCAGCAGCTAGGAAATCAAGCAAGCAATTTAATCCCACACTTAAGGTACTACACCTGTGTCAGGGCAATCCCAAACACAGATATAAGCTTGGAGGAGAATGCATGGAGAGCAGCTGTGAGGAGAGGGACTTGGGGGTGCTGATTGATGAGAAACTCACCATGAGCCATCAATGTGTGATTACAGCTCTGAAGGACAACTGTATTCTGGGCTGCATCAGAAGATGTGTGGCCAGCAGGTCAAGGTAGGTGATTCTTCTACTCTGCTCTGATGATATCTCACCTGGAGTACTGTATCCAGCTCTGGAGCCCCCAGCATAAGAAGGATCTGTTGGAGTAGGTCCAGAGGGGGCTATGAAGATGATCAGCAAGTTGGAGTACCTCTGCTATGAAGACAGGCTGAGAGACTTGGGGGTGTTCAGCCTGGAGAAGAGAAGGCTCTGCGGAGACCTTAGAGCCCCTTCCAGTGCCTAAAGGAGCTCCAGGAGAGCTGGGGAGGGACTCTTTACCAGGTAGTAGAGCAATAGCACAAAAGGGAATGGTTTCAAAATGAAAGAGGGGAGATTTAGATTAGGTATCAGGAAGAAATTGTTTCCTGTGTGGCTGGTGAGCCCCTGGCACAGGTCACCCTGAGAAGCTGTGGCTGCCCCATCCCTGGAGGTGTTCAAGGCCAGGTTGGACGGGGCTTGGAGCAACCTGGGCTGGTGGGAGGTGGCCCTGCCCATCGCAGGGGGGTTGGACTAGATGATCTTTAAGGTCCCTTCCAACATAAACCATTCTATGAATCACAGCTTGGTGGTCTGGTGAGGACATAACCACGCATGCAATATCTGCTTAACACTTCAATCTCTAGAGTATAACTTCTCACTCAGAAGTTACACTATCTGCTTTTAAACCTCTATGACATACCTTTGGCTTAAAACACACAACAGTTAGGGTTATGGACTTTTACAGGGCACATGTTTGTCAATGACAAGCAACACATTTTGTTGGTTCATTATTATTTACTGCGTACAGCCACACATACAGCTCTTCTCCTGGATTCCTCAAAAAGATATGGCCCCTTAAAATGTCTGCTGAAATAATGCATTGACAGGTTCTCAGTTCTGTTTTCTCTTTGCAATACTTTGTTTAACTACTTTATTTTGATTTCTCTGACAGCAAAACACTATTTTGGCTCTGAAAAATGCAGTGCAACCTGTACAGGCTTCTTTTATTTATGTTGACTTACACTCTGCTATCTATAAATATTTTAAAAGATGAAGTAGATGGATTACAGCCCACGTACTTTTTTTTTTTTTAGGTGCGCACACATTTAAAATTGCAGGGATGTCTGAGTGAGGCTTGAAAGTCTCTCTGGATCTCTATCACCTATTCAGAAAGACCAGGGAAAAGTCAGAAGTGAGCCTATCTGTGTAACCATGACAACAAGTACTTGTATGTAATGCTTATCTATATAGTATAGTTCCTGATTCCTTCAAGAGTTCATGCAGTCGTAGGCTGAATTCTTTGGGAAGCTATCTGAGCCGTGTCAAATGGTTCAGACGAATCAGGTAAGTAGTGCCAGGCATTGTAAATGCTGTTTACACTGAAGAATGAATGAGAAAATGGGCTGAATGGTAGAACAGAGGCAGGGCTGTTCCTGGAAGGTGGGAGAAAGGGGAGAAAAATGAGGTGTCAATACATTTCCAGTGATTAATATTTGACAGATTGATTTGGAGTCGAGAGAGACCTTCTATTGCTATTCCCCATCAAATTAGTGCCTAGCAGGTCATATATATGGATTTTTGGGGATCTGAGATTTTGTGGCTATAGCACACAGCGAGAGGCCTTATGCCAGCTGAGTGTAAAAGGCTAGTTGATCAATAATTAAAAGAAACATATTGAATTGAGGTTAGCGTTAAGTTATTTGGGGAATGATAAATTCTCTGTCTGTGATTCCCTTTTTTTTCCCAATAAATTGTTTATTGTTTGTGTAAAGTAAGGATGAATTCTGAAAAGATTTTTTAAATTAATAAATAAAATTAACAATGATTGCAAGCTCAAAAGTTACTTTGTCTTTAGCATTGTTAAAACTTATTTTTATTCTAGATAAAATGTTATTCTCCGTTTAGATTGAGCTATTCTCAATCAAATATTTATGTTCAGTTACAATCTGCCATAGGATCACGTTACTAATATCCTCCCTGTCTGGGACTTGAGGAGATAGTCTCCAAAACTTTGTCGTCTTCAAATTTCAAGCACTGGGGTGTTACAGCAGTAAGAACTCTGTCCTCGCACTCCCATACAAATGCCAAAGAATGCAATGCAATACAATACAAAAGAAGACATTTCAGTACAAGATTATTGCTTTTTCTTTCTTCTTTCCCCTTTCTTCTTTTTTCTACCAAAAAGTTTAGCCAAATTAACTTCTAGCTCCTGCAGAATTCCCCTTTGGTAAGAGCCATGGGCAGACAGGTTTCACCTTACAGGGGTTAAGCAGAATAAATAGGTCAAAGTCAGGCTAATAAGTACAAAGCTAATTATAACCTTAACAAAAGTACATGTGCTACTGCTTCCCGATAACAGGGTAATTCTCATGGCTGTAGGTAAGGAAAAAAAAGCAATAAAACAACAAGAAATGCAGGTAAATAAATTAGGGTGGTTTTTTCCTGCTTTTAGCAAAATTTGATAAATATTGACAAGAATCACATAACATCTAAAGGGTAAAGGAATTATAACAAAATATAGACCTTTTGCATTTCTTTATTTAATTTTGGAGATATTCATTTTGCCTCTGTAAAATGATTACCCTAGAACTATTTTTCTCATATTTTTGATATGAAAATGTATATTTAATATACGTTTAATGCATAAAGCATTTAAAATCACTTTTCACTGAAGACAGTTTAAAACTCTAATTTAACACAATTCAGGTTTTCGGGGGGGAAAAAACCTGCTGGGCTAACAAAATGCCTCCAGAAAGGATAAATATACACTATAACACTTGAAGCAGCTATCCAATTTTTTTTTTTTTGGAAAATACAGCAATTAAAGGAGGAAAAATATGCTCACTTATACATTATGCTAATGGTAACTCAGATAATATGTCACTCCCTAGGCCAAGCAATTGCGGAGCTTAAGTGAGAGGATGAATGACCTTTTTCTTGGCTCCCTAGAGATTCTTCGTTTGATTCCCAATGTGGGTGTAAGGAAAGACAAATATGTGTCAGAAATTGAATTGGCAGAACTATTTTCCCCATTTTCCCTCCTTCTGTACCTGATGTAATCCAGTGTTCTGAATGCAAATTGTCAAGGCAACTTCATTTCATCCAGTTCTTGCACATGAAGCTTCAGTCCAGTCAGGTCACAAACTTACCTGGTCAAACATGCCTAGTCAAGTAATTATGCCATGATGTCCTGTGACTCTTCTAGTAATCATAGAATGGTTTAGGTTGGAAGGGACCTTGAAGATTATCGAGTTCCACCCTCCCTGCCATGGGTGGGGACACCTCCCACCAGCCCAGGTTGCCCAAGGTCACGTCCAGCCTGGCCTTGAACACCTCCAGGGATGGGGTCTCAACAACCTCTCTGGGCAACCTGTGCCAGTGCCTTACAACCCTCACAGTGAAAAACTTCTTCCTAATGTTTAATCTAAACCTGCCCTCTTCCAGTTTATAGCCATTCCCTCTCGTCCTGTCACTCCATGCCCTAGTAAAAAGCCCTCCCCAGCTCTCCTGTAGGTCCCCTTTAGGGACTGGAAGGCCGCAATAAGATCTCCCCGGAGCCTTCTCTTCTCCAGGCTGAACAGCCCCAGCTCTCTCAGCCTCTCCTCATAGGAGAGGTGCTCCAGCCTCGTGGCTCTCCTCTGGACACGCTCCAGCAGGTCCATGTCCTTCTTATGTTGAGGACTCCAGAGCTGGACGCGGTACTCCAGGTGGGGTCTCATGAGAGTGGAGTAGAGGGGCAGGATCACCTCCCTTGACCTGCTGGCCACTTCTTTTGATGCAGCCCGGGATGCGGTTGGCCTTCTGGGCTGCGATTGCACATTGTTGACTCATGCTGAGCTTCTGGTCAATCAGGTCCTTCTCCTCAGGGCTGCTCTCCAGCTATTCCCTGCCCAGCCTGTATTTGTGCTTGGGATTGTCCCGATCCAGATGTAGGACCTTGCACTTGGCCTTGTTGAACTGCATGAGGTTGGCTTGGGCCCACCTCTCCCGCCTGTCCTTTTAATCAGGCTTTAAAAGTTACTGGTGTTGAACCTGCCTGTAGGAAGCAGGTGAAACTTTTATAAATGTTACAGTAGCCTGTAAAAAAAAAATTCATATTGTCAGAAATGCCAAAAGTAGAAGATAATTTGATGCAAATCATGTGACTTACTGTTGCTATGTAGACTGAGTTACTCTCAGGCACAGTAAAGAGTGGCAAGACACATGATTATGATTTGAATAGACCAGAAGTGCTGTTTTAAAAATTAAGTTAACTTAGCGAGCAAATAATGAGAAAATGGCCCGTTCTACCCATCTAGCCTTTTGTGATACACAAGAGGGCAAAACGAGTGAAATATTTCCTGGACAATATCATGCAGAAAGTCAGTTTGGTTTTACTTTTTTGCCGAGGCTGCCCTGCCCTGTATTAGTGATCTTTGGTGACTGGGATGCAGAGAGACCCAGGGTGCTTTTCATCTTTACTACCAAATAAGCATGACCCTCTCTCACTTTATCCCCTTGTCTGTGACTCCCCTCTGCATTATGTTCCTTGTTCTGCATTTTTCACCCCTGTCTTCAAAATTATTACCACGTGTGAGCAGGTAGACCATTGACATCTGCAATACCTGAGAATGACTAGTTGAAGAAGGACCAACCAGACCAGCCAAAAAAAAACACTAGACAAAAGAATAGCACCAGGTTCTGGAGGAAGAGCTGTGAGAGAGAGTTTGCCAGGTCTAAGTATCCACCTGTGACTGATAAGCCATCTAAAATTCTGAGAACATCAACCAAAAGGTACATTTTTCTCACAATTTATCATCCTGCTTGTGCTCCTCTTTCTGGCTATCTAGTTTGTCAAAATTAGGAAAGTAACTGCTGTGCTCAGAGGCTGTTTCAGGGCTAAAATGAACATCTTTCCTGCTCATATGGCTTGCTTAGCAAAGCTAGAACTTTATCAAGTAACCCCTCTACGACCAACAGGCTTTGATTACATTTGTTTTGCATAATCCTTCAATTTCCTTATTTATTTTTTTTCCTTCTTTTCATGCTATGCTTTACATTTCTCAGGTTTAGGATTTTTCTTTCTACCTTTCACGGGAGCAAGCAGTGAGAAGCCTCAAATCAGAACCTTGAACCATGTTTAACTGGTTCTTATTAGATAAAAAGGTTGTGATTAGATGAAGAAGTTGTGATAATACTTTTGACCTTTCTGGGTCCATTTAGTTCTTCTGATGTAAGAAAGAATAATCTCACCAATGTTGCCAAGTTCAAGATTTTTCACAACATCCTCAGGAACAAATACTGCAGTCTTGGTTTGAGGGGAAATTTCGGGACATATTCCAACTCCTAGTTATATCAAGGCAAGACTTGGAATTTCGAGTTGTAATGCGATGAGGCCAAAGATAACTAAACACAGCTCTATAAGTTCAATAAGATGGTGTCTTTGGTTGTAGCGCAAAGGCTGAAATATAGAAGAGGTTCTGCATATGTATTTACTTATAAAACGTGAGCTTACTCCCCTGTAGCTAGTTCTTCTGTAGCCACTAGCCTTAAGTAAAGTATCAGAGTAAGGCATTAAGTTAAATCATTCCACATGGGATGAAATATGTATGTTTGGCAGCATAACCTGAGGGTGAGCTCAGAGCAGAATCCTCTAAACACCCACCTTTTGATTACCCTGGTATTTGCCTGACTTCTGTCCAGCTCTTTCCATGCCAGCTTGATCAATATCCAGATGTCTTAACATAAGCTTACGGGCCCATCAGCTGTATTTTATTTGCCTACGAATTCTTCTGTTTTGTGGATCAGATCCTCTGTACCGGGCCCCTTGCAAAAGAGGTGGTATTCAAGGATTTAGTGATCTTGAACAAGCCATATCGCCTCTACTAGGCCCTGTACTTAGGGCTTGAAAAGCCCATATGTCAGCACGAGTGACCACAGTATAATCCCTAACATATCTATAACAATGTAAGGGAACGTGCTGGAATACCCTGGATACGTATTGTTCCTGGGTACAGTTTCTAGATGTGTGTAGATGGATATGCTCTGGTGGGCACTAAGAAAGAGATAAAACTTCTGCCTCTCCAGCCAAGATATATAGTTTTGTTTGTTACACTAGATATAAAGAGCGATAGGGAGTATAGGGGGAGGGTGAACCTCCCCACAGATGGGACATGCACAGCGCGCCGTGGCTGTCCATGGGTTCCACCCGATGCTGCACAAAAGTTCAGTTCTGTCATCTGCAAGGATATAAGGTTTACTTCAAGTATACTTCTCTTCCTATTTCTCTATTATTAAAGCATTTTTACTATGCTGTTTACTGCCTGTTACAAAACAGTTCTGGATGTGGAGTTTACATGCGGTGTTCTGAAATGAAACGGGGACAACAGTATTTAGACCACTCAAACCCCTCTTCTCTGATTTATTATTTTCCATTTTTATGTCTGTTTTTGACAAATAACAGCATTCCATATACCCTTTGTGTCACTCAATCTTAAGAGTGGACTAAGCCAGCTTTGCACTGGAGCTAGACCAGTGGGAAATTTAGAATGGCTGTAGGTCTGTGACACATTAACGTAATCCCTTTTGCTTATGTAAAAGAAAAGTCTTTCCCTGCAAAACTCTGGAGCTTTTACTTCAGTGCCTCATGCTCTTTTTTTTACGTGCAGAGATATTGCAACCCTCAGCCTGGACACACTGTCTTCTCCAGGCGTTGAGGGTTCTTCTGTGAGAAACGTTGAGCTCCAAGTTTGAGTTTCCGCGTAGAGGAAGGACTAAAGGGCTCCATTAAAAATATGGAAAAGGCTGAAGAGAAAGTAAAAAAGGTCATCCTGGCAATACATTTCTCCTCTTCCGCCTTGGATCACTACAGTTTAATTTATCAGAGTGAATAAAAATCTATACATCTGGAAAAGGTGCTTCTGAATTAACCCTATCTTCACAAAAAGGAGCAACCACACAGGCTTCCCCTTGGCTTTTAGAATATCTACACTTTCATAGCCTTTGACTTTGTCTCCATTTACCCCAGAAATGCACATGGACAGTGCAAGGGATCTTTGATTCATCTGCATCAGTGAGGAGAAGGACCTGGTGAGTTGTCCTCCCTAGTTACAGGTGTCAGAACGGACACTGGAGCACGAGGACTGGGGACACGGATGGCTGGAATCCATGACCTACATCTCCTACACAGGAGATCATGTACTCCTCTCTGGCTTTCCCTTGCTTTGTATCAGAACATACCTGTCTCCCTGTAACTCACCTAGTACAAAGCCCACTTCCCGAAACATTTTTTTGAGGGGAAAAAAAACGTGCCAAAAATCAAACTTCTAATACTCTGTCTTGCTATAAATCAGGTTAGAACAATGGTTAAATTTCTATATTGAGTCTCAGGTGTGTTAGAGTTCTACTTTTGCTGCCTTGACTTGTCACGAGTATTGCAGCAGTATTACAGCATATATGCCTATGACCTTTAGTCTTGACCAACATTCATCAAAACATGCTTAAACACAATTTCACAAGGCTTGAAGTTAATTTCAGGCCTTGGGTCTGAAATTGTCAATCTATTTTTCAGTCATTGTGAAAACACAACAAAATGTTGCTCTCCTGCATTTAATTTTCCTTCTTTCGTTGCTTTGCTTTTTTTTTAGGCACTTACAGTGCTGCAAAATATTACCTCTGATGTCTTTTGAAGACAAGTAACTGGGAGCTGACCTTTCCCATGTTAGGTCTGGGGCTGGGCTAATCTTCTGCATAACCCTTCTTCTTGATTATACCTGTTTGGAGCACAGGCAATGGATGTTTTGCCCTTGTGACTCAGGCTTTAACAGAGATCTTTGATATGCAATGGGAATCAAAATAGGTATCACTGCTTTACCAGGCTTTCACTTCAAAAATTCTTCTCCTAATCCTTAACCCTGCAATGACTGTTAAAAGTCGTCTGGAATATATCACATAGATTTAGATAATTTAGATTTAGACTCTTAAAAAAAATTCTGAAAAAAAAAAAAATTATTAGTAGTACTTATTTCACAGTACTGAAATTTATTACTTCCTAATCAAAGGACTTACACTTTGTTTTCTGGCACGCTTTTCTATATTTTGGAATATTTTCTATAAATATTTCTATAAATCTGGAATATTATATATATTTTTTTTTACATAAAAAACACATTTTAGAGTATGTAAAATGTTAATGTAGAAACCAAGTATTCAGTTGCATCAAAGAAAAAGCTTCTCTTGATCCCATAATGGCATGTAGCCATGCCAATATTTCCTATTTTGTATTTATTACAATCAAAAAATGTTATCATCGAACTTTCCATGGAAAGAAAATTAAGGTTCCAGTGTTTGATATGTACAAAGTAATTAACTGGCTATGACCACAGGTTTCTATAGGTACAGTGAAATTGGTTTTCATTAGAAAATACAGAAATAAAAATCATTAGATGTGTATGTTCCTATTGTTACCGCTAAGTTGAATTCTGTGGTTGGTTTTGGCCTGCAGACTTTATACATGCCAAGTCCCAGTCATCTCAAGCCTGACTGTCTCACGCTCTCTTGTAGGCAAACTGGTGGTTCTGGGGGTTTGGATGGAAAGAAACTGCTGAGTATTTGTTGAGTATTTGAACTCGACCTGCCGTTAGCATGGGGGGTGCAGTGGGGAGCCAAAATCAATCGTGTTATGGAAAAGTAAACCAGTGTGGTGAGGGACCCAGCTCTCTGCAAAACAATTGTAACTCCACAAAACAATTGCAATTACTTTCTTTTTTTTTTAATCTGCAGCTCCATTTCTAGATACGGAGTCCCTAATCAAGCTTCTAACCAATTCAGAGCTTAACAGAATTGGTTTCAATCTGTTGCCTAATGACAGGCACAAACAGATTGTTTTCTTTCATGACTATCTGGGTCATCTCGTTCCCATATAAAAATCTGAAGGAACCACAGGGTTTGTGGGCAAGTTTTTCCCTGCTGCAGTATAACCCCTTCTGCCTGCAGCAGCCTTTGGCATGAGGTGGCGGCACTGGTGCCGTAACAAAAAATAACATGCAGGGCTGGGAAAGCGTGGACAAACCTCCTCGAAAATAGCCGCTTTTCCCTATTCTATAGCAACAGCCACAGCCTACTGAATCTGAATAGAGACAGGTACAGTTCCTTGCTCTGACCGAGGGTTTTGCAGTTGTGGAGATTGATTTAATTACCGAGCAGGGCTGGGCATGGACGTTTTCCTTCCATGTTCCTGAAAGTGTGCCAAGGTAGGAGAGAGGCATTGCTTTCCATTTACAGCCATACTAAAAGGAAAACAGAATTATTTCTCATAAAGAAGAGGAAACAGTTGATAAAAATCCATTTTGTCTCTAAAGGCAAATGTTGCTAAGCTCGTATAGCATATTTTACCTAAAAATATCAACGGAAAGGAAAAAGAGGCCATATTGATCACAGCAAATTGTTTACGTTAAAAGAAGGGATAGCATACCTCATTTATAGCAACGTAGCAGAAATTATAGGGAAAAGCTTAACAACTTGAAATGAAAAGGAAAAGACTTAAATTTTGCATTACATTTGTGAAAGCAAGCTGAGTTTTGTTTGAGTAAGACCTGAAGATTTTCACCAGAGTATTTCACCACAGAAGGAAAGAAAACATGAAAACTTAGCAGTGAACATAAGAGCTAGAAAATATATATATGCCCACAGAAGAAGAAGAAAACCTGAAATAATAATAATAAAGAAAAACTGAAAGACCTTTCTGAGGAATGAAGGAAATAAATCAAAAATAATTAAGACCCTTGCTTGGGGCTAGATAGTATAAATCAAAAAGCCTTAGGTTGCAAAGAAAATTTAATTTAAAAAAGCCCTTCCTTGTGCCAAAGATTTATCATTGTTAAAGCCCAGTGGGGCCAGAATACTTTTTTTATTCACTCCGAAGAGGTGCACTTCTGCTTCTATTGATAAATCCGTTTGACTTGTATGTTGCTACGTCTTCTGAAGTGTTTGATTATCTCATTTTTCTTTCATCTTTAAGAAAAGGAAACAATTATCTGAATGTCTTAACATCTTGCATTTGATTGTTTTCAGTGAAGAATAATTAGAGTCAGAAAAGTAAAATCTAAAGTTGCTTGTTCCAAGGTATTTTTAGTTGTTCTTCATCGTGGCTATTACCCACTCACATCTCACTTTGCCACAGTCAGTGTTAAATGCTTTTACAGAGCAGAGTCTTGCAATCAGGCAGCATTCCCAGCTGATAACTACAATTCTGTACTTAATACGCACTCCATTTTTTAATGTTAAAACTCAGAGTAAGTGAAGGAGATCAAAACTCTCAGTTATTATCCTGCGAGGAAATCTGCTTTGATTGCATGAGGCAGAATTTTGGTGAAGTCAATAGGACTGCCCTGGCCAGGGTTGTGGCTGGGAAATAGTATGCGCAAAAGACACAAGGTCATAAACAAAAGTGTGATTAGAAAAGTCTGTAACAACCTGATATTTGTGCTTCACATGGTCATCTCTAGCTCACAAGTCACAAAAGAAACAGCATACCATGAAGCGCAAAAGGAATGAAAATCAAAGAGTGTGAGAAAGTAATAGCATATGGGTGAGGGAATTAAGATTATGGTCATAGAATTGCAGAAGGGGTTAGGTTGGAAGGGACCTTTAGAGACCATCTAGTCCAACCCCCCTGTCCTGGGCAGGGACACCTCCCACCAGCCCAGGTTGCTCCAAGCCCCGTCCAACCTGGCCTTGAACACCTCCAGGGATGGGGCAGCCACAGCTTCTCGGGGCAACCTGCCCCAGGGGCTCACCACCCGCACAGCAAAGAATTTCTTCCTAATATCTCATCTAAATCTCCCCACTCTCAGTTTAAAACCATTCCCCCTCATCCCATCCCTCCCCTCCCTGATCAAGAGTCCCTCCCCAGCTCTCCTGGAGCCCCTTTAGGCACTGGAAGGGGCTCTAAGGTCTCCCCGGAGCCTTCTCTTCTCCAGGCTGAACAATCCCAACTCTCTCAGCCTGTCTTCATAGGAGAGGTGCTCCAGCCCTCGGAGCATTTTTGTTGCCTTTGTCTGTGGTCTTCCTGCTTTTGTTTCTGTAAGCCAGGCCATCACTGTAACAAACCTGCACAAGAATTCAGCAAGAAACGGCTATGGAATATGAAGGAGAAAAGAGAAGTATCATACAAAGGAGAAGGTGGGCACAGGGGGAGAGGGGAACCATCAGGTATGTGTGTCTGAGGGATGAGATGAGTCTGATTATCTGAGGCATAATGAGCCCGCTGAAAAAGGCAGAAAAGCTGAAGTCAGAGAGAGGACTTGATTATTCTTTATGATTAAGTACTTGAATTATAAGACTGTTTAGTGGGAGAAAACAATGAACAATTCAATATGTCTGGGCCCAGAATAACTTCTATGATCCCTGGACACTAACTCATATCACCCCCATTGTCAGACAACTCCACTGGCTCCTCATTAATTTCAGAACCCAGTGCAAAATGAACTTCTTGATTATAAAACTCTCCACGGGCTTGCTCCGGTCTCTCTCTACTTCCTCTGCACATCTAGCACTGGCTTTCTCTTTTTCCCTCCAGACAACACTGTTGGTGTGATTAAAAGCTCTTGTTTCTACTGTGCCACCACATCACTTACTTTCCTGGTTTGCCAGTGGCTGTATGAACACAGATTATTAATAGAGCTCGCGCTGTCAGAGCAGGAAAACAAACCACTGCTAAGAAACTGTAATGTGTTGGATTTTGAGCAAAGAACAACTCATGCCTGAAGATGCATTTTCAATCCCGCGGCTGGATATGCAAGGGTTTAACAAATGTAAAAGTCTGTGGCCGTGATCTGGCTGCTATGGTGTGTGGCGCCCAGCGACATTGTAATTCACCCCTTGTCTCTAACCAGTGAAGAAGAGCCGATAGGAGGGAGTGGAAAAGTTCTAATGCCTGAGAATTAGCTCGGGGCTTAATTTAGTGCACCAGAAAACAGGAATCTCTGAACTAGGCATTGAAAAACATTTAAGGGTGAACCATCTTTTAATTTGTGAAAACCTGTCAGATCCCTGCTACTTTCATAGCATATCTGTTGCTTAATTGTTATAATTCTTATTAGCTGTCATGCCTTGTTAAGCAGCAGCATCTCTGGTGTACGTTTGTTTGGCTTTTGGTACTGCTTTTGCACCAATATCTGGGTTTAGTCTTAAGAGTATTTTCTTATTTATATTTGTTTTGCAAAAAATCTGCAAAAGACAGAAACATAAATAGAGTATCTCAGGTACAAGAGGTTAATTTTCTTTAAAGGCAACGTAGCCCATTACACATTGTGCTTACAGCCAGAAGGAGGCCTTGGTGAGAGAGGTTCCAAGTAAATGAAAATGTATTAATGGGCTTAGCTTTTTGTGTTTTATGTCACGAGGAAGCAGGTGCCAGCGCCTGCCCAAGGGATCTTTCACTGAATATAATCCTTGTCTAAAGAAAGCAGAAGAACAGAACTTGGACATACTGTTCTACTTTAAAAGAGTACTTTAAACCCATTCTTTGGGTATCAGGCATGAAAACATCCACAACCAACCACTCAAGGCCTCTGTCCAGCCCACCATTCTTGAAGCCCTAAAGAATTTGGGCTTGGAACAAGCAATTAAAATATACCTCTAATCTCTGTGAGTGCACAAAAAGTGAAGATTAAAAATAACCGTTTATTTTTTCCCACTTCTTCACATTCACTGAAGTGCATTTGAAGGAAAATTATTTTCTTTCCATCTGCCCAAGATCACAAAAGGGTTGGGATCCAATCTAAAGAGTGGATCCAAAAAAACTTCTTTGTTCCACTCTCTGCCACTGATCACAGAATCTTCAGAGTTGGAAGGGACCTCTAGAGATCATCTAGTCCAACTCCCCCATGTCTTCACAAACATCTGGAGAAACACAAGCAGGATCTCAGAGAAATGCAAGTCCTGGAGAGGCAATATCCCAGCCAGAACTCTCCATTGACAGAAGGAAAAGACTGAACCAGATCTTAATTCTCCCCACACACAAATGAACCATAGCTGCTGGTTTAAGTGCTAAGGACATGTGGAGGAATGGCTGTATGCACATCATGGAGAGCTGTCCCTTTCAGAGATGTTTGAAAACCAGCCAAACCCAGCTGTTATATTGGTACAAGCTCACGTTACCAATGGCTTGGAAGGTAGATGCTGGAAGAAGAAAACACCTACCGTATGACTCAGTCCTAAGGAAGTTCTCAATAAAACGTGAAATGGAAGAGCTCAGTTGTCATTGTCCCTCCTTCTCATTATGCCATCCCTACCTGTGGAGCGTCATTAATGCAGCTCTTGAATGCAATGTTCTCTGAGAGTAGAACAACCATTTTCTACCAGATATGCCATTGACTGGTAATGACTTTCTATTCAGAGATGAGTCAAAATATGTGATGAAATAATCTGGAAAGACCCTGCTGGAATCACAGGGGTAAGAGAGAAGTCAGATTTTTCCTGCAAAATATAGATATGTCCTAACAAAATCTGTAGACAGAATGAAGCAGAGAGGTATTACAAACAGAGGATAGGCTGCACAGAAAGGGCATAAGCATCCCCTTCAAGCTGAAATAAAAAAGGGGTGAAAGGTACAGAACAGTAGAATAGAATAGGACAGAAATAGTACAAAATGCAAGGCCTCACACTGAGAGAATAAAATAATGCTGATTTCTGCAATGAGCCTGGAGATAGTGGGCTGGGATGAATGAATAAAATAAATTGGTGCTTGTTTTGATCTCATTATGTATATAATTCATCAATGCGGTGCCTGTGAAAAGGCAGTGAAAGCTTAAAATGCAGCCATCAGGCTGTTTTCAGGTAAACCTAGGAAATCTTATGTCTATTGTGCAGAAAGCTGGTAAGAGTTCAGTGGAACTCTGTGCAGAGCCATTACAACAAAAGATGTATTCGGACTGGAATCGGTGCAGACACATAAGAATGATTAGGGGACTGTAGGGCACGTCTCGCTAAGGCACGCTCGAAGACTAGACTAAGGCAGTCTAAAATGTGGAACGAAAAGGAGATGACTGATTTGTCTCTGTGCATCAGGAAGAGAACATCAAACATTAACATTAAAGACAAGGGCGGTGCTGAAACAAGGGCAAACGGAGATAAAATTCCTGTGCGTACATATGTCATACATCAGAAGAGGTTTTTAACCGGCAAAGCAATTGGGGAGTGAGAGACTAAAGCATCCAAAGACAGTGCATGGCATGTTTTCCGAGGGATTCTCTTGTTCCTAGTGCAGAATCACATCATTGCTGACTCCGGTATTTTACAGCATCCTACTAAACCCCATGGGACAGGCTCTGCTATCTTTGCTTTTGTTTGTGAAGATATCAGCCTTGTTTCTGTCATAAATTTTGCTGTACTCCGATCTGACCAATATGAAGATGTCCCCACATACTGCTGTCCAGTCTGTTTGTGTCACAGGACCTCGGCAGAAAGAGAACAGCCAATAACTCACAAGGTTACAGTATAATCTATACAACTACCTCAAGGAAACCATAGGTGAAGAGCAAAGTGCTGCCAAAAGTGAGAAAAGGGTTTGATCCTGTAAGACTACTTAATAGAGACAGATCAGGCAAGTTCAAGCTATCACTGAAAATAGAATTTAAAAGGAAGAAAGCAGAGGGAAGGCAGTGCACTTACAAAGAGAGGAAATAAGATTTTTTTTTTTTTTTTTCAGGTTAAGAGTCAGGGCCAGAGTAATGATAGAGTATATCTAATGACTGGGGTCTGACATTAAAAGGGGGAAATTTTAGCCCTTCCGTGATTTTCTGAAGTGATCAGAAACTTTTTGTCTCTGCACAGAAAAAGTTCAGACCACCCAATGTCTACTTTATAAACTGAATTATATATGTATACATATCTATATTTACTTATATTTAAAGAGATAGAAAAATGTAAATATAAAAGCATAAAATAAAAAAAGGCAAATAGAATTCTATATGCCAGGCGTCACTAGTATTTATGCACATTCATTGCATTTACAGTTTTATAAGATTTTTCCTTCTGTTCTCCTACACAGAAGCATTAGTAACACGCAATAAAATGTGTCCATTATTTATTATGACAAACAAATCATGCACATGCTCCCCTAGAGTGAGAAAACCAGAGATCAACAATCTGCAAAGAAAGAGGAAACATAGGAAAAAAACCTAGTCAAACAAGAGCGGAATCCTTTAGCGATAAGAGAAACATACTGATACAAGATAAACAGCCACCCGGGAGTTAGACAGATATTTGGAGATAAATTAAATAGCTTCCCAAGAGAGATCAAGTGTTGGTACATATTTGCCAGTAGCCATTCAGAAGTGATGGGGAACTCTCAACGGCCATCTGTAAACGGCTCTAGCTAGCCCGGCCTGCTTGATTTTATTAGCTGCACAATCTCATTTTTGTTTGATTGCTTTGTATCTGTGTATGCATTAGGGGAGAGAGCATTTGCAGTTTTCTCAAGTCTGCTGTTTACTCCTCTGCACTACGCTATTCTCCCTTTTCAAAGTCAATACAAACTTCCTTCCCCCTAAGATAAGGCTTTCTTGACACTTTTTTTTTTTTGTTCCACAATTCGTACGGAAATTTCAAAGAAGCATCCCCCCTGGAAAAGGGCGGAGGGAGAAAAGGAGCGGGATTTCTCATTTCTCCGGGGGATAAAAAGGGGAGGGCAAGTTTGGTATGCGGTGCTGAAAAGCCCTTCCCGGTGCAATCCTGGAGGATCCTCCCTCTTAACTTGTGCGCGGCAGAGTTTACATTTATTTCTCACCCCAGAGAATATCGTATTTGAAGATTCTGTGCTTGGGCATGGAGAGTGGGATTTGGCATTTCATGGAAGATGAGATATAAAAGACACTCCGTCAAATATCCAGGAACACCATCTAATACTTTGATGAAGTTTCACAATACCCCTCCATTTAATTAGGCCTCTAACATTTTGTAAATCCATTCTCCTTGTACGCTCCCTCAGCGATTGTAATCTTAATTCCAAGACACATGTTAAACACCTTGGAGTGTTGTCAACAGCATCCCTGTGCTCACAGCAATAAGCCGTAAAATGTACATTTGAATTTACTGGTTACAGGTAACAATCCTTCTGAAGAGGGAAGGAGGAAAGAAAAGGAGACCAGATGAATAGTTTGGATAATATTTTTTATTATTTTAGTTCACTAAAGCAGATGTAGTAGGAGTGATCAGTGGGGATATATACAAATTGAAACAGGCTGTAAAGTTACAAGACGAAACAGCGTGGATGACACATTTACATTTTTCAGAAATAAATATTTGGCAAAAATATGCTCAGGAGGGTTCTTTAAAATATGGCAGTGCTTTTTTACTAGACAAATAACTATTATTCTATGTATAGGACAGAAGTGGTGACAGTTATAGTGCTTTTTGCCTATATTCATTAAAATAGCTGTAAAAATTACTTAACCCCCCCCCCACGGATTATGAAGCATCACATGGTGGCAAAGTAGAAGGACTGAGAATACAGTAGTTATGGCTGGAAATACAATGGAGAACTTGTTTTGTAAAGTATTCTTACGGTACACTCACTGCCGTTGTAGCGAAGGGCATCCAAGTGCCAGACATTTGACGGCAAAAATGATCTTAGGGAAAATGAGATGGCAGTTGGTAAAGCTGATCCTGAAATAGCGTAAGTGCCCATTTACAGCAGTTTGGGTATTCAGCTAAAGACCTGAATGTTGGGTGTTTCAATCTTTTGAGGAGCTAGGCTATCTATTTAGCTCTCTCGGCCAATCTCTTTGGAAAATTTTGGTCTTAATGTTGGGGTTTTTTTGGTTTTTTTTTTAGGGTCAGACTCATGCCTGAATTTGTGCCTTACTCCAGCTTCCCAGGTTTTGGCTGAAGGGGCGTGAGAAAGCCCTGAGCTGGGCCAGGAGGGGGATGCGGAGACACATCCGGATGTCTCGCACCCTGGCTGCCCTGCGGTGGGCTCCATCCCAACCCACCAACCCTCCACCCTGCACGGAGGGCGTTCTCACCACCCCAAGCAGGTTAGCAGGGCTGAAAAGAGCTCAGCCTCTCTTAAAAACCAGGCAATTTTTAATTAGGAACCAGCCCTTAAGCACCCTGGTGTGACAGGGCCATTAATGCTTTCTAAGAGTCTGATCCAATTTCCACTGGCACAAAAGCCACTTATGAGTATGCTTAACTACAAGCCTTAAGTCAGCTATAAATAAGCTTAATTATGGGCCCTAAATCAGAAATGAGCATGCTTAATTATTTTATTTGTGCTAAGCCTTGTTTTCTTTAGGGTAATTTTAAACTTTCTTGGCCTGTGTTCAAAAACATTAAATAGTCAGTGTAACGTTCTATTTTTGTTTCTGATTCTATTAATAAAAAGAGCAGCAAATAACATATTTAGCGTCCAAGACAGCACAAGAAATTCCAATGTGTTGTGTTGGTCTGTTATGATTAATTATCACTTACATGTCATTTTAATAACCTTATCTTAAACATCAGCTGTTAAAACTGATGTAAAGATATTCCCATTCCAAACAACTTTATATAGTACTTCAAATTTCAGATTTCATTAAAGAACTGAAAATATTGATAGTTTGAACTGCTTTTGACTGTATAACTACCTTAATCAGCCATACCCATCCATAATCAAGTATATCCATCTTTTCAGGGTGGAAAGGAAATTTCTGCTGGCTGCAGACAGATCTTTTTTCTTGAATATAGTGCATCTGACATTTATTTAAATAACAGAAAATATTCAGTGGGCTAGCTCAATTCTTTCCAGGGAAAAGGAGGATTTGTGCATTTTAAACTGGGTCGTCTTTTACACAAAACATCTGCTGCCTACAAATTTCACTTGTCAATCTAAGTCACAGTGACTTCTACCCTTTCCACAATTGTTTTTCAGGCATTATGTTTCCTTCATTGCTTAAGTTTGCAATCATTGTCCCTAAAAACTCTCAGTGCTGACCATTTTCAAAGAAGGCTATGATAAAGCTATTTGGAATAGATAATAATTTTAAGCATAATCCATAAATTTAATACATAAATATTTTTCTTCCCCTTTCACATTGTCTTTAAGAACTAAGGAACGGCAATAGACTCAGAGAAGATACTGGCAGAAAGACTGGAGAAGAGCATGGCTAGCATCATAAATACACCACTTTTTATTGCATATAATATGAGGATTTCAGTTCTGAATTTGTTAGCAAGACAAAAATATGAATTCTGCGCAATAGAAATAATTTCTTGTTAATTCTCTTTCAGTTCACCTGTCCACATCTTGTTTAGTGTCTATGGTCCAAAACAAAAGCCCTGTGTGATGTAAATACACATTTCTGTGTGGATTAATTCAGCCTCTCTCTCACTTTTGCTGAGTTTTCTTAGTGATTTTATGCAACGCATTAGGTGAGATTATGTTATCTTGAATAATTCTTGTTATAGAAAAGCTATGCTTAAATTGTGCTGTTTGCTGGCTACTGGGGGCTTGGCAGGTGGGGTGACAGACACTCCAGGACTATAGAAGACATAAAGGTAACTGGCTGGGAAAGACTTCTTGTTCCACAGAATCTTCAAAAGGTAATTTCCTTTGGTTGTTGCTGAAATAGATTAAATGTGAAGCTTTGCACTCAAGCAGGGACACGGGCTTTCAGCTACACATTTTCAGAGAGATAGTAAAGACAATAGTAAAGAAAGACACCGCTATTAAATATGTATTTAATGATAACTGTGAAGAGAGGAGGTTGGTTTCGTTCATTTTTGCATACTCATTACAAGGCAAACTGCCCTGGCAGAAGGCCACCACCAACCTTTGGAGCTTTCTTACGTTCTCAGCAGATGCTGCTGCCTGGTACTTGAGCTACAGAGGCAGCGTGGACGTTAATCACCCTGAGAACCATCTGCATGTCGTTTGGAAGCACTGTAGATTCAAAGCAGCCACACCACTATTCGTCTGAAGAAATATTTTTAAAAGAGCCTCATTGAAGACCGTAGGTTAGAGAAAGATATTAAAACATAAAGAAGACAGGACAGTTAAGGGGTGCACAGTGATTTATATCACCCAGAAATCAGTGAAGAGCTAGAAAGAGTCCAGTCCAACCGACATAAGAAATACCCTCTGTCAAAGCTATTATTGCAGTTAAAATGATACCTTATCAACCCTTATGTTTTCATAAGGGGTGGAAAAAAAAATATAACTTTTTTCACCAAGGCCTCCCAATCTCTTAGAAAACTTTCTGCATATGCCTACAGTGCCGTCACTCGGCACGGCCAAGTGAAACCTCCATCTGTACACCGGCAACGAAGGACACCAGGCTGACCTGACAGGCTGACCAACATCTCTCCAGTGACAGCCTGATCCGGAGCTCATGTATCATATCTTCCTATATATTGCTGCTCATGCAAGGTAGATTAATGGTTGGCCCTAATTACACTACAGTTTCACCTTTGGTTGAAGTACAGATTTGGTCCTTTTCTTCTCTGGGGCTGGTAAAAGAATCTGGGCGAGTGAAATGTTTCCTCTGGGATAAGTAGTTTGCGCGGCTCTCTCTGTCATCTCTAAGCAGGTAACGTTTACTTGAATCTCTGATGTCATGTAAAGACTACAGTTTTCACATCTGAAAAAAAAAAAAAAAAAGAGTTTGCCCATTTTTTTGCACCTGCAGCCATGAGTTTGCATTTGAACTCCTGCCCATTATGCCTGCCGGCTGAACAGGCAAATCACCTATTTTTGCAAGCTAACCTACTACAGCTAGTCTTGATAACCCAGTCCTGTGAGGGTGTTTACTCTGCCAGTTCTTGACCATACCATCTTATAACTTACACCTCTCGTGTTTTCAGAGGTAATACAAGCTTCACTGAATCATAGGTTTCATGATGTTTAGGATCACCAAAAATCCTTCAAAAAAGATATGGCTATTTTACATCCTGTTGGGTTTGTTTGGAGAAACTGCTCATAGATGTACAGTTCCTCTGTTAGCATATCCCTTTTTTACCTAGGGTATTATCTAAACTTCTGAGCCTTGCACGCTTTATCTCTGGGAAGGGAGAAATAATATTGAATGCGTCTGTTACACGTTCCTATTTACTTGTAAAGAATCTGAAACAAACAGTTCCCAAAAAGGAATCCAGTAGGAAAAAGGATCTTTATTCTGAAGCTTCAACTCCCTTTTAGCCAGCACTAAACTCAAAAGTTCTCTCTCTTCTCACAACCACACTACAGGTCTTCGCTCACCTTGCAAGTGTTCGCTATCTCTTGCAAGTCTTGTCTTCTTGTCACAGCCCTCAGAGATGCACAGGCTCACGTATGGAAAATCTTCTGAAAAAGCATCGGGGAGTACACACAAGTGCTTTTTTTTTTTTTTTTTTTTCTTTTTGACCAATGGCAGGTGCTGGCATTCAGGGTGGAACAATTTCCATTTCATCTGCTTCTCTGCATAACAGCGATCCTTGCAATTTCTTATCGCTACCCTTAAAGCAGTCTCTCTTCCATCCTCTTTCAAATAATCATGCCGTAATCCAGAATTTCAATTGAGCAGGGAAGAGTTCTTAATGGTTAAAGGCTCTAATGTAATTCTCTTCAGTGCTTATTATCAGTACTAGGTGTTTTAGTAACCAGGTTTATTTGACTACAGAAATGAGTGCAGCCAGTGTTAAGATCTTATACTGTAACTGAAAAGGCAGGGAATTATTACGCTCGCATATAGGGGAAACACTATAATGGGTCATGTTTGAGATTGGGCTTCCATCTGCATGATGTACGGAGAATGATCAATGAGAAAATATGCGGGTCCTAATGAAAAGTATGATTGCTATGCTTTCTACTCAACTTAACTTTCACCCCTGCTGACTCTGGCAGTCACAAAGATCAAATCTTTGCAAATTTCTTTCACTGCGGCGTCAGAAAAAACTAATTTATATTTTGAATCTCTGCAAAATTGTTCATTATGCAAATCCTATTTTGTGAAATAGATATGAGAATGACAGAAGTGATTGAGGCGGAAAGGCAAAAGAGGCTCTAAGTTACGAGAGGAAAAAAAAACGCACAAGGGTGAAAAGAATACTTCTATTCAGGGGCTGCTGGAGAAGTGTTTAAAAGCCCAACTTCATGTTTTTGTTTCTCAGCTTTTTGCCTAACTTGTCTTGAAATAAAGCAGCATAGAAAATCTTTTAATACTAAACGCTGCTATTAAAAACACTTCCAGCTGTAGGAAGGTACTAAAATCTGCCGTCTACAATACCTCTGTGCTCAGCTTCATAGTGTAGGACTCTACTGCAGCACTGCTACTCCATAACTCTTTTTTTGGATCATCTCTTGTCAGTCAATTTGCTCCAAAGGCTAGTGTAAATTTGCTGATACAAGGGCTGCCTTCCTTCATCAGATAAAACTCCTATTAACAAAAGATGGCAGCACGGCTCATTTTATTGCGAGGCGCCTACTACATATGTTCATATTTCCTCGAGTATGGCAACTCATTGACCTTGGCAGTCGGGATTGATTCATCCAGTTCAAGGATCACTTAGCTTCTGTGGTGAGTGATGGTTGCTTGGCTCACCGCAATCTTTTTCATTTCCTGTTGATTTAATAGTGTTCCTTATTTTATAGATTATCGTAGCTTTGAATTATAAGTTTGGATCCTAATTCAATTGCGGCCTCTCTCAGATCCTTTTCTAGAACACAGTTAATCAAGGAGAATCTCTAACCCCTGGTCTATTTCCCAACATACCCATAAATACAAGTATTAAAAAAGACATGCATACACACATTGGAGGGAAAGAGAAGTCATATATAATATAAAAATATTAACCTTCTCACTAACTTTCATTCATTCTTTTACAGACAAGGAAACTTCTGCTTCCTCAGCACTTCCAGAATTTTTGGCTAAATAGAAATTTTTAAAATATACCGGAATCCAAACCCAAAATTTAAAATTTCACATGAGGTAAATTTCATAAAATCTTTTCATGGATATGGTTATGAGAAGAGAACGAGAGCCAAATGTAAATTCAGAGTGTATGCTCCAATTTTTTTTCACTGTTTTATTTCATCTGGGTTTTTTTCACATGATTATTTTCTGATGTTACAGGACTTAAAAATTAGCATCGGGGAAACATTCACAAAACTGAGAAACATTTTACAAATAGAAATAGCTCTTTTCCTAAGACATAACAATCTAATTCCAGGCATAAACTCTAATAAAAGGACAAGCACAGGAAAATTGGTAGGATGACAGAAAAATCTCATCCAACTACTCAGTGAAGAACCTGTCTGTAGCTATATTCTGGAATTAATATTAACCTCTTACCGATTTTCTAGGTTCTGAATACAGCTTTTGGATGGTAAAAAACATACAGGATGCAACTACAATGCAGCATAATTAAATAATTTAATTTCATAATTAAATCTACATCATAGCTTTCAGCGCAAGGCTGTCATACCTGAACTACGTGTAAGCGAAGCTATACGTAAATGCAATAGTTCCGGCGCTCACCGCAGAATAGCTGCAGCGGCACGCAGCTCTTTGCAGGCTAATTTATTCCGTTTCTTGGCACGGATGAGGAGCTGAATGCAGAGGGGGGTTTGGCAGAGCGCACTCTGCAGCACTGTGACCTCCCAAAGAGTGTGGCACCGCACACGGCACAAATCTACTCAAGACACCGAGCTTCAACCTCTGTCTACCAAGTGCTTTCCCAGCCCACCCAGTTCACCGTGACTTGTAGCGAGGTCTGAATGACCGGAATCACCGTGGCTCAGCACACGACAACTGCTTATGAAAATGAGAGTGCGATTTTTATTTTTTATTTTTTTTCTCCCTGCTCTGTCATTTCTGCGCTGGCACGGAACGCGTGTTTTAACCTCTTGGTTAAATTGAGCGGTATTTAGGTTTCAGAGTTTACTTTGGCTGGCCCACTCGGGCAAAGCAGTGGCTGTGCTCTGCTAATCAAGCTTTTGGAAAGTTCACCTGCTCCATACTTCAGTGACTCCTAGCACTTGCCTTTTGCTCCAGCGGGCTTCTGCGTTCGGCTTTTTTTCTCCGACAAACTCAGCCTACCGGTTCTCTCAAATCAGCCATTTTACAGATTTCTGTCCTTTATCGGTCGTCCCATCCATCTGTCTTCCTCTAGTAATTTTCAGACCACGGTACTTTAGTAATATTTTCTAGCATATCATCACTCCCCGGAGCCTCTTCAGCTACTCCATAAAACTGTCTTCCTTATGTCTCACACCAGTGCCTCCAGCTTCATGCCATGCATCGGTGGCCTCCAGCTCATCGCTCTGCATCACTAGCCTGCTAGCCTATGCTCGTGGATATTGGCCCACATTTTAATTAGGATAAAACTGAAACTAAACAAGAAATGTATCAAGTAAAGATGCAAATTAGGCTCAGCTAGTTGCAGGTGTTATCATTTTATCTTAATGAGCATTTGGTATAAAGAGGACTTTACAAAGCGTAAACAATTCTGCATCACAAATTCTTGGGTTTTTTATTAAGTTTTCGACAACAGCGTAATTTTGGGCCCAAAGAGAACAGACATCCTGTCATCCAAGACTTCTTTCCCAAGTCAGTAATACGCTCTTGTTCTGAATGACAACTCAGTATCACGCCAGTGTTTTTCAACACCTCCTGTCCCGTTCACAATAAAATATGATCAGCTAAAGCGAGAAACACATAAGGATGCTTTTTCAGTCTCTGGTGCTGAATGAAATTAGTAAGGTATTATTAAAAACAATCATACCTAATGATTTTGTGGTACTGACTGGCAAAGGAAAGGAAAGAAAGCTGGAAGGTCATCATAAAATTAAAACATCTAGAGAAAAAAACATTATATTCATAACCCTGGAAAGTCTAGATGCTCTATACACATTAAGCCATGTCTCGCTTCTTTTGGGTGTTTAAGTTTCTGTCAGTCCTTAGGTATGTGGCTAATGGTTCTCAAACTTTACGTCATTTTGACATCAGTGCTCTCTTCTTCAGCAAAACGCCAACTGTACATTCTTTTTGTTTGCTTTCTAGCAGGTCTATAAAGCCATATATTAGTTATTAGGTAGCTAAATAGTCTTTGCTTGTTTTATAGATAAGGGAGGAAAATGATATGGAGTGTGGGTCAAGCACTTGAGTCCTTATGACAGTCAAAGGTCTGGTTGTCTTATTCTCATTATTCTTACAGATATAATATAGAAGTAAGTTCTTTAGTGGCTTCATTAATACTTCTAGAATAAAATCTATAGAAGTGAGAAGAACCATCTTTAATGTTAAAAAAAATATATATTTTTGGGGATGTTTTCACTATTTAAAATATTTAGCTAAATGAAAGCAGGAACACTCAAAAGCTAAGAAGAACTATTATTTTAAGTCATGCCCTGTGCACAAATATAACATCAGTCCCAAATTTAACATAATCATGCTGCAGCTACCTGGCCCATTAGTGTGAGCAGGTTAAAATTCAAATCAACACGTGTCATCAGCTGCTGTCCTAATGGATCTGCAGTCTCCCAATCCCATCCCACAATCTACGTGTTGTACCCAAACGAGTTGATGAACACCTCAGGGGAAAAGAGTCCTGTGGGGATCTCCCTGCTGCAGCGCAAGGGACCAGGAGCCCTGTGCCCAGAACCTGAAGTGTTCACACATGAGTGAGGGCAAGGCCAGGTTGGACGGGGCTTGGAGCAACCTGGGCTGGGGGGAGGTGTCCCTGCCCAGGGCAGGGGGTTGGAACTGGGTGATCTTCAAGATCCCTTCCAACCCAAACCGTTCTGTGGTTCTATGAAGGTCAGCTCAGCTACAGCCGCTCAAGTAGGATTTTGCAGCGTTGTCAGCCTCTGTAGAGCTGAGCTAACTAACAAGAGTGAAAAATAACCACATAACTTTAAGCCAAAGAAGGAAAAAATACTCAAAGATTTCTTTGCTGTGACTGCATCAGGTTTGAAATGAAAGACATCTGTGGTGCTAACTCGCTTTATGCACAGGGAACTGAAAACAAATTGGTCCTACATGATGAGAGCCCACACAGTTTTCAATGCCCGTTTGGGGGAAAGAGGTCAGGAGGAATAGAGCGATATGTACCAGACACTACTTTTTAAAGCTTGGGTCACTTTTCTGACATTAATTAGGATGAAAAATCTTTCTTATTTCACATCAGCTTCTAGATCACGTCATTCTGGATGTGGCAATTCAAGTCTGCTTTTTAAAGACATAAGACAGTCCAGGCTTTAAACCTAAAAAAAAAAAAAAATCAGAGAAAAAATAATGTTCCAAAGGGAGTTAAAATGTCAAACATGCACTTGATCTTTTCATCACCCTTTTAGATTCAGAAAAGCATTGAAATGAGTGACATAAAAATGTAAAATTGAGAGGGTGGTGTATAGAAGTTAAGCAAGCCAGAGTACTTCATTTTTGTCACCTCAGTCACACCACGTAGGACAGTTAAAAAAGGCTTATACCTCATCAGAGCAGAGAATAGTCTTCTTCAACTGAAGGATCTACTATAGGTAAACAAGGATAACTAAGTCTTTTTATTTTACATTTACTCCAAAACTTTCAGTGAGAACTACATGTAAGATTTTCCCACCATCCAGTGAGTGATAAGAAGGAAAAAAAAGAAGGGTGCTTAGCATTGACTTTCATTGTCCTGCTTTGTAGACTGGGATTCTAACCAGGACCACGTGGTCAACATACATCCTAAACATGTGCAAACTGAGAGGCAGAAAACACAGCTAGAATAGTAGGGTTTTTTACAATGCCGACAATTTGTGTCAACTTTTCAAATTTCACCCTGTTTTGTTGTTCTTTGTTTCTACCTCTTTGACCTTCTTTGATTCTCATGCTTTCTAACTTCTTTCTCGAATTTCCTTGTTTGCTCTCTGCACTGAATAACATATTCTCCTCACTCAGCACCTCGCCACACCGTCTCCTGCCAACTCTAACCCCCTCCTCAATCAGCCTACATGGAGAAAATGGTGTCTCTCTTGCTCTAATGGTCTTCAGTATCATTAGCCAGGCATCATTCATTACTCAAATCCAACCTTATTTTCTGCTTCAGTGGTGGTAGTTCTCAATTAATTTAGCTGCTTTTAGACAAAATAGATGATATTTTAATGCGTCGTCTTTTTTTTTTTTCCTGCCAGCATAAACTAGCATCTGTCTGAGCAGCAATCATAGAGAAAAATATAATTTTAGAGTAAAAAAAAATCTTTGATGTAAGAAAGAAAAACACACAAGGCAAAACAAATGGAAATTACCACATTGTCTTTTAAAAAATGTTACGGGATTTCGCACGGATTGCTTAATTTTTAAAGAAGGAAGAAATGACAAATAGCCTTGAAGTCACACATAACAGAGTGTAACATTAACGTGAGTGGGAGACCATCAGATTGAATGTTGTGTTTAGTAAAAGATTCAGCAGATGCCACATCCTCTGTCCGACGCTGGCCAACAGAGACACCTAAGGAACGTGCACACGTCCAGGGACACTTCTCCAGTACGTCCTCCCAGCCCTCAGCAGTCTGCCTTTCCTCAGCTGGATGGGGGTCTCTTGTGTTTTCTGGAGTCTGAAACGATTTTCCTTCCCTCATTGGTTTTTTTGAACACACATATTATTTTTTTTTAGCATCTGCAGTGTCCTGAGTCGCAGCACTTTGCAATTGGCTGTCACTGCAGTTGTCTGTGCGCTGTGTGGAACACTGCCTTGTGTTGGGTTGGAGTCTGCTGTCTGATGGTTTCATTGTGTACCCTTCTTTCTCAAATCAAAAGAAATAATTGTTTCTAATCATTCTCACTATATTGCTCATGATTTTATAGACTTCTATCATACCTCCCTTCAGCCATTTGTTTTCCACACTGAAGATTCCTGAACATGTCTCAGCAGAAACGTCCCTGTTCCTTTCATTCATCTCCATCACCTCCCTTTGCATCTTTCCTAGTCCTGTTATTTCATTTTTGATGCTGCGAGAACAGCACACTTATTAGTCCAAGACGGGCAGAAATCATGGAGTCGCGCATGGTATTATGACCATAATAATGTTTTCTATTGCTAAATAGAATATTTCTAAATGTTAAATTTTGCTTTGTTAAATATTACCCAGCATCAAATTGATCTTTTCATAGAACAGAAAAATACAAACACTAAAGGTCTTTTCTGAGTGCACTGACTGGAACAGTTTTTCCCACAGATTTCATTTCTGTCTGTGGACACTGAATGTCACCTGCCATTTTATTGTCTAGTCTCTCGGTATCATGAATAAATCAACGATTCCACACAGTCTTTTGTTGCAATTTATTACTAACACTGGCACAGTTGGTCACTTCTTCCCGTTTTTTCCAGCTCATTTACAAATATGCCAAACATCGCAAGCCCTGACACTGAACCCTGTCAGTCTCCAATGGCAGTCTGCCTCCCTTGAAAGAATTTATTTCCTGCCTTTTGTTACCCTTTAACCAGTCATTCAATAATAATAACACTTCTCAGCCCAGCTTAGTGTCTTTAAGACCTTTCGGTGAGTGACCTTGTGAAATGCCTTTTGGACGTTCAGGTAGACTGTATCAAGCGGCTTTGCTCTGCTCAAATGCTAGGCACAACTTCCCTTAACAAAAGC
Organism: Charadrius vociferus; assembly: GCF_000708025.1. NCBI lineage: Eukaryota > Metazoa > Chordata > Aves > Charadriiformes > Charadriidae > Charadrius > Charadrius vociferus. The sequence continues at coordinate 958,912 of NW_009647743.1, forward strand.
ACTTCCAACTCTTCATAAATACACGATACCACTTAGTAAATTCATACATGCAATACACAGGGTGAGAACAGATACTCTGAACTACCTACCTGGTGGCTCGTGGTGAGCTTGGGCCTGGAAAAATGTGAGGGGCTAAAACTGTCTGTTCTTTGCGGTGTTTTCTTTCTCAGACTAACAGCTGAATTGTAAAGACCTTCCAGATGTAGTGGATATAGGTGGACACACAATGCAGGGATTCCTAACTGCGGTAAAATAAAGGCAGAGAGGAATGAAAGTTAAAATATTCCCACCTGGCCCCCTTGAACCTCTCTGCTCAGAGGAATGCAAAACACATATAATGGCATTTGGGATCAAGCATAAAATAGAGTTTCAGTAGAGAAATATACAATACATAATCAATTCTGATTTAAACAATAATAAGGTGTGTATGCACATATTTTAATTTTAACTTTGAACCACAAAACTAAGCACATGCTCAAATATCTCGCTTGAGTCAGCTTTAAATTTTTAAAAAAAAAAAAAAGAGGAAATTTATGTGTCCTGTAGCAGAAAGGTAAAGAGCACAGATTGTACAGATTGAGGATGATACACGAATTAGGAGTTGATAAAACAAATTTTTAATATATAAACTTAATTCTGTACTTTGTGTGCATATATTACAGTGGAGACTTTCTTAATGCAAATATATTGTATACATATACACATACAGAAGAAAATATGAAATTCTTCAGTTTTTTATTTGGGAAAATGCTTTCTGTTTTCAATTATATTAGTTACTTTGGGATCAACATAATAGCATGGATAAGTATTATAAATAAGAAAATGTCAACAGAAAAATATCCCATACCCTTGCTTTGTATGAAAAGCATCAGTGCAGACATAAAATATAAAGACACATCAAGATATAATCTAAAATAGTGTAATTACTAAAACCATTAGTTACTCTGGGGAAAATATACTAATATAAATACGTACAATGTACCAGCCATTGTCAGACAAATTAAACTTCATCTGTTCTATCATCAGCCTCATTAGAAAAAATCCAAATATAGAGGACAGTTTTACTGTAAATCATGCTCCTAACATCTCTAAGGTAAATCCTCTTAGAAAAAAAAAACACAAAAAAAACCCAACCCACAAACAAAATTTACCTGGTGTAAGGGCTGTCCATCAAGACAGCTCTGTCACCAGTACTTTCAGAGACCTCATCCAGGCTCTTTTAGCAAAAACCCTCTGGTGATTGCACCTGGTTTTATAAAAGATAAATGGAGAATAAGTCTGAGGTGATTTCTAAGGAAACCAAGATAGTAACCATAGAGGTCTTTATAAATATGAATTAATACCATAATAGATAATAATAGTCATAATCATATATACATTTATAAAAATCTGCCCCTGGAAGGAAAATTAGGGTTTGGAGCATACACCAGGTGAAATGGTGAGCATATGTATTCCTTCATATCATGCTGATAATTAAAGGTTCGTTTGTACCTGTTAGTGGGGACTAAGGCTGGGAGAGAGAGGTGCAACATAAAAGGCATTGTTTGGGACGCCAAATACTTTCTACGGACACTTCATCCTCTTCTCAGGACCTGCTTATTCTCTCCCATACAGTAAACTAGCTTTAAAAGCATCTCCTCACAGACCTCCCAACCACTTTCTGTGTCAGCAGACCCACAAGGTGTGAGCCACTACAGACACAGCTGGGTTTACAGTCCAGCTCAGGGAAAAGAAGTTCTTGGGGAGAACTTTGTAGAGTAGGGTAGATGGTTGGACTCGATGATCCCAAGGGTCTCTTCCAACCTAGACAATTCTATGATTCTATGATTCTAAGAAGCAAGGAACCAAGTTGCAGAGGGAAAATAGGTGAAGCCAAGTATTAATTTCATAGTGATGGAGGAGAAGTTCTCTAGGGAAAGGAAGATTGTCCAAGCCTACTGTCTGATAACTTACAAAGGAAGTTCAAAATTGCAGAAGGTCATTCGTTTCCACTTCATTAATATTGCGCTTACAAGAAAATTACCTGTATAAAGCCAGCAACGGTCAACAATAGGAAAAGCTGTGCACAGCCCAAGAAAAATGAGCATTGACAGCATCTATGAAGAAAACGAAACATCCTAACAGCATTGCCATCATATATTGTGCTCAGAGTCAGGCTGAAGATAAGCCAGGCGGTGGGGAAAAAAAATAGTGGGCGTGAGTAAGCTCCTAATTATATGGGTTTTTTTCCCCCAGTCATTATATGTTCCATTTATGGCTTTAGCTATGTTAGATCTTCTGGCTTTCTGACGAGACACAAGAATATTTCTTTAATGATAAGTAAACTGAATTGGTAGTATTTACATATTTAACCATTTAACTAAGATAAACTTTTTAATGAGGATACAGTGTTTATTACAAAACTTGAGAGCCCTAATCTGGAAAACATACCTCTTACCATGTCCTTTGTAAATCCTTTTAACCATTATAATTAAAATGTTCTAAAATTTAATCTAAATACCTGCTTTCAGTTGTGAAGCCCATGTTCACCCAATTTAATTAGCTGGAGAAATATGAATATTCAGCGCTCAGTTCTTACAGCTCAATCAACAGAAATTACAGGTTTGTGTTATCCTGTTGTACGCTGAATATCTCACAGCTCAACAGCACATTGATGAGTCCAGTGGTTCCCTCCTGTCCTAGGAATCACACAGCCACTTGCCTCTTCTTCCTGCACCAATCACGCATGCAGTAAAAATTCATATTAATCAGTCTTAAATAACAAATTCGGGGTGTACATACATGAGCCTGCTTGTCTGCTTTACAGGTACAGTTTATATTCCTTTCCACAGAACACTGAAACACACGTCTCGGAGCTTCTCATAAATCTTCTGCATGCTGCAGTTTCTTACAACTTATTACTTCCGGCTTTTAGCAGGACTCTCCACTTTTTGCTAGCAAAATTGAATATTTTATAATGCAGTTACCTATAAGGTGGCCTAAATACAATTTTAAAAAGCAATAATTGCATAAGGAGTCATCTGTCTGGGGAACTAAAAGTCATCAAACACAGTGGTAAGTGTTTAAGTTTAGTTCTTAACCAGTTCTGTCTGCTGGGGGTCTGGTCCCCAAAACTAGATCTGAGATTTGATTGTACATGAATATTCTGATCAGCTGGTTGAAATAAAAAATTCAGAGGGATAGGAAGGAATTGAGAGAGAACCCAAATAATTTGCAAATGAAATAATGCATTGATGTAACCTCTTGAATGTTGTAAAGGTGAGAGATTTGCTATTTTTCAGCTTCACCCCCGTTCCAGTTTTGCTGAATAACATCAGTGGGGTGCGCAGGTTGAGATGGAAGGTCCTCGAAAATTCTCCCCACTGTCCTAAGAGAGGTCTGAAGATGTGGGTGAAATCAGGAGAAAGTGATCAGGTCAGAGCAAGGTGGGATTCTCTGTTAGTTTCCGTATTACACAAGGAAAAATGATTTTGGAAATACTTACAACTTCTTGCGGAACACCCATGAAAGGGAGAGATTTCTTACCTCGGACTCTTTAGGCAATCTTAAAGCAACCGTAGCTGATGCCGTTGCAGAGACGCTGCTGAAATAAACTCTGCAACAGAAAAGAAAGGAACAGCGATGCTGTTTGTTCTTCTCACCCGGTCTTGTTCTCAGAACCCATCAGCATCAGAAAATGCTTTTCTATTAAAAGTAATTAAATGACAGCTTAATTGTTCATTTAATGTTGTTATTATACATGCTAACCAAGCTGCCATAGTATCCATTTTTTTCTCACCAAATTAGGTTCACAATTTTACAAAGAGAAAACAGGAAAAGGTAAATATGCCGTTGAAGTTTTGTCTCAATTTGAAGGTTGAATGTCTCAGTAAAAACCTTTCAACTGACATGAATGTGCACGAGATCAAGTCCTACCTACTTATATTTGATTAGTGTGAAGGAATTACCTTGCCCCACCAAAAACTGTATTAGACCTATCCAAAAATAATTCCGTGGATTTTTCGTTACATATATATGAATTTTAAAAAATGATGTTTCCATCCCTTTTTATTGCTATATTAATTCATTTAGATTTAAAATAATAAAGAAGTCCTTTCAGAGGATCTAGATGTTCTATTATAACATTCATAATATAAAAATTCAGAGGCACTTTAAAGCAATAATTCCAAAAAGAGTTCAGCATGTATATTTCAACTCCCTTCTCTTTTACCTCTGAATGTCCTCTCGTCCTTCTCTCTCTGTACTCTCAGCTTCATGAGGCCTTATCCTTTACCTAAGTATTTTCTGCCTTTCCAGAATCCAAATATAAAATTATTTTAGAGTGACCTTGGTAATTTTATGCTGATGAAGCTCATTGTTAAAATATAAGTGTTTTCTCTGTTTTGGAGGGTGGAAGACAAGGAAAAGGAATAATATTTGGAGAATTTATTTTTTTATCTGACACTGCATGCTTTTGATTTTGACTAAAGCAAAAGGATGAAGAGAGTTTCCAAGTGAGTAATAAGTGGGATCTCAGAATATCCATGCTTTTAAAATTGCTCTGTTTTGGTCAGTTTGAAAAATGTTTTTAGACACGATGACCGGAAGCAAGGTAGTCAAAGAAGGAGCATTTTGACAAACAAGTAATTTTATATTAGTTATTGTGTGCGCATTCAGAACAGTGAGAACAGAAAGAGCAGTTGAAGTGCCAAGCAAAAGCATTTAATACAGTAGTTAACATAATATGTATCCCTCCCTCTCATTCACCTTTTTTAAAACAAATAATTATTTTGTGAAACAGAGGAAGAGAAGTAATTCCAAAATCCTATTTTTAAAAAAAACAACGTAGAATCATATGTATTTCACACGCTTTAAACGGTAACGTGGTCTTGGAGCCTGTGCATTGTATCATCTTTCCATCCACTTGTCCAGCAGTCATTCTGCATTTCATCTCTTCTGAGAAGGAGGTAGGAAAATGGTTATCGCTTTTTTTTGAGAAAAGCTAGAGAACCCTGGGTGAATTACACATTTATACTATATGATCATCAACCCCATCATTTTCCGAAGATTGACTCTTCTGCAGCCCTCCTGTTCTTGTCTCATTCCAGAAATGCAGATACGTTGTGTCATGATTACTATCATATTCAAAGTATTTCAGTAAATCTTATTATTACAGTCCTTGTCACCAAATATCAGGAAAGGGAAACCGAGGGTAAAAACAAGTATCATTCTCTACTACCAGTATTCAGAAACAAAGCAAACAAGAGCTCCTTCAAACATATTTTATTTCTAACAACCACATTTAAAACAAAAAAAATAAAACCAATACCCTCTCTTCCTACAGATAATAGTTAAGAGTTTCATCATAAAACATCCCTGTAAAAACTATTTAATTTTCCACTACAGGGAGGGAGGATTTGATCTCTTATTAAACATTATATGGAAAAGTCTAAAAGTGCTTTCAATTATTTATCTGAATTGAAATCTAGGCCTTAGAAACTGCTGGCATTACACACACACACACATAATATTATCAGCCCACTGAGTGCTATTAGGTCATAAAATGCTGCTGTAGCAACATCTCTGTTACAGCTGCTGGTGCTCATGCAACTTTTACTACAGTTATAAAGCCATTTATTACATTTTCTTTATGATGCTAATGCATTGCGGTCTGTTATTTTATTGTTCCCACTGTGATAAAGACTGAAATGTATGATATTGTGCAAAAAAATACAAACCTAATAACATACCCTGCTGCATTAAAAATCTCTTAGATACGCTTAAGAGGCTCATAAAAATATTAACAGGGGATACCAAAAGGGAAATATTTGGTGGGACATTTTCTTTCATTTATTTTATTGTTCCCCATAGAAAGTTTTTTAATTGTGCTTTGTCAAAATATACAAAGGATAATATGAATGTGACTTCTTTTCTTAATTATAATGTCATCATTGTGGAAGAATATAATTTGCAGTATGCTATGAGGAAAGATGACTAAATAATATCTAAATAATCACTGAAAAGGAGAAAAGTCATTAAAAATAATCATTCCCTCATACCCAGAGGTACATAGCAGTAGATAATTACAATTTGCTCAAATAGTCTAAATTTACTTTCCCCTTTAACATAATTTTGTTTTAAGAAAATGCAGTTTCTTTTGAGAGACAATCAATTCACTTAATTAACTACTACCTGGTGCTAAGGCTCATTTAGAGACTCGCCCACCAACAGTAGTATAATTCAAATAAAAATTCATTACACTTGGATACTCTTCTGGATGTGGATTTTGGCTAGTTTGGTCTTCAACGATAAGTGTGGAAGAGGAAGAATGACTTAAACATTTTGATAGTTCTAAGACTGTATAAGGAAGGCAGTACCTTTTAAGAGTGTTCTGAGGGGAAAAATTCATGTTTACAAAGTCTTTTTCCTTAAAGCAACCACAGATGACACTGAAACAACCCTGTTTCCCAGAAATAACACTGTTTCTTCTTAAAGTATAGATGTAAAAAAAAGCCAAAAGAAGACTGTGGCATGGATTTTAAAATCTATCTTTCTGACAACTTTTCACAGAATATAAACATCCAAATAATATCTGTATTTTTGAAATAAACATTACTCTCACAATGTTAGGCAAATAGGGTGGGCTTTTTTCTTTTTCTTTTTTTTTTTTTTTCTGTTGCATTTTCTAATCTGTTTATAATTTTTTTGATTTTAAACTACTTTGTACCCAACCAGTACGCTGGTACTATTTAGTATTTTTGGAAGCTGTGCAGAAGGTGTCAAAACATTTGGGGGACTTTACAAAAGAGAGGTCAGAAATTATCATAAAGCTGATGGAGACAGTGCAGAGACTGAGCCATCTCATGACAGTTTTTGAGAGAAGAAATTCCTGCACAGCATCGAGTCCCATCCCTGTGTAGCTTCACCAGCTGGTTCACTGCCTCCAGCAGTTCAGGTCCACCGGGGCAAATAACAAGTAGCTAATATTATTTTAGAAAATATCATGGTAGAACTGGCCAAAGACTGATGATTTCATTGTTGCAAAGACTTTTGAAACTCAGGTTTTGTGACCTCACAGAATAAAGTCCAAATTGTCTGGAAGGTCCCAGGTATTGTTGAAAAATACATTTGCTGAGAAAATTCTCTCATTTTAACTACTGCAGCTCTCCCTCTCTCTTACTGCTCTCTACTTTCAGAGTCCTTTTCCCCTTTTTTCATTCCCCACTTCTCACACCTGAATCCTTCCTCTGACTGGCCCTACATGACCAAGGAGCTCTGCATCTCAGAAATCTTCCCAGACTCGCCACAATCAGTATGCTCAAAAAATCCTTTTGCTCTAAAAAAAAAAAAACAAACGTTGGTCTGGGTCATTTGGAAGTAGGATAGAGTGGGATAGAAGGCAATGTTCCCATAAAGCCTGCAGTATGGAATTCAAACTTACAATGACTAAATCAAAATGTCTGAGTAACAGCTTCCCAGATCCCTTCAGAATAGACTGCACTATAAAAATACACTTAGTGGATAAATAGGTACATTTTATCAGAAATATTTAAAGTATAAATTGAAACAATCTTTGGAAACGTAAAGAAGAGATGCTCTTCCTTCCTTCTCAGTACAGAATATAACTTTTTCTGTAAATTTATCTATGGGTTTGAATATGTTGCCACGTTTGCCAAAGATCTTACCATTAGCTACCATCCCTAACCAGCCTTCAGTCTTAAATAAAAATATCTCTGTCCGATGACTTATAAAAGGCACAAATAGAGATAAAGCTTGAGCTCAGTTTTCACTTTCATTTAGAGCTGCAGGCTACATCCCTCCACAGTTGACAGTACTCGGTCTTCTCACGTCTCCTCTGGTGTGTCGATGATACTCAGTGGCTTTTATTTTTCACTAAGAAAAAGAATCAAAGAACGGCTCATCTTAGAGCAGCAGGGCGAAACACAGACCATACACCCAAAGTTTTTGCAGGGCCGTGTAAGATCAGGGCACAGCTACTGGCTTAGACACGACTTCAGAGTCCAGCTCATCCCAATGGACTAAAATAATCCAGGTTCCGAGCTGGAAGTGCCAATCACCTGGATTAATTTTATACTCCTAAAATTTTGCATATGACACTGGAGTCAAGTTGTCCGTGTACAGTGTACTCGGCCCATGTGCAAACAAACGTCGTCTCAGACAAAAAGGTTCTCATTAGTGAACCTGTCCAGCTAAGAGCCCTCAGTCCTTTCTTAATTGGTTACTTACTCTCTTCACTCTGTTTAAATTGGACAGCAGTAGCCAAACAATAAAGGTTTTAAACATCTGATTTTGCACTCCCATTCTTGGCTGTGTCGGCTGACACAGAAAAAATAACTCTGTTCCACATATCTTCGGAATAAAACCCACACTTATTGACCAACACACCCTTCTTTTATTTCTATGAATATGCAGCTGAAAGTCATCTTTTTCAATAGGTGCACCCAAACACCCTCTATGCTGTTACAACTTCATTATTTTACAACGAATCTTATCATTAAAAGTGCCAGACATAGATTACGATGCCTCACACATAGTAAAATAAAGCAAGAGGAAAGCTTTTAGAACTTGTGAAAAAAATTAAGTGGTGATGCAAGAGCAAATACATTAAAGATTAAATATTAATTGGTGCTGCTTAGAAGATGCACAACATGAAATAAAGGGGTCTAGAGCAGGGAATCTGGTACACGCATATTTCGAATTATTTTTTAAGAAAAATTATAATAAAAATTACAATTAAGTTCATAAATAGCTGTGTTTACATCTGTGCTCTTAGATCTTAAAGTCAGAGATATTTAGTACTTTGTGGCTACATTCCTTAGGAAAATGTGATTTGTGATCCACTATTAGGCTCTGGTTTTAGGTTAACGGTACAAGAAAACTTCCAAGGGATCTTGCACCTAGAAGCAAGAATCCCACACACCTAAGACCTCATTCTCAATATAGTGAAGTAGAATAAAATCAAAAAGGTAATTTATAAAGATGTTGCTTTGGATATATAGGCTGGCAGGTTTTATCATGCTACCGAAGTGGGACTCGCTCATCACCAAGTAGCTACAGAAACATCAAAAGACTATGTGTTGCTGCTGGCAACAGTACTAAAGCAATATTTTGCAAATGCAGGTGGACATTCTTGGGAACCAAAGCAATGAGAGGAAAGAGCAAAAGAAACAATCACGATCTGATGAAGAATATATTTCTATGCTAAGCGAAACAGCAGAAGGACATGTAAAGCACTTAGGCTGTGAAACTGTTAATATATTACCTGAAAGTATGACTGCTAAAAAGTAATAAATTAGCAAGACTCAGCCTAGGGTGTAGTCCTGGCTATAAAGGAGTATTAGAGAATGTTGTGGGAAATAAATAAATCAGTCATCAAAAAGTCATCAGTGGGAAGATCCAGTGGCTGAAATAAAAGATAGATAATAAAAGAGAAAGTGACAGGTCAGTAATAATATATCTGAAAAAGAAAAAAAAAATAAAGAAACTTCCTACTGTAATATCGGAGTTGAGTAGAGCTGAAGCTATGGAGATGACCAGCAAAACTAAAGAAAGACGGAGCATCAGCACTATTTGGAAATGATCTTTGGACACTTTTCAGTCCATTTGATAAAGAAGACCGAGAATATGGCAACTAACTTTTTTCAAGTACTAAAGTAAAAGTAGAGGTTTTTATAGTGCTTCAGGAAGTGAACAGGAAAGAAGGAACGCTCATTAGAATGAACACAGGAAAGGAGTCAATGGAGCTAAAAGCTTAAAACCCAGAAATTATTTGTGTATGACCTGAAAGAACTTTCTGAGACTCATCAGTGAGGCTTTTGAATGCAGTGGTGTTTATTCAGTACTAGCAATTATAAGAAGAATGGTAAAGGGTTGACAGAGAGTGGGAAATGGTGAAGAATCATTTTATAGTGACAAAGATATATTGAAGAAAGTGAAAACTTTCACGTATGTTGGGTAGCTTATATAAAACTGTATATTAGTGTGTCACGAGTGAATTTGAAGAGTGCCTGAAATGATGAAGATTTATGGAACCTTCGTGGTATTTATATGCAATTGCCAAGATATACCTTTGCTTTGAGTATAATGGTAAAATGCCAGATAAAGGAAGATAAAAGCATAGAATTTCCCAAGCTGATTCCTTGTCATTTTGGTTCTTTGTCGCCTCTCTTTTGCAGGTATATACAGTGTCGAGGCATTCAAAGAAAGCTACCTAACGACTGTTAATGGGAAGCTTATATCACACTTTTCATGTAGACAGCCAGAAATTATGATGCCACAATGAAATTTATATTAATTCAATGGTCAAAATTTTATCTATTTTTGAAAGAGAAAGGAGTAACCTTCAGGTTGAACCATGTACACATCTCACGATGCTCAAAGGAACTGTACAAACAGCAGTAGAAACACAAAAAGGAGTAGTAGAACAGCGATTTGGGAACGGAAAGCTTTTAAGAGTTCTTGAGAAGCAACAGGTTCATAATGAGGCAGGTAAAGACTCCAGAAAAAATGCTTTAGGAGTTACCGAGTCTGTCGAAAGCAAAGTTGAACTCGCAAATACATTTTAGTCAATCAATGTACATTTGAACCCAGATTCCCATCCAATTCTGGTATTTATGATAAGATGTACAGACAGCAGGCTAGGAACAGGCATTGTATAAAAAAGTGACCTGGTAACTATCAAGGATGTTGGGGAACAAATGTATGTAACTGTGGAAAGGTATTTGAGAGAGAAGATCTTGGATCCGGTTCCAAAACTAAATGAGGAATATAGTCCTACTGAGAACAAGTCATTAGACAGACAGCAAGATATACATGGACATAAATTGATGGAAAAAGAACTACACGGGGTTTTGGAAAAAATCACAAAGAGATTGTGGCTAATTATAAGTAGGCTGTCAGAGGAGGAATGAGATGAGAAACTGGGAGTTTTATGGCTGTGCAGAAAAAGGATATTCTCCCAGAATCATGTTATAACAAAGATAGATGGTGGCAAAGTTGTCAGTCCAGAGTGCAGGATATGTGGCCAAGCCCCAGGGACAATTAGTCTTATTGTAATTGGATTTACTGAATTGGCCATAAGTGAGTATAAATTAGTGCATGTCAAAACCGGCTATAGCGTGTCTTGGTTGCTCTGCAAGAAGCGTAGAGTATAAGAGAACCCAGACAAAACAGTAATGAATGGTAACGTAAAAGTACTGGAGGATCTTTCAGACATCCTTGTGACTGAAAAATGCACTAAAATGCACAGTGAGCTGATTATGAAAGAGAAAGGAAACTGCTGTACCAGCCGCTTCCTGAGAATCTTGAAAATGTCATCGGAAATAAAACTTTGACACTATGACTAGTTCAGCTGGACCTATAGAGCTTCTGGGGAATTGAAAGTTAATCAAAGCCCAGTTACTTTTAATGCATTGAGAGCTAATTAAGCAATATTACAAGATGACAGAACAAATTTGAACCGAGTTCTTCAGGAAACAAAATCAAAGGACACCGAGAAAATACTGAAAAAAATTATAATTCTCTCATGCCACATCAGACATGTGGTTGACATTAGGACCACATAAGCAGTGTATTCTCTTTCCCAAAACGTCTCATTTACACAGAAATCCTAGTTTGGGAACAACCTTAAAAGTTTAAACATAGTTTTCCTAAAACTTTTTAATTGATATTGACCAGGGGGCTGTTCTGTCATGGGAGAGAGATCAGTGTCTACCTGCTCCACTGGTCGTAGCTGGAATGAAGTCAGAGTAACAGTTCTTATTAGAAATATCACAGAATCATAGAATGGTTTAGGTTGGAAGAGACCTTGAAGATCATCTCCTTCCAAGCCCCCTGCCCTGGGCAGGGACACCTCCCCCCAGCCCAGGTTGCTCCAAGCCCCGTCCAACCTGGCCTTGAACCCCTCCAAGGATGGGGCAGCCACAGTTTCTCTGGGCAACCTGCGCCAGGCGCTCACCACCCTCATAGTAAAAAATGTCTTCCTAATATGTGATCTAAATCTCCCCTTTTCCGTTTGAGGCCATCCTATCACTACATGCCCTTGTAAAAAGTCCTTCCCCAGCTCTCCTGTAGGCCCCCTTTAGGTACTTGAAGGCCGCTAGAAGGTCTCCCCAGAGCTACTCTCTAGCTGATGAATTGTAGTAGTCTCCCATTGCCCAACAAAAATTTGTACAATATAAAGCAACGTCAAAAAAAAAAGTTGAAAGAGAGTTATACAGCAGGCTACCCACTTGCCTATTTCTAGGGTGTCCTCGAAGGTGGCATGCCGAAGCTGAAGCCTTTGCTTCAAAGCAGGGGTCGAGTCTGGCTCTCCTGTGGTCCAGACAAGCCATTTAATTGTTATCTTTGGAGAGAAGCATATCTGTCCTCACACGCTTCTTCCTTTTCCCTCACAGCATTTTCCAGCTCTTTTTCTATTTCTGAGTCATTGCCTTCTAAGGCATGAAATCACAAGTGCACGCACAGTACCCTCTGATCACACCTCCTGGCTCAGGCAGTCCAAGATAGAGAAAATGAGAAAATGCTTTATTTTTACATCCCTCGCAGACTAAGGATACAGCAAAAGCCAGGTAATTAAAGATTCAGGCAGCTCTATACATGTCCTGGCAGAAAATTCGGTGTTGAGGGACTTTAAGCATCACAAAGGAAATGCAGCAGCTGAAAGGGGATTTTTTGAATGCCAGTGACACTTAATTTGGACTTAGTAGCCTAATTGCCACTTTAAGAATCTAAGTCTCGGTAGTGAACCTTCCCCAAATACCATGTTGTTCACAATAAAGTCAACAGCCCTGTGGTAAGTCCCATTTTACTTTCACAGGACTATCTTGAATGCTTTAATATATGGGGCTTTAATGGGTTTTCCTGCTGGCCTAACAAGTTGGAGCTGGTATCACAGCAGTAATAGTTCGGTGTAGCAGATACCACAGTTGGCTCCACCGGCTTTTTCTAACACCTGATCCCTCATCTACCAGCCTTTAACAACATTATGTTTTATGCTGTTATTATCACATGTTATGTATCATATTCAGCGGCGAGCTTATTATTTAATCAGGAAGTCAGCACTTCTCTAAGCGCGAGTGGTACAATTTATTTCTCATGCAAAATCTTCAACTTGCAGCTATACCTGTGCCATGCAGAAGAGCAGAGCTTACCAACTGAGATGAGGAGAGACAGGAGTAAGTTCTGTGTTGTTAACAATGCCCTACACACTTAATATTCAACTGCATACTCAAAAAAAAAAAGAGCATTTTCAGTTTCCTGTACAGAAGAGCATCGCCAAGGCTTAAATCCCTTATATGAAACTAATTTCGGAAGCAGATGGTTGTATACAGTTTTGATGGCCCTTCAGTTTCCTTATTGCAGATAAAATACTTGCTAGATTTGGTAAAAAAAAGGTAGAGCACAGCTGTCTGATTTGTGTATATTTTGACTAAGCACACATAATCACTCTATAAATGATGCGACACTGTTAAAATAAAATTAAAAAAAAAAAATATTTACGCCGTGTTTGTCATTCAAAGTCATTCCTGAACATATGCACCCAACTGATGAGGCACCAGGTACCTGTCCTCTAGGGGGGATTCATCAAAGCAAAATAAAAGTAAACTACAGTATACTTCTTTCTAATAAGAGGGTGAAGCCTTCTGACATATAAAGGAGCCTAAAGCACGGTGGCATAATCAAAATTACAATTAACTCTCACAAGCCTCCAGCAAATGTAAAGCACTATCTGTTTTATGAAACTTTGATCAGATTGTGATTAAATTATTTTGAGAGATATGCAGTGTGTGTCAGATCTCAATTATCCAGAGCTATCTTACCTGCAGGGAAGTCTGTTTGTTCATTTCATACAACAATTTTTGTATGGAGTGGCTCTATAAAGAGCATTTTTGGTTGGTTTCTTTTACAAAGATTCATTTTTCCCAAGCGGCAAGCAGTCTGATGATCTCATCTTATCTTGTTTGTTGTTCTTGGAGATATATGAAAGAAAAACCACTATAACAAATGCCGTCTACTGGTTTTCTGAATTGGGAGAGATAAAAGCGCCTTTTTGAGAGGAAAACAAATGAGTTCAACCTACAAGTCCTGATTGCCTGCCCTGTCCTTATTACGGAAAGCAGTGAGTGACAGCCATCTCTCACATGGGTAGAGGGGCCGAAAAGGAAGCTGTGGGGCAGAAAGGTCAGGAGCTACCACATTAAATTAGCTAATACCCACCTTGCTCAATGATGTAACGCTGACCTGTTACCGTGTCTGTCATCACTGTTTAGACCTGGGCCAGTCAAAGTGTACAGATTGAATCAACTCATCACACACCGCCTCAGACTCGTTTCACCACCTCCCTCCTTCTTCATCACTGGATGTTCCCCAGGGCCGCCCACCCGCCCTTCTGACAGCAATAACATCCCTGTTCCTCCTTTCCCTGCTTCTGGGCTGGGGGTGCACTAACTTTGCTCTAGTGCTCCAGCCAAACCCGTGCAATTCTATGGAGTGGATTTCATACAATCCAGGCTGGGCAGAGAATGGATTGAGAGCAGCCCTGAGGAGAAGGACTTGGGGGTGTTGGTGGATGAGAAGCTCAACACGAGCCAGCAATGGGCACTCACAGCCCAGAAAGCCAACCCCATCCTGGGCCGCACCAAAAGAAGTGTGGCCAGCAGGGCGAGGGAGGGGGTTCTGCCCCTCGTGAGGGCTGGAGCCCCTCTGCTGTGAGGACAGGCTGGGAGAGTTGGGATTGTTCAGCCTGGAGAAGAGAAGGCTCCCGGGAGACCTTATATCCCCTTCCAGTGCCTGAAGGGGCTCCAGGAGAGCTGGGGAGGGACTCGTGATCAGGGAGGGGAGTGATGGGATGAGGGGTGATGGTTTTAAACTGAAAGAGGGGAGATTCAGATGAGATATTAGGAAGAAATTCTTTGCTGTGAGGGTGGCGAGCCCCCGGCACAGGTTGCCCAGAGAAACTGTGGCTGCCCCATCCCTGGAGGTGTTCAAGGCCAGGTTGGACAGGGCTTGGAGCAACCTGGGCTGGTGGGAGGTGTCCCTGCCCAGGGCAGGGGGCTTGGAAGGAGATGATCTTTAAGGTCCCTTCCAACCCAAACCATTCTAAGATTCTATGATATGATTCTATATTTCTGCCAAAGTTACTTTGAATGAGAAAAACTGAAGAAGATTAACTTGTGGGAGAAGTTGCAGATGACCTTGTTGTATTACCAAGGCTCATCCTGAAGGGACTTATATTTGTTTTAACTTCAAATTTCAACTTTTTTCTTTTTTTTAAGTGAAAATATTTATTTTGAGGAAAATATCATTAACTTTTTAGCTTTAAAAAGTAGTATCTTTTTCAAGTAGGAATTATGAATGGACTGAATGATGTCAACTCAGAAGTTAGACTTATGCAGAACAGACATACAGAAAAGACTGCTATTCCCATAACCTCCCACCCAGCAGAAAAGAAAGTTTGCTACTTGAGGTGAAGAGCACTTACTACATAACGCTCTACCAGTGCTTCTGCCTTGTTCTACCTGGGAATAAGGTTGTAGTGAGGAATAAAGTAATAAGAGAGATGATCTTTACTCAGGGGGAAATGCAGAGTCTGAGTTTCTGAGGGAAGATAACATCATATATGAGACCTGATTGTGTAGTAGTCACAGTACATTGAAGTGAATTACATATCAACTCATCCCAAAAGGAGAAATGAGCCTTCCTTTTTGAAAAAAATCCTGTTGCCTGTTCAAACAGATTAAATATTTAGGTTTTTGAAAGACAGCTCACCAGGGGAAGCCCAGCTGCTGGGTTGCTCGCAATTTTTAAATGCTTTGTTGTATTCACAGCACAAAAGCAAAGTTTTCTTCTTTGCATAGAAAATACTTCTCCAAGACTTTTAACTTCTAAAGGGAAGTTTACTTTATCTTTTCAACATATGACAGACACATTTTTACACATTTTAGTTTCTACGTGGTTGCTTTTTCTATCAGTTCCACTGCTACATGCCATAATAAATACAAGAAACAGCTGCTGAGGAAAAAAGAAAAAAAAAAGATAAAGACCATTTGCAACCATCTATACTACTTTCCCGTTTCTCTTGTATCTTCCCCAAACCCCAACTCCCTACTACTTATTTTTCCTGGTTGATTGTCTGTGCCTACACTTGTCGACGTTTAAGAGTTTAGTTGATTTAATTTTACTACCACAGCTCTGCCTCTAAAACTGTTCTCATGTTGATATAGTTATATTTGAAAAGAAGTGTTTTTGTTAGTATCTCTTATTTCAATAAGCAATATATGCTGAAGTGTCAAGAGCGGGTATATCTACAACTCTGCTAGGGCTTTGTTGGCCTGACTGTGTCATAAAGTAGCTGGGAAATAATCAAAGTAGCTGAGACAGCAAAACCTACTATGGTAGACCCAGTATGTCCTCTTTTTTCTTTATCTAGTTATTGGTAACTAATCATTATCTCCTTCTCCATTATCTTTTCTGTGTTTTTGTCTTTTATGAGCAAATGCATTCATTGCCAGCTGGGAAAACAATGTAGGAGACTTCAGCGCTCATTTTTCATAACATCAGTTAAGTTCTCCATACTTCCAATACTATTTATTTTTGGGAGGCTGGAGGTTGCAAGACTGGAATCAGAGGCGAAAAGCAGAAAGGAGAGCTGATCAGCCTCACAACGCCATCCACACCATGAGGCCAGGGATGGTGCCAGTGTCAAACATGGTCGTTTAGCAGATGCCAGAAGCCAGAGCCTACCCACATCATTCTCCACTTACATGTGCATCCGCCCTTTGATAATATTTGTTCTGTTCTTGTTAGCTTATCAACAGTAGGTCTTAGAGGTTTTGATGTCACGTTTCCTTCCAAAGGCAGCTTCTTTGCTTTCAAAGTGCAAGAATCATTAATTAAGCATAGTACCCTTTTAGACACCTTTGTCATTAATTATGAATGTGAACAGTCAAATATTCTATCCTCATAATAATGCCAAGATTAGATTAATATCAACTCTGAACTCTAGGATGCCCTCCAAAGTTCAGAAACAAAAGAGCAAGTAAGAAACAAGAAGTTTTAATAAAACGGAAGATCCTCTCTGTGAGTTGGCCTGAGGTGGACGATGACAAGATTGTCACAGCTGCATCTGCATCAAAATTTGCTCTGTTACCAAGTGAGCTGCACTAGCTCATGTGGGAGGAGCACTGAGCCAAAAGTCTGCCTCTCATCTTCCTCTTGCCAGCCATTGCACACCTAAATGCAAGAATACTATCTGAATAATTATTAATACAGGATGACAGTATTCATTAAATTAATATCTATTTTGTGACTTCCTGGCTTTAGTTTTTCTTCCTGGGTTTTCTTTTGCCTACAGACAAAGGATATGGTCACAGATCTACAGAACTACACCCAAGAATATGTAACCTTGTTGTTTTAATATATAGTTGTATAAGCAATTGTAATTTGTGGCTTATCCATATCCCAGAAACCCAGAATAGTTTAGGTTGGAAAGGACCTTTAAGATCATCTCGTTCCCCCCCCGCCCTGGGCAGGGACACCTCCCACCAGCCCAGGTTGCTCCAAGCCCCATCCAACCTGGCCTTGAACACCTCCAGGGATGGGGCAATAGATAGATTTTCTATGGAAAGCACTGAACCTTGATGAAAAATTAAGCCGTTTTCCAAAATTATTTACACGTAATATAAATGAATATTGAGAATTACATGAACATATTCTATTTTTCAATAGTAGGCTCTGTCTTGTCCTGGTAGGCCTCACTGTCCTGTCTTGGCCTTACTATCCACACCAGCTCTGCACCAATAGAGGAGACAGCATAAACGGAAAGGGAGAGAGAAAATCCCAGTGCACGCTTGATGTGCTAATTCTGATCTTTGTAACACTGGCTACATTAATGGCGCCAGACGAGCAGTCCTATTAGCTTCAGTTAGAAAGCCTAAAATGGTGGTTTTCAGGGTCAACTGATTCACCTTGGACATATTAATAAACTATTTTAATAAATATGAATTATGTATATAAGTCCCAGATAAAATATATATTAAGATGCTACACGCAATAACCTTATCTCAGCTTTATAGTGACATGAGGTAATAACCATACGGTTATGAAAAATACATTTTAAAGTTTGAAACCCCAGATTAGATTTAGCTGGTCTTTAATGGCAGATTTTTTATTATATAGATAAATTTTTCCTCACTAGGTATCACTGCTGGACCAAATTAAGACTGTGTGGTGGCTTTAATCTCACACTTCTGATTTTAAAGTGATTAGAATTCTTGTAAGGGTAAATTAACTTTAATTTGGAAGCCTTGAATCCATACTGTGGAAGTAATTGCAAAATTTCTGTAAAGTTTTATTTCTTTAAATTATTGATACATATCCTGCCTTAGCACTCTTTTTTCCTTCCCTAAGGAATTAAAAGGAAATTGAGAATGGATGCTAATATATGTGATCCGTAAGTAAGTGAAAATGTAAATTATTAAAAATAAGTATTGTTTATTATTACTGAGGATTTTAAGGATGGATTCACAGGTCTGGCCAGCAGAAAACAAGCAGGTTGCTCTGACGTATGAGCTGGGCTACCTAACCTGAGAGAAGCAAAGTCAACCTGATATTTAGCTTACCAGGCTCTGTTGCCCCGTTTAAAGCCGAAAGCACAAAGACCCCAAGTCCCAGGCTGTCTGGGCTTGCTGGGCTTCCTTTCCACGTCCCCACCAGACGGCCGCAATCGGTGAGTGATGTGGGGCAGCAGAGCCACCAGGAGCCAGTCTGGAGGGGATGTGGTGAACCCACCCCAGGGAACACCTCGCCTATGGGGCCGGGCTGCTTTCCACAAGGAGGCAAAGGGTTGTTCACTTGAATTCTGCTGTCGTGATAGCTCTGTTTAATGATTTGCTGAGCTGTTGTTCAGAATATCTGTTGCCTGTACAATTACCGCAAACACAATAATAATTAATAAGCTAATTTGATTACCTTGTAGGCAGAATTTAGATGAGATTTCAACCCATTTTAACTCTATAGATACACAGGAAAATTCTCTATTGCTTTGCTATTTTCTAGAGCAACAAAGAAAGGATGGACACAGATGCTAAATTTCCTAAAGGACCCAGTGTGTAATTAACATAAGTTAATTAATGACTTCAGCTCTTTGCCCGAAGAATAAATTTTGTAGTTTTGTGAAGAATATGTATTATTGCTCAAAGAAAGCAAAGATGTTCAATACCTGATTTAAATGCAAAATCGAACTCCTTAACTCAGGAGTCACAACAAGGTTCTCCATAATAGCAAGGAAGAAATTAAATTGATATATCCGTAGTTAGCATATTGCCATGTAGAAATAAATCACTGTTTATACTATATTGCACTTTACAGTATTAGAAGAGTTGAGAGGAATTTGATTAATGGAAGAAGGCAGCAGGCGCATTGCTCGTGGCACTGGTGGAGCATGTCTCAGAATTTTTGCTCCATATCTGTGATTTTTCATAACCTGTGTTTGACGATTCTTGATTGGTGTAAAAGGTTTACAAAATGTCCCAGTCCCTCTCAGCCATTGCTAAGCCAACCTTCTCTCACTTTCTCCAAGGTTCTGACACCAAATAATTTGATGATTATTCTTGTGATCACACTAAGTAATGTCATCTTTATCACCAGAGCACATAGTACACATAGTAAAGCGTAAGGCACAAACAAAAAAAAAAAACTATATTTGTGGATGAGAGAGAAATAGAATCATAGAATCATAGAGTGGTTTGGGTTGGAAGGGACCTTGAAGATCATTGAGTTCCCACCCCCCTGCCATGGGCAGGGACACCTCCCACCAGCCCAGGTTGCTCCAAGCCCCGTCCAACCTGGCCTTGAACACCTCCAGGGATAGAGGTGTGACTCTGTTTCTGTACAAAAGATAGCTGCAGTGCAGCCACTGATAAAAAATGCATGCTACCCAGTTGGTATCAAGCTTTTACAATGGTTACAAGAACATCCAGATTGAAAAAAATCTGACACAAACTTGGATCCAAATTCCAGACAAAGCGCTGCCTGCATTATAAGACCATATAGAAATCTCAACCAAGAATAGCAGTTAAGTTCCCCAAAGAGCTGAGAGCCACGAGGCTTACCAAGCAGAAGCGGGAGACAGGGAACGGAGGCGCAGAGTGATGGAGTGAGTTGGTCACATTTACATGGTAAAATTCCGCCAAACACATCGCTGAGCAATGATCTACAGATATCTTCTCCCAGATATCGACAGTCCTATCTTCTACTATTCATTTTCTCTTCAGATAGAATGGTTTTAAAGACTAAAAAGAGAGGACAAAGCCACTTTTCAGAAGTCTCTGCAAACTCAAGCTCAGTTGCTAGTCTAGTTCCCATAATTTAGTTCACCATCTTTCTGCATTAGAAACATTGTGTAATCTTCTTGCACCTTTCCAGACTGGTCCAGACTCATGAGCAATTTGTAGATATTTGTAAATAATTACTAAGGCATATTTAGTAAAATTATAGTGCAGAAATAGTATATTTATGCATGCCTCTAAGAAAGATTAAAATTGGTTTGTTGGAAAGGTCAAGAATCATTTGAAATTGTAATTAGTCCAGGCTGAGATCTCCAAATTCCAGAATTATTCTTGTAAAATTTATGACACCAAACAAATACATACTTTCTCAATATCATCATAATAGCATTTATGACTAAATTCCCAAAATATGACTCTTTCACCTGTGTTTACAGTAGTAATGATATGGAATACCTTCATAAGAAGGACTCAGCACCTTTTATAAAGGTATTACCAAGGTTTGGGTGGTTAGAACTGATAAGAGAGCAACAGATTTGAGTTCTGTTCATGGGATATTTCAACACAGCTTGTACTCTAGAGATAGCTGGTACCAGAACTGAGCTATCATTTTGAAGCAGAGCATAAATCTAAGCATAAATACAAGTATTTATTGTATGTACTTTACTGAAAACTGATAAGGTTATAAGCTCTTTTGACAGTTGTAGGCTGTGATTTCATACAAGTATTTATGTGCAACATCAGGTGAACTGCCAACATTATAAGCCCTTGTAAAGACATTAATGTGAAACATTCTAATAATGCATGTATTTATACACATCATATTGAACTGCTAGCATAGTATGCAGCTTTAAAAATTGTTTCCTAGGGTGTCTTTTCAACAGTAGACGTATTACTCTTCTTTGCTTCCTTAAATTGCACAAAAGACTGCTTTGCAATAGTGCCTAATTGAATAATTGGCAGGCCTTTAATTTCCTGTGTTTAATTCTTCAAGAGAATGCATTAAAGTGAACAGATTTTATGCAGTGTATGATGTTGTTATGTTTAGCTGATTTGTTTCTTCCTCAAAATGTAGCATCAAGTTGATAGGCCTACCAAAAATTTACAACGATATCAACAGCCAAAGTTGTCTCTCCCCTTGCATTTTGAGATTCCATTCTTACAGAATCCTACCGCTTAGTTTAAGTTATTCGTGAGGATTTTGCAACTTTATAGGTAAGTTATGAGTTTTCATTATGAATGGATCAGCTGATGCAGCTAAAATGGTTTGGTGGGTATGTAAGAAAAGACCAAAGATACGAGAGATTAGCCAGCTTGAGAATATCACACTCACCCTATATAATGGAGTCTCTTATTACTGGAAACATTCACGTGTCTCTTTTTATCCCAGTTATACTTTTTAGCATTTCTTCACTGTGTAAGTATGTTCCACACATTTTGCTGGGCTTTCTTCCAGAACACACACAAGAGGCCACATCATTTGAGGATTTGACTTCACTCCATAATGTTGTCCTAATGCTGCCTTTTTGCATACTTATGAGTTCCTTTCCTTATTTTCGGTCAGGAATTTTATTGTGCGTTATTTTGTCTGCTCATGGTATTTTGCAACTGAGCTAATTATGATTTGTTTATAGCCAACACAACAATAAAAAGCAAGCAGGATTTTTCCTTAGTGGTGAAAATTGGGGTCCCAGTGCTAAGAAGATGAGCAAGTCTATCTGCTATTGGTCTCAAAGGAAATCTATCTGCAGCTTAAGGGCTGAAAGTTGAAACCTTCATGTATATTTCAAGCCCGTTAGCTGAGAATATCTTGATACAGAGTCTGCAAACATTTGTCTTGAAGATCCCGACAGCCAGGAATTAGTCACATGATTCATTCAGTTATTATTGTTACTTATTTGTGATGAGCTAATAAGGGTAAAAAAAAAAAAAAAAAAGAGGGAAAAAAATTAAAGGAGAGATGCTGAAGACTTGTCAAAATCTGGTGCAAATATCCAGGGACGTTACACTCAAAAGTCCAAAGAACCAGTTTTTGTGACTGCTTTAATAAAGTAACTTAAAACCAGACTAGTGTGGGCAGGCATCCCATCTGAGTTTTAACTTCACATTCTAAGGACAGTCCATCAACAGCTCCCCTTTTCCATGACACGCCTTCTGGCTCCTTCCAGTATACTGCAAGTGTCCCTTTCTTCAGCAGCCCTGGTCAAACTTCCAGAAATACGGAAATCTCATCATGACAGTCATTGCATATTGAAATTGCTCCCCTACGTCCTACCTGTTGTGAGTCCTCAAGACGCTGCTTGTAAGGGTAGGAAGATACATTTCTTGTGCCCAGTTGGTCCAACATATCTCGCACCAGACTTACTGTCTTCAAATCTACCAGTGCTGGTAGATGCACATCCTTTCAGGAAGAAGAAACATGGACCTGCTCTCTCTCACTTCTGACATAATGCTGTAATCACTGAAGTTGTATAAGAGAAGGAAATCACCTCCATTTTAAAACAAAACACTGAGACTATTGAATTTTGTAGACACCATGTGTCTAAATGAAATATGTTTTCAGAAACCTGCAAGCATTTCAGGTCAAAGGCATGAACATATTCAGCTCTTTTCCATTACAACACACTTTTGCATCTTTTCAGATGCAGGGAACCAAATGCCAAATGTCAGATGCCAAAAAATGAGGTACCCAATGAGTTCAGTTCACAACCTGAGAAAACAAGAATGGCTGAAAGGATTTTGACCAAGGGTCTGGTTAGTACCCTGGTCTCCTTCTGTGGCTCTAAGGTGTTGCTCAAGGAAGAGTAAAAAAGGGAAGCATACATGAGTCTTCCATACATCACCACTTAGCCAGAGTCCAAATATGTTTAGCTTGAATGATTTCCTGAGCTTATTGTGCTTTGCCCTTTCAGCAGCCCTCAATGTATTTCTCTTCCAAGTCCTTTTCCACGCTTCCTTTGAAACTGCCTGCATGCACAATGTCTTGCAGCAAGAAGTTCTACAGGTCTCCCGCCCACTGAGTGAAAAATGCTTCCTTTTGTATATATTTAAACTGGCTTTCAGGGGCCCCTTATTCTTGTGTTGGAAGGGAGAATGAATCACAGAATCATAAAATAGTTTGGGTTGGAAAGGACCTTTAAAGGCCATCTAGTCCAACCCCCCTGCCATGAGCAGGGACATCTCCAACTAGATCAGGTTGCTCAGAGCGCCGTCCAACCTGACCTTTAATATTTCCACGGATGGGACATCTACAACCTCTCTAGGAAACCTGTTCCCTCATCATAAAAAATTTCTTCCTTATATGTAGTCTGAATCTACCCTCTTTTAGTTTAAAACCATTACCCCTTGTCCTAACATGGAATAAATCATCCATTTTTCCTTTTCACTCGAAATTCAATATATTTCTAACATGTCCCCTCTAAATGACCGGTTTGTCTAAATGAAGAGTCCTAGCCTAGGTAGTTGTTCTTCAAAGGGAAGACATTTTATACTTTTTCTTATTCCCATTTTGTCCTTGTTTTCCTGACTTTCAAATTGCAAAATAATCCCCCTCAGAAGAGGGGACTATTATGGACTGCAGCATTTACAGTGTGGTCAGCAGTATGATAAGGTTCATTGATTGACTTTCTATTTCTTTTTCAGTAACCGATAGTATTTGGTATGCTTTTTTGACTGCTATTGAGCACAGAGATGATATTGTCATGAGACAACCTAGCATTGTTGCCACAAGATCTGAATCTTGAGTGGTAATGGCCACCTCAGAGTTCATTATTTGGTATGTGAAATTAAGACTTTTTTTTTCCCATGTGCATCACTTGATATTTACCTGCGATGGATTTTATATGCCATTTTGTTAGTCATTCACTCAGCTTCATAATGTTCTTCTGTAATTATTCAGTGTTCTCTCACCCTCACTGCTGTGAATAATTTTCTATCATCAGCAAATATTCCCATCTCGCTGCTCATCTTCCTTTCCTCGGTCATTTATGACCGTTCTGAGCAACACAGGTTCCAGTACACACCCCTTGCAAAACTGCACTGTGATCTCCCTCCTTGAAGAAAGCTGTATTCCTGTCATTTAGTCATTTTTTTTTTTTTTAAAAATTTGACTAGTCAATTTAAATAATGATTAACCTATGGGAGGAATCTTCTGCAATGACTGCCTAGGTTCCTTAAAAGTCTTTGGTGAGGGATGTTTCTAGAAGCATAGAACAAATCCAGTATGCTTTATCAATGAGATGAGTTTTACACACATTTGTTGACCCCTTCAAAATCTGCAAGAAGCAAATTTTCCCTTTACAGAAGTCACGTTGACTCCCTTCAAGTAGGTTGCATTTATTTATATACTTTTGATATATACATGTCCACTAAATTTGTTCTCTTTTTATTGATTCTGCTAATTTTCTTGGAGTAATTCAGGGACCTTTCAGTGTTGAGTATAATGTGTGCCTGTCAACTTTTTCTTACTTTAGACATCAAAGACATTTTGTTCACCTGTATCTCTGACCACAGTTGATTCAACCTAAAATTTGTGGATCGGTCTAATATAATGTGTCAGATTCCTTTACTTTTATATACTTAAAATTCTCTTTTGAAAACTACTCACTAAATTAGCATTAGGTAATTCACCTTGTATTTATCTAACAGCAGTTATCAGTATTAGTCACGTAACCATAACAGCACCAACTTTACAAAATTGATGTTACTCAACAGTTTTCATCCAGAAGATAGAAGTGCTTTGAAACACAAGCACAGAGAGGTTATCAGCATGCTCAGTTCAAACAGAAAATCCACCCCTGAAATCGAAGAATAGTGGTATTTTGTTCTTACTCATTGCTCATCTCTAATCCACATCTAGCTCATACATATTCTGGCCAGCAACAGCATATGCAGTCTAACCCTTTATCCCGGCAGACATCAAACTCAGCATTTAAAGTAAGAGTTTAGACTACAAGCAATTATTTTTAGTCAGCTCCTTAAAAGCTCCTAAATTTCACAGAAGGCCACCGATAAGCTTCCCATATGTTTAGCGATGTTTTTGCACGGCTTCTGACCCGATTGCGTAGCGATATTAAGAAATTGAGAACTAACAGTTTGAGGGGGCGATTTTCTGATAGGATATCTAATTAATTAATATTCCTGTTCATGAGAGGAAACTGCTTGTACTGCAGACACATGCTGAGTGGGATTCCACACAGGCTTGCCAATTCACCTGCCTCATGACCCATGTCTGTTCTGGTCGTGGGGTCAAAGACCGACGTTTGTGACAAACTGTGCGTTGATCTGTGCTGCAAATATCCCTGATAGCTGAAATTAAGCTACAGCTACAATGCTCATTTGACATCATTGTGACCAAAAATAGACTGAGGATAAGAGCAGAGCGCACTCACTCACTGCACTGTTTATAACAAGGATGAGCGATCTCAGACAAGTCTGACCTTGGACCTCTGTTGTAATGTTAATAGTGGACGACATGTATGATTTAAGTAAATCATGTACATATAAAAAAATAATACCTGCTCAAACTCTGGTTATTAAAGCTAGGATAAAAGAAAATAAAGATTCCAGCTTTGATGTTTTATACAGGTAGGGTGCCAGTCAAGGGTGTGTAATGTCATAAGATATCCTCATCATAGAGGAATCAAGATATATTATAAACCCAAGTAAGACGAAGTCTTGTGAGAATTCTAATCATGATTTATGGATGAAATTGGCCTGGATGCATTAGGATGAATGTACAATTTTTTGTGCTTTATCCTATGAAGCTCAACTTCAAAATATTTTTAAGCTAACCCATCTCTAACTGGGAATCAAAAAAGTGATTTCCTTTCACGAGACAAATGGGAAGCACTCACAAACAAGACAGAAGAACTTTGAATCCATCTTCCAAAATCGTCTATATTGCATGTTCCATTAAAATAAATACTCATGTTATAAAGGTTCGCACCTTCTATAGGTTGTTTTTACTGTATTCTAAAATATTATTGTCAGGATGACAGAATGTCTATCTTTCACCTTCTCTTTACCTTTGTCAAAAAATCCACGATGAGGCTTTGCAAAGAACATATGCAGAATTTGGCATGAGGGATCTGTCTGAGGAGTAATGGTAAGGTACCCTTGGAACCACATAGAGAAGCTCTGCAAGTCCTATATCATTCACTTAGCACGAAAAATTCTTCCTTGACTACTGGATAATTGCATAGCTGATGACTCCCACTTACAAAAGCCACTTAAATGCATCAGCAGTGCTGGTGTTGACATCCGCGAAGGTCGCTTTGATGCAGTCTTTTGTAATTACTCATTTTCATGAAGCACACAGACTCAAACAAGGTGTGCCTTACTTTCCTTAGAGATAGCAATAACAGCAACCTAACAGCATTTTGAAATGCTTACATTGTCACGATGGAAGTTGTTCTGGAATTAATATGGGCATCAAGGGAAAGGGACAGGATGCTACACCTGAATTTCAACCATGCTGCGACTCCCTGGACTTCTGTGCATATAGGCTGAACTCTGCATGCTATTTAACTGTCTCCTAAATTCACAAATGATGCATTTCCCAGATAACCACATCCATCTTAAAAATGGAGGCTCAGAATGGATCTCTAGACATCTTAGGAAGATCAAATGATCGAAGAGGTGAATAAAGACACGGAGAAAAAGATAATTAATCTTAAAGTTCAGAATGTACTACTTGAGCAGCGAGCTCTAAAATGCTTCTGAGACAAATGAGTGAGGATACAACTGACTTCTCAATTTTCTGAAGCAGATCTGGAACTTGACCAAGTTATAATAAATATACATCTAGATATACATCTATTAGACCTTGATGATTTACTTGATACATGAGAAAAAAAAGGCAAAAATATTACTGTTCCTAAAGGAACCATCCTGAGAATGAGACTACCTTTCAAAAATTCTATGACCATTTATCGTATCAGAAACTAAAATTGTTTAATTGTTTTTAGATACCAACTCAAAGAAGACGGAAAGAGAGGGAAGGAAAGAGGGACAGAGGCAGAGAGGGAGGGCAGGGAAATATCTCAAGAGAAGAAGTGATACCCCGCCAAACAGAATTTTGATGATGTAGGGAATTGTGTCCAACCATTTCAATGAAGATTAAAGTTGAAGAATTTAACGTTCTTGGAAAACTGTGCATTTTTTTTCTGTGAGTCATAGAAACCAGCTCAACTTTACAGTTTCTTACCTGTATTAAATAGAATTTTGAGCAATGCTGAAGTGCTAGAATGGAAAAATATAGTTAGCACAACATGGGAGGTTGTTGTCACCAAGAACACGGCCATTGTTATGAAGCTACCCATCAGCAGCAGTTATCCTATGTAATTAAAGGATATAGGTAGATACACTCCTTAAAAAAAAGTATCGTTACGATCTGCTACTTCGAGTGGCACAAACAGCTGAAGCTTCAGAGACTAATATTCACCGTACATTTTCATTTGGTTTGTATTGTTAAAGGTGAACACGTGATGGAGATAAAGGTATAAGAAAGTAAAATACAAGCACGGTTCTCCATTTGGTTTGTGCTCTACCTATGTCTGCTACACAGACTGCTAAACACTCTGCGTTTTACAGGACAGAACAATGGCCAGAAGATGCCAGCTTTGGTCCCTTCATTCAGCAGCTGAGCCTGAGGGGAACCCTCTCTAAATGGCAGCACTGAATCTGAAGCCAAAGATCCATTAAAATAGGTTAGTTTTTTGCTTACCTGTGGCTTAAGAACGTATCTTTCTTCATATACTGAAAAAAAGCATAAGGCAGAGCATAAACTAAATTACATTCCATTGCTCTGCACACAGGCATGTTTTATAAGAGTAATGGTGGATGACACGATTGGCGGTGATAGTGAATCTGAAGTATTTTTCTTGTGTCAGTAGAACCATGAAAGAAAAATATTGTTACGCTTTTATAACTTGCGCAGTTTGTGTGTGTATAAATTGTAATGTCTTACAATATGTGGGAACCCACAAACACATACAACCTGAATGTCAACTTCACAATATTATCCAACAATTTAAAATACTTATTGCCTGTGAATCCCTCTTTATTTGATTTAGCTCCTGCACATTTCTTTTTATGATTAGCTGTAACAAAAATAAATCTGGAGTACTTAAGAAAACACTTTGCTGCAGTATAGTAATTGTTTCTGACATCTTCTGTCTGAAGCAGATGGCTGATCTCAAAGAAAGCAACTGAAGGAAGAGCTTATAGGACAGACTTTCTTCTGTCATAAAATGAAGACACTCAACTGACTTTAGAAAATATAGATAGAGTGATTTGTTAGCAGTACAGTGAAAAGAATGGCTATTTCACATTATTTCTGGTATCAAATTCTCATCCATGTTTACTGAAAATAAATTCTTATCAAAGTACTACCAAATATAATTAAAATATGTGCTATCATTACATGCTTATACTAACAATTATCCCATTGTTTTGAAAATATTAGAATGCAAATCAACAGCATTGGCATTGCTAATTGATTACACGCTGTACGGAAAAGGGGAGCAATGTGTCGTCCACAAAGCCACGGGCTAAAACATATTTACACAAATCATCCAGTAAATGCTTAGCTGATAATTATTTACACTCAGAGACACTGTGATTGTTTCCTGAATTTGTGGAAAGAAGAGGAGAATTACTCGGGAAATGCGTTTGCAATTACTACATCAACCCCATCTTTAGAGCAGCATTGCCAGCTGCCCCCCAACTCCGGGAATTTAGTGATGGTGATTGTGTAAAAGCAAAGGAAAAAAAAAGTTTGCTTGAACAACTATGGTTGAGTCTGCATGACTGAGAGTTAGAAGGAGATTTTGAACTTCAAGCTTGGTTGGTGAGCCAAGTCCTACCACGGACCTGTTGGAGCGAGTCCAGAGGAGGCCATGGAGATGCTGCGAGGGCTGGAGAACCTCTGCTGTGAAGACAGGCTGAGAGAGTTGGGGAGGTTCAGCCTGGAGAAGAGAAGGCGAAAAAGGGGAGACCTTAGAGCCCCTTCCAGTGCCTAAAGGGGCTCCAGGAGAGCTGGGGAGGGACTCTTGATCAGGGAGGGGAGCCACAGGATGAGGGGAAACAGTTTTAAATGGAAAGAGGGGAGATTTAGATGAGATATCAGGAAGAAATTCTTTCCTGTGCGGGCGGTGATCCCCTGGGGCAGGTTGCCCCGAGAAGCTGTGGCTGCCCCATCCCTGGAGGTGTTCAAGGCCAGGTTGGATGGGGCTTGGAGCAACCTGGGCTGGGGGGAGGTGTCCCTGCCCAGGGCAGGGGGGTTGGAACTGGGTGATCTTCAAGGTCCCTTCCAACTCTAACCATTCTATGATTCTATGACTCAGAGAACTGCTGGCAAAGGTCTGACTCTTGGCTTGTCCATCAGCTGCGAGAAGGGGCTGCAGTGGAACAGCGGTATGTCAGCTATAGTCAGCATCTTGTCATGGAGGTAAAAGTGTTTCCCAGAACTGTCCTTTAACTCTTTTAAAACACACACCCATTTGCACAAATCCAGATTATCCTCCCAATTACACGGAACACAGCCTGCACAGTAGTTCTTCAAGCGTACAGCATTAATCCCACAGATTAGAAATGGATAGAAATTAAGAACAGATGTTCCATAGCAGTACTGTGTTAGAGATGACTGAAATAGTGCCAAGATTACTAATATATCCACATGATATCCAATAGTGCCGAGCCTGGGTCCTCAATTACCTTACACATGACATAATGTTTCCAGCTCCAAAACCATCTCGTTCAGAGCTCCGGGATTTCTGCACAGCGATGCATTGCACTTTATGGACATACTCCAGTGCCTCTTGAGATTATGATCTGTTTCCCGGATTCCACCATCTGCACAGTGCCTGGTCTGCTACATCAGGAAGCATTTCAGCAAGCAAGGTTAGTTCTACCATTACGAACTCAACTAACACCAAAACCACACCTTGCAAATACAACTTAACATCTAAAAGAGTGGTTTTAGTTCACTGAAACTAAGGACACATAAAAAATCTACAAAGTAATAGAACCAACAATCCTAATGTTGGTTGACTTGCAAATATGCTCAAAAGAAAATAAGGATAAAAAATACATTGAACAACCTTTCTGTTTATGAAAAGTAAAATAGAATCCACTGGGCAGCCAGAGACTGCATAGAAAGGGAATTAAAATCTTCAACTAGCTTTAAATCAGACGGTGAGATGTCAAACCATGGCACAACATTGATGTGCTTAAGAGAAAAATATTTTTCACAGAGTGTTAAAAGCAGGATTGTCAGCGTAGTGACATTATCCTTTTTTTAAAAAAAGGGAGAGAAACAGAGAGAGGGAGGGAGAGAGGAAAAGAGGGAGAGAGGGAGGGGAGAACTGCTGCTAGGAATATATTAGAGACATAAATAAATGATGTGTGAACAGTGATCCATACCAATGATCCATACCAAAGAAAGCATCAAATAAGTAAGGAGAGCAATGAACGGATGTATTCTTTGAAAGGGGTGAAATGGAAACAGGACAGTTTCAGAGACAAAATACTGAATGTTTGTCTCTACAGTGACAAGAGCTTTATGCTCCATTTGGAAAACAGCAAGCGACGATTGCCATGACTGGTTAGTCTAAGAAGTAATGCTGGAGAGAGAAAGTAAACCACTAACCATTGTCTAAGGCACATTCCTACACAGAGTAGGAAAAAGTCTCTGCATCCCCTGCATTTTGAGAAAAATGGGCCCAGTGAAAATATTTCCAACATCAACATTTTTTTCGTATTTTACTTTTCAGAAAAGAGAACGTCACATGTGCTCCTATTAAATGTTGTTTATTATTGTACTTGTTTCACATTTTGTGACAACTTCACTTGCAGAAAAGCAAATGCTGTTGAAATTCAATTTTCTGAATTTTCAGCAGAAAGGGTTTTGAAATAATACTGTAGAAAGCCTTACAATCTTGAAATCAGTAAATCTTATAGCAGAACATTTTTTGCAGCAAAGTTAACACAAAAACTCGATGGAATACATCTCCCAGACATAGTACAAAATAAATTCAGCAGAAATATGAAACAAAGTAGTTTTTCAGCAGCATTACTGAACATGTATTGGAATTAATAACAGTGCTCACATGAGAGACTCATATAGTGATCTCAAACTTCAGCTGTGTAATACCAAAGAGTGATACTGAATATCTACACGCATCTTTAATACACTTTGAAATATCACAGTCTTTCTGAAACAAGACTGCTGCTTCTCTAGATAGGGTTGGTTTTTTTCTCATTAGATGAGTCTCCATGCCAAACTCAATATAAATTCCCATTTACCTCTTTTAAAGTGATTAGAACAGCATTTTCCAAAGAATAACAGGCAGCAGGTCAGTACCTATCTCCTTAGCTTCGGGATGCATTGCGATATGAGAATTGTCAGGTTCCAGTGAATTGTGAAGTATGTTTATCGAAGGTTACCATAGTATTTTATATCGCTAAGTATCATCTGGCATAAATGCATAATGCAAACAGTAGAAGACATCTATTTTGCTAACTGTATCTGTCTTTATTAGACCTACTTACCACTATTGGTTATGAGGATCAGGTGAAACCTACATCAGATTAAGTCTTTATGGACTGAGATTGTAGATGTTTGAAAGTGCAAACTATTGTAGTTACAGAAATCTATTACAATTCCTCAACAAAGAAAGGGCAAGTAGACTATAAACTGACTGAGCAAATAAAAGAAAAGTATAAAAAGGCCAAAGTACTAATAAGAAAAGGGAGATTTTTATTACCTAGGTAAAGCCTGGAGTACATTAAGTGTGGTAATGAGATTGGAAGAATGGGTAGATGCACACATATAATACCAAATAGTGTTCACATTCAACTCTGCAAATAAATAACACCACAGTAGTTTTCTTGGTATGAAGTAACACAGAGGATATGTTTGAAGACACAGAGGTAAAAGAGAATCTGTGAAAGGAGGTAATACTGCTGCACTTGTAATCAAAGTGAAAATACAATAAAAATAAAACTTCCCTAAGCCAACCTGATAGATACAAGGTACGCCTAGTAAAGACAAAGGATGCATATGTAATAACGCTACTTCGTAAAAATACATCAGCTATAAAGCAGAGTGTGGGCATATATAGCACAAATCAAAGTGTTTAGAGAAAAAGATATGCTTTATCCAACACCTAAAGGTCCAGGGAAAGAAAATAATGATTGGTGTACAGAAAAAAAATAAAGGCTGTGGCAAATTAATAGGGACGATTGTGGCAAAGCCGTTAATAAAATAAATATAACAGGATAAATCAAGATATACAGTAAAAAGGTCTCCTACTTAGTTATGGAAAGCAAACAGAGAAAGAGAAGGAATGGGATATTCTGGCGTTGGAGACTGAGAAGGTTAACGTGACTGAAAAAAAAAAAAGAAAAGAAAAAAAAGAGTAAAAAAGGGACAGAAACCAACATCCAAACGGAGGAAGAAAAATGTTAAAATTCTTCCCCATTGAGCACTGAACAGGTAATTAGGCAATTAGTGCTATACAAAGCAGTGAGAGCTCCAGGCTCAGAGGAATTAAGTTTTAGAGTTCTGCAGAAGGCAGGCAGAGAAATGGGAAAACTATTGGCCAAATTTAATAGCACACCAAGGGCAAGAAGTACCGGAGGGCTGGAGGGCACAGAACGCTGAGCCGGTGTTGAGGAATGGAAAGAAGAGGACGTGTAAAAATCTTAATACCCACAGGAGAGATACTGGAGAAACGAAGACACCTGAAACAGCCAGGCTTATAAAACCAATATTGCTTTTCAATACAAAATAAGAGAGTTTTCACATGTGAATTTCACTCATTTATGAACTTCTCACATACGTAAATTCATTGTTAGAGAGGTTTTTATGGTAAAGGCTTGATTAGCAATCATAGGAATGAAATTCAGTTCATGGCTCAAGTATGGATCATAAACAAACCATTTGGGTCCCAGCTCAGCAGCGCAGTTGTAAGTATACGTTAAGCTCATGAATATTTCTTTTTGTATATCGAAGGGTTTACTACTGAAAAGAACAGAATTCTGAAAAGCACTAAAGCTTGTGAATTACTTCATTCTTTTAGATGCCGAGAACATATTTGTATAAGCTTACTGAATAGGAATTCGATCAAGTGTTTACTTAAAAGTAACTATGTGTCTAACTTAGCACCTTATTGAAATAGAGTGAAATTTTCTGTGCTCAAGTTCTGTCACTATGAACGGAAATAATAATTCCATTTTTTTCCTTACTGTTTTTGTATGCAGCATAGGCCCATGGCCCAAACGCTTGGCTTTGGATTCCAAATTTCTTGAAACAGTAGTTGTGCGTATAAAGCACCTGCACCATGAGCCCCTTCTCTAATTCAGGGCCCGGGGATCCGACTACAATTTACGTAGGAATTTCCAACCATTCAAGATTGTGGATACAACTGCACAACCCGGGACTGAACGAAGGACACAAGCTTGAAAACCAAAGGAAAATGGATTCAGGGTATTTAAAACAAATGATGATTCCAGAAAATAGGATTTGTTTGGAAGGAGGAAGTTCAGGACCCTGATACAAAACTGCTTTCTCGTTTGATTAAACTGCGTAAAAGAGATTGAAGAAATGTGCCAATCACTCATTGCTTTTGCATACATTGTAAATTTAAGCGTGGGCTCTTGTGTGGTTTAAAAGCTGTGTAAAATTAATGCCAACACTGTTGAGAAAATAGTGAGAAGCAGAACAAATTAATTAATTTTTAATAGTTTTAGTTTATGGACTCTTGCAGTTTATTGCCCAGAGTACATGGTAATGATGAGACTGGAGACAGAATATTATCGCAAATACTAGATGGAGTTGGACTAGATGATCTCTAGATGATCTCTAGAGGTCCCTTCCAACTCTGAAGATTCTGAAGATTCTGTGACTCAACTAAAAGCATTCACAAAGCAGAATGTAGACAACCAAAGAGATGTCAGGACGCTACGGGTAGTACTTAAAACATTGAAACTCCCTATATAATATTACACACCATTTATGTAGATAAATACTACGGGATACTACTAGGCATAAACTACAACTCACTGGTGGACAGACCAATTTATGCAATAAATACACTTTTGCATATATGCAGCTTTTAAAAATTAACGAAAGCTGGTAGCCTTTCTGCAAGAGTTAATTGCTGTTAGTCCAGTTAAAAAGAACTTGGGGCAGAACTGTCAGTGATGAAGCCATCTGTGTTCATCAAAGCAGTTTCTACAAGCCTGTGCAATAATCAGGAATGTAGACACATAATTAAAACAATAATAATAATCATTATTTCCTTCCACAGCTTTAACAGTGAAAAGATAGCTCTTGAGTTGTAGGAGAAGGAAAATGATGAAGGCACTTTAAGAATGTCCTTCCTCTTCTTACTAACTCTTCAGAAGAGCTTAGCCTGTACGTGGCCTTGGGAAGAAGGTGAAATAGAGGTCTTGAGTTGATGGAGTGAACAGAAGGCTTCATTGGGAGTTTCTCATTTTTTAACAGACTGAGGGGTGGCACATCACCCTTTTTCCCTAAGCAGCATGCTTTGTGCAAGCAGCCGGGGCTGGCTGCTCCTCTTCCACCAGAGCTTACAGCATTGGATTGCACACCTTGTTATGCACAGGGCTCTGCTTACGTTTTAGGATAAGGAGAGGTTTTTTCACATCCCACTTAAAATCACAGAATCATAGAATGGTTTGGGTTGGAAGAGACCTTAAAGACCATCTAGTTCCCCCCCCCTGCCCTGGGCAGGGCCACCTCCCACCAGCCCAGGTTGCTCCAAGCCCCGTCCAACCTGGCCTTGAACACCTCCAGGGATGGGGCAGCCACAGCTTCTCGGGGCATCCCATGCCAGGGGCTCACCACCCGCACAGGGAAAAAATTCTTCCTAATATTTAATCTAAATCTACCCTCTTTCAGTTTGAAGCCATTCGCCCTCATCCTATCACTACATGCCCTTCTATGAGGATGTCAGAGGTTCAGGTCACCAGAATTTATGAGATTCCCAGTGCTGGCATGTGTCCCTTTTCCTCAGCCCTCATAAAGTATGGGCACTGGAGATACACCTCTACATAGGTATATGTCTCTTTTGCAGTCTCATTCCAGGTTTAGGCACAGCTGCCGTTCAGCTCAGCCCATCTGTGAAGGTTATCCACACAGCCATGAGAGCTAAAGGCTTTTCTTGTGAATGAAAATTCTAACTGTGGAACAGAAATGACATTTGAAAATTGCACATTGCTCTGTTATGCGCAGTAATGTTTAAGCTCTGGACATGTATGAAGGTATACTTGAACTGTAGGAGGCTTCTGACTTTGAGCAAATCTGTGGAAAAAAGGAAAATATTATGGTTACAGAGACAGCAATAAAAGAGTCAAGTTCTTCCTTCCCTAAGGGAAGCAATACAAATAAAAGACTTGTCACTTGCAACTAAAGAATCTGTGCACAGATACTAGACAAGATGATATATACCAATAAAAATAAAATAAGAAGGGTAATGACCAAGATGTGAAACCTTGAGGGAAAATTTTAATAAAGGTACAGAAGGTTTCAATCAGGCATCAATAAAAGGAGAAGTTTAGAAAAGAGCAGCCAAACTAGAGTTCACCACAGCAAATCACACAGCTTTCTCCACGCTGCCTTTGTGGTGTGGCCGTGGGTATGTACTTATGCACGACTGGTCATGTCACAGTCCTACATCGCTTACTGACTGCGTATCACTGCTTGGAAATAGAAATTACACTTAATAACACTTGGTGCACTTGGGATGTGTCATCAACTGGTCTCTGAGCTGCTTTCTTCCCTAAATGTATGCCATATTTTCTTGGACAAAAAAAAAATGTTTCAGTGATAAAACAAGTCACAGAGATTTATTAAAACTTTTATACTAATGTCTCTCACGGCAAGTTGAAACTAATTCTACCCCTAAGGAGGAATGAGTTTCTCAGGGAGCAAGGCTTGCGTGAAGATATTACCTGCACGTATGTGTGTGTGTATGTCTGTCTTTTGTCAGACTGCAGTAATTTTGCAGTCCACTGACTGATTTCAGGCAAGCGGGAGAAGGGGAGAGGGCTATCTGGTCAGCAAGTTGCCTATAACAAACTCTACAAATTTGCTAAGAAGTGGCTTGTGTGGAAAAGGTCTGTAGTATCCCTTACTGGGGCTTTTGTTCATCACTAGGTTCCTTTCACAAGAAAATCTTCAGTCGGGGGTAGGACGCAGCTACAAGACACAAACCCCCGTGGAACCATGGTCCCTTAGTTCCAGCCTTCCTGTATTGCCGCTTGTCACTCATTTCACCTCCCACGTTTCTTGACATTGGGGTGTTAGAAGCAGTATAGGAGTGAAAGAAGAACTAAAAAGAAAAATAATCTCATTTAAAAAATACTTTTATGCTTTCATTTGGAGTTAAATACCCTCCCACACTGGACTAGAGGCTTAAAAGTTTTCTTCTGAACCATTTCACGAGATGCCATGTTAATTTAGAGCTATATATTTTTTATATCTGTCTGTCTGATGGTTTACCTAGGTGTCATTGATATTTGTATGCCCACACGAAATGCTGTGATACTTGGGTTTCCATTGCCAAGTCAACCACCATAACAGCCAGCCATTGCTGGGGATCTCAATGGTCCAAAAAGCCAGAACTATGTCAAAAAGTGAGAACTACCCCTACAATGGGCTCTCACAGGGCACTAAGTCTTATGTTGAGATGTCAGATAAAAGTGCAGTGATCTGTTCTGTAGAGACAACGTCCACCAATTCCCCAGTTTTCATGGACGCAACACAATATGTATATGGATTTTTGTAGTCATAATGTCAGGAGTGGGTATTTTCAGCTTGTTTCCTGCAATTCTTTGCTTTTCTCCAATCATGCTAGACTAATACTGAAGATAATAGATTTAGCTACCCCACACACTAGAGTACAGCACAGATATGCCCAGGCTAGAACTTAATGCTAGCACCAGTGTTGTACCTAAATATATTAGACTTTAATGTGGCATTATACTTCAAAAGTTTTATGTGGATGTATCAAATTTGCCCCGCTACTCAAAGATCTCTACACTGTGCCACGCACGCACGTACTGTTATTCTCAAATCTTGCCTTGAGCAAAAAGGAAACATACCTTAAATGTAATGTCGATAACTGATAGTTAAAATTATAGAAATCTTAACTGTCTAATAAGGGAATAACTTGTTCAGATCAAATTAAAGAAAAAAAAATCAGCTACAGGAAAAGTCTTACTAACCAATAA
The DNA here is from genome assembly GCF_000708025.1 of Charadrius vociferus. Lineage (NCBI taxonomy): Eukaryota > Metazoa > Chordata > Aves > Charadriiformes > Charadriidae > Charadrius > Charadrius vociferus. The sequence goes on from NW_009647743.1 coordinate 996,459, forward strand.
TACAACTAAAATTGTTACACACTGACTCTCTGACCATATACTGACATTCCTGGGAGGAGTACAATGTTTATGGTTTCCTCCTTCTCACTCTAGAACCCACCTGGGTTTTTTTCCACAACTGCTAACATAATCTACATTTGTTCTTTCCTCTCTGACCCTGCATCCAGAGTTACTGTATGTCATGCATTTTATATTTGTTTTATACTTGCCCATCTCACTCTTTTACATCTCGCTCCTGTACACCACACCCTATGGTACACCCCATCATCCTGTTTTCGGGGCCTCTGCTGCTATCCTATTCCCCTGTTCCTCTATACACTCTGTCATTAGGTTGGAGCCATAAATAATGCGTTCCCACAACATAGGTAGCTATGACTGCTACCAATATAAAATCCTAATTATACCAAAAATTAATCAAAAGCAAAACAAACCAGGCACAGCCACCAGGCCTTTAGAAAAATTCCAGTTAAACCCCCCCAAAACCCCCAAAACTCCAAGCAGGGCAAGGAAAGTTTAGGCAAAGTAAGTCTGACAAAGCTCATCCGTGAGGCATTGCAAAGTCAGTATAATGACTGAGATCTGTCATTTGCAGTAACAAAATTGTATTCACACAGCACAGTTCCCTGTGCAGTAAAAATCCCAAGAGAAAGCACAAACTTCTTGAAAACTTGACAGAACATTTCAAAATGAGTGTGATCCACAGCGATGGACAGAGCTAAAACATTTGATCTTATTATCTGATGGACAGAGCTAAAACATTTGATCTTGTTATCTGTCATCACCTGATGGAGATAGATCAGAGAAGGCTGCGTGGTTCCTCGGGTTCGGTACCCTCCACTGACCCAATTCCCCCTCTTTGTGCCGGGTACCCTCTCACCAGCTGTTTGCATAACGCGTGCTAATTTAAAAACAAAAACAGCTGAACGGAACACGCTTCAAAACTTCTTTATCCAGTATTTTTAATATGCCCTACTTGGAAGCCTATCAATAATAATATTTTATTTTTTTTTTAAGGAACACGTTTTAGTACAAAAAGTCGGATCTTAAAAAGTCAAGTTAACTGAAGAGCAGATGTTTACATTGGTGCCCGAGGGTGCCGTACCACTTCAGTATTATCTTGTTATTGCCTACAATCTACTTCAGACACTTATATACTGCCGAGGAATTCCCTGATGGTTGTAACAGTCAACATCGTGGTTTGATAACATAGCCAAGTGCAGTTACATTTCTGATCTACCACTCCGAAACATGCAGCACGGTTATTTCATTTCGTTACAACAGTTCCGAATCGTCAAGCCTAATATAAAAGGAGATCAAATTAGCAGAGATTGGAGTTGACATCATCATTACACATGGGTTCTGATTGTCGGTAGAGATGATAAAATCTATGATACATTTCTTTGAATCATAATCAGTTCTTTTTCGACTTTTCCCTCATTACATGTTTTATTTAACCATACAAATATAAATGTCAGTTTTCAGTGAGGAAGCTTATGGCAAGGTCATTAGCTTATTAGACTGTTGCAGTAAGTAAGTAATGTGAGCCTTCAGGAAATGAGTAAACCTCCTATGTACCTGAGCAAGAAAACTTCACCTTGAGCAAATTGCTTCTTACATAAAGATTTCTCTAAGTACAACCTCAGGTTGCCAAAGCAGATACCGCCACAGCAGAAATACGCTTCCTTAAGTTCAAGTTCTTCAGATGTATTTCTTTGCTATTAGTTTAAATGTGACTTGAAATATTTTCTTTTAAATGCCATCTAGAAATAAATCCATTTTTAGATGCTGTAATAATTGCTTTGTTATAAAGTAAAGTCACGGTATCTAAGAGACTGATTGAAAGGAAACTGCAGCTTCCTTAAGGGAGTACATGGTCATTTAATTTAATTATCTTATTCCAGCTGGTGATAATATCCAAAGGGAAACTATTTCTAAATTTACTTTTTATTAAAACTTAATTCAAGCAGAGCTGGCCAAATTTATATATACTGCAAATGTATTTTAGCTCCAGTGCCACTGTCAGACTCATTACCCGTCACTTCAGAAATGGAATGAGGCAAAAGTCCCGCTATTCTAAAATACCAGAAGATAGACAAATACAAAATACTGAGACTGTAAAAAGGAAACTATTTAACACAGTGAATCGGCAGTTATATGAGCAATACTTTTTTTCTACTTTTCTTAATACTTAGACATTTCTGTGAACTCTCAGAAGAGGAATAAACTCCCAGAGGGAGTCTTCTGATGAGTTTTTCCCTTCCTCGCCATTTCCAGTGCGATATTCAGTTAGCAATTCCCTAACATTTATCCCCATTTTAGTCCTAGTTGTGCACATTGGTACCCAGCAGTGATTTTCTAAGATGTATGAATATATACATTTGAAGAGAAAAAAACCCTTCAGAGGGCTGTCGGTACATATTGTAGGGCAAGAAGAGATTGTTATATACACTATTGTACCGCTTTTCCGCTGCCGCTCTTCAGCTTGACCCTGTACTATAATCATCGTTAGTCACAAACACTATCCACTCAAGAACGGACACTCAGTTTGGCAAAGCATTAAAGAATAAAAGTGAACAAGGCCGCTAGGAATTGTTGGCAGCGAAACTATTCGAAGCCCTTGTACCTTAACTACACCGGGCTTAATTGGGAGATGCCCACTTTGCCCCGCTGCGGTGAAGACTCATTTCCTGCTCTTCTAGAAAGTAAATAGCTGTTTTCTTCCTACCTTCAAGGTGACATCTCCCATGCTACAGAGCAATTCAAAGATAAGAGGTATTTTTAGCTCTCCTTGTAGCTCTTAATACAGTTATGGCCATTACACAGCACATTAGTTTTTCACAGGGATGTTCTTAGCGATAAAGTAGGCTTGGGGCCTATCACACTCTATGATTTTATTCTTCCAGCACATCCCTTTTTTTTTGTACTTCAGATAACTGTGATCTTGTCTTGACTTCTTAGTGCGTTTTCTCTGGTTTTTTTATTCCATTACTTTTGATGCCTCTTCCAAATATTTTTTCCAATACTTTTTCTGTTGCTTAATTATTATATAGATTTTTTGCAGCTGAGGTTCAGTATTTTGAAGTTAAGGGTCATTTTTGCCAGAAAAAGTAATGTTGGAAAACTGATGCCTATGGCAATCAAAAATCTTTCTAAAAACACGTAACCTGTTGGCACATCCAACAATTGAAAACGGGAATAAACCTGTGCTCTGACTTCTTTGAGTTGGAGACCATTTAATCCATCTTGTTAAATCAGCATTCACTCTGAGTCTTGTTTGGGTGAGAGTATCTTTTCAGGAGAGGCATACCATCTTGTTCTGCTGGCACTCCAAAATATATAATCCATCAATCTTGTCCCAGGGGTGAGCTGTTATCACTATTAAAAATATGTTTCTAATTTTTATTTGTATTCTTGTTCACCTTTCAGCCTTGTTTTTGCTATGTGTTTCTTTCCTTCACTCTTGCAACTTTGGATGCTCTTTTCTCCCCCTGTAAACAAGTCATTGCAGCTTCGCTTTTAATCTTCATTACACTCTTTAAGGTGTCTTTTGTAGCTTTTGATTTATTAGTTAGCTTCTTTGTCTGTTTTTTTCCAGTTTTTCAACATTATTTTAAAAGTGACAACATAACAGGATGGGGTATTCTTCGATCCCATATATAATCGTAACGTTTCCCCTGGTTTCTCTTCCCCTCTATGTTTTCAAGCCATGACATCACACAGGAAGCTCATATTAAAATGCATGTATATTACTCTGCCAAAATTCTTTCCGAGTTGCTATTCCATCCATCATTCCACAGATAGGGGCTTCCTTCCTTTTTTTCCCTATTTTGCATTTGGATGCAACCAGATCAATACTCACCCTGCTCTTGGCAGTACTCCCAAATATTTTTTGTCTTCAAATTTTACCAAAAATGACTTAATATTTTCCTCCAGATTATCACTGAAGCTATTTTGTACCATTAAACCACACTGTAAACTCATCCATGCATTGCTGACTCTTCACTGGCATCACTGTGCCAGGGTATGTCAGCACTGTTTCAACCTCCTTCGAGTTTTTCATTTCATTTATATCACCTAATTCTTAAACAGATCTTCAGCAGTGTCAAATGTACAACAAAAACATCAGCTCATCTACAGCTAATTTTATCAACAAAGCACATGAACCCGTAAAATATAGAGTCAGATCTGTTTGAGAAGTCCCGATTTCCATAAAAGCATACCCCTTCCTACCAACTATATAAACATCCTTCCATTTAAAACTCAAACCCTGTGTCACTTTTGCCTGTTATTACTATCAGACTGGACAGCCCAGTTTTCCACTTGCCTTCTTTGACCAGTAGCACAGTACTCCCATTCTTTTCGCATCCTACACTACAGCCAGTATTCAATTTATATTATTAATTATCACCAGCAGGCCACAGATGTACCTGCCACACTATTTTAGGACTCTTGACTGCGAGTTACGGGGACCTGTAGATTTTAAAAGGTTGGCCTGTAGTTCATTTTATTCTTTCCAGTTCCTAATGGAGCAGAAAGTACTTTATGTGAGTGTATTATCCCCATTCTTCCAAGTAAAGAAAGGAATATTTATTCAGCACTTCTGCATTTTCTACATCATCGCTAACAATTTTACCATCTCCACCTATTATACTGCTCATATCAAGCCTAAGATTCATTTTGTATCTAATATACTATAAAAACGGATTCATATTATCCTTAGCAATACCAGCTATGGATTTTTCCCTGCTATCTTTAGGTATTTTTCCTTACGAATCTTCCCATTTATAACAGTCATTAACTTATTTCATCTCACCTTAAAACCCTCTAGGGTTGTCTTTATTTCTAATTGCCGTCATTATTAGTCCCTGAAACAAGCATAGGCTTTTAAAAAAAGTTGTCCTCCTTTTCACTGTAGTTATATAGACGTCAGACATTTAAACTTTTCTTAAAGAATTCCCCCTTTTTATTCCCATTCCCTCTCCCTCCTTTTTTTGCCAGTTGCAGTCATTCCCACTCTTCTGATATTGGATCAATTTATTATTTAGACTTAAATAGATAATATATATATAAGTATATACGTATGTACACTGATGGGCACTGTCCCTTGCTTGTTTGCACTGTGAGTAATCAGGTCATAAAAACTAGTCTCTAGGCAATCAGGTGATTTATTTACCTCCAGATTTATTTCATGTTGAGTGCAATACCTTCTGCATATCAAAGTATTTAATTACATTCACAATGGTGAATCAACACAGAACCATTGCATATGAAGGGTAGAGGTTTAAATGTGCACACAGACTTGCGAGTCTAACACTTTTGTTCCTTAGATGTTTTCACTTCAGCTGTGTTTTCATTTAAGATGTGTTTTTCCTGTTAAAGCTTTATAGAAGTTTCATTAGCGATAGTCTTTGTCCTCCTTTTTTTTTCTGTATTACCAGTACTCACTTAGCTTTAAAATTTACTTTCTTGATACTTAGTTATTATGTGATACAGGTTTTTAAATGATTGCTACAGCTTTGTTAATAGTGGAATTTAGATAACCCGGCATTTTATTTAACTTTATTTAATGTAAACCCTGTTTTAGTTATTTATACATATTAATTCATTTGCTCTGAGTGCTGTTGAAATATTATCACCACCATTTCAAGTTCATCTCCAGCTAACCGATTATTTCTGACAGAGGCGGCTGTGAACCAAAAATCACACAGTTCAAATCACAGATTATAGTTTTTCAAAATTCAGATCCTATGCTGTAGTGCAAAATCTGATTTACTACACAGAAAAAAATAAAATGAATAAAGCCTTTTTCATAACAATGTTGTTGCAGGAAAAAGGGAACTAGAGCTTTCCTCTCCTGTGCAAGCAAGAGATTAAGGAATAGGGCTCCCAAATTGTGTATTGAGCGCAGAAGCGTAACTGTGTGCTACTCCACCGCCATGGTGGCTTTCCCTGGATCGGCCACAATACCCTGCACCGTGGTGTTCTGCAAATAGAATCATAGAATCGCTTAGGTTGGAAATGACTCCTAAGATCATCGAGTCCAACCATCAATCCAACGCTGCCAAAACTACCACTAAACCATGTCCCTCAGTACCACGTCTACTTGTCTTTTAAAGCCCTTCAGGGATGCTGACTCCACCACTTGCCCTGGGCAGCCTGTGCCAATGCTGGACAACCCTTTCGGTGAAGAAATTTTTCCTAATCTCCACCCTAAACCTCCCCGGGCACAACTTGAGGCCATTTCCTCTTGTCCTATCACTTGGTCCTTGGGAGCAGAGACCGACCCCCCCTCGCTACCCCCTCCTTTCAGGGAGCTGTAGAGAGCGAGAAGGTCTCCCCTCAGCTCCTCCTCTCCAGGCTGAACACCCCCAGGGCCCTCAGCCGCTCCTCACCAGACGTGTGCTCCAGACCCCTCACAGCTCCGTTGCCCTTCTGTGGGCCGTGCCACATTTCACAGTCAAAGGGACTTGGATGCCCTCTGTAGGGATGTTCCCATAAAGGTTTTCTTCCCGGGAAAAAGAAATAGTTTCTTCTTTTATTTTTTTTTTTTCCCAGGACTTAAGTGTCCTGACTTAAGTGACTTGGAGCATGCGAGAAAGAAATCGTTTGCTTATATTACTATGGTAATGAGCCAAAAGCGTTGCATGGTGTCCTCTTGAGTCCCATGTGCATTTCCAAGCACAATGCAACAGCCACGGGTCTGAGGTACTGGCTACAGCAAAACCATGAGGATTGACAGGCACAATTTTTCTTTCCTGAAGTAATTTTGATAGCTGAATCGACTAATAATTGCAGATATTTCCACAGGAAAGGTCAATTTTGACAAATGGCTCCTTGAAAAACGCTGAACATACTTCTGCCTTGTCGTCTTGCATCTTTATTATAAATTATCTTAGAGTAAAAAACATAAGCTGACTGCAGTTAGTGTAAATCTGCCTTTGGAAAATACTTAACTTATTCATCCAGTCTGCCAAGTTTTTATCTGTATTAAATCTGTATTATTGGTTTTCACCAGCTGAGAACCTGGCGTGCCATTTTTAATAGCAGAGATGTGGGCAACTAATTAGAGGTCTATTTGAAGAAAAAAGGGAATTAGTAGCCTTTCAAAGCTTGTGTGTCTTTCCCAAAGTACTCGCCTAAACATTCAACAAGTAATTCTGCACTAGTTCTCTCAATAGCTTAGACATAAATCCATTCTGTTACCCTGGAAAAACCCATGGAAAACAGATTCACAGAGAAGCTTAAAATCACTACCAGTATTTTGAAGACTTGCTGCACATGGGGAATCTATGCGTGAAAAAAAGAAAGAGAAAGCTCAAAGGCCAGGGAGCCCCCACAATAACAAAGGTGGGTTGCCAAAGATGGACTTCTGCCCAGCCCAGGCTGTAGAAGGAGAAAGACAGGAGAAGATAAGGTCTCTTCCTGGAACTACATATCCAATCTCTTTCTCAAAGAGTTCAACCACACATTATTTTATCCAGTTGCTGAGCAGTCAGGCTTACTGCTCTGTATAGCCTAGGGCTAAAGGAAGAACACCACAATGGTTCTAGTCCATTGCTCTTGGTATCTTATATGATATATTAATTGCAGCCAAAGCTAGGAATGCTGAGCCATAACTTCATTTGCTTGTTATGTCTGTCTCATGTTTCGCGCAACAAATGTTCAATCGTTTTGATAAGGAATGTGTCTCAAAGAAAACTCAAGACATTTCCTCATACTAAAATATGTTTTTCTGGTGAGTTCACTGTGTTGAGTTTCTTTAGACACATGACAGGAGCAAAGTCAAGTCTCTCCCATCTTCAACAAGAACCCTGTTTGCTCTGACTGGTATAGTACAGGATGGGGAAGAAGGATGCTTCTTGATCAAAAGGCAGGGAGAAAAAAAATACTGCCTTTACTTGCACTTTTTTCATGGCCCACTGCCATAAACATGCCCCATGTGCCTACACGGCTGGAACTCAAACACAAAACGGGCACAAGAAGTATCTGCACTGACTCCCAACAGGGTTTAGGCTTGCGCTCAAAGCTGGCAAAATACATGTGCTTATAGGTATTCCCAGAAGCCAACATTTACATGCCCTGGAGGACTCAAGGGAGAAATCAAAGTACCGGGAAACTTCTGGTGTCAAGGGTCTTAATATTGCATGTAGATTCCTAGAATGATACACAGGGAGGCAAAGAAAGTGTTGTTTTACAAAAGGTTTCTTCTGAAACACAACTTCACGTTAAACTAAGAAAATTAAGATGACTTCTGAGAGTCTTGCTAACATCAATAGTCGGAGATGACATGTCTTTCAACTTCTAAATAAATCCTTTCCCCTAGAAACAATGAACCAATCTTATATACCTGGGCATTTCTTTCATTTGCTTTTAACAAGCTCCCCTGTCCTCTTCTGGATTGTCAGTCTTAACCAGACGCCTTTAAAGCATTTCAGACCAAGGGAGTTATGATGAGCGCGCGACAGATGATGGAACAGCACTTTGGTCTCCCTATAACTATTTCTGGAAATGTGAAGAACCCAAGATGAAGACAGTAAATTCAGGAAATAAATACGATGCTACAAATCCTTAAATGAATCTGAGTCATTACCTTACTGCCACAAAGCACCTGTAACGTCCATTGGCACTATATGAAATGCGTAATAAGAAGGATTTTCTTTTCCAATATCTATCTGGAATCCTGTCTGCCTCCTCCTACTCTATTAAGTCCTTAAAGGTAGCATTCTCACTGCACTTACAAAGCAAAATCAGAACATTCTTTTTGAAATCCATGGAAAAGAACTCTATCTCCCCTTTACTTCAGATTTTTATTATAATCCTCAACCCATACCATTAATGCTAAAGAACACAGATTCCCCAGCTAGATTCCCCATAGATTTCAGCTACAATCTGTTTTTTATTTTGAAAGAAACCATCACCTTCAAATTATGTCTTTTAAAAAAAGTCTTTGTCTATGTAATCGATATCACCTACTGCTGCAAAAACTCAAGCATTTTATAAGTCCATTTGCTTTCCCCTTTGTTAATTCATTGCTTTTATCTCAACTTCAAAATAAAAAAGAATGAAATCACTTCTCTGTGCATAAAGATTCCATTTTACCCTCAAGCGCTCAGTGTTGCAATATTCAGCCTGCACAGGGAATGAGGAATTAAAGATAAACACACAAACAAAAGCAATTGCCAGTTTTGGATCTTTTTTAATACTGGAAATATTTTCATTCATTGTCAGCTTCATAATTGCCTCTGGATTTTCTTTGGCTGTTAAGATTTTTCACCTCAATGAATTGACCAAGAGATTTTATTCCTGACACACGTCTGTGGATTAGCTGTATCATTAATGAGTGCTGTTTGCCTAATATAACTGCTATTATTATAATAAAAAAAAGTACTCAGCTCTTTGATTGACTGGGCGCATATTGTATGTATATGTCCTTTCTATCATTCTGATTCCAAAATAAATGCCTGTTCTCTTACACGTCTTTATTTTATAATGCAACTAATTCTAATTATTCTTTCTCCATAAAGAGCGATAGCATCAAATCCATTTTACGGTCTTTCTGTCTTACTGCTCTGTCATACTTTGATCACATGTATCACCAAACCCTATGCTACCAATCCGTACGGTGTCGGAGGCTATGTGCTCATCTCAACCTGCCAGGCGCAGGTGCCTTGAGGTCTAAAATATTCTCAGGTTATGACATTCCTTCTGCAAGTATCAGCTGTACAAAGACTGACCGGCACTCTCGTCTTACCAGATTTGCGAGGACTCCAGACTGCCTTTCCTGCCTACCTGCTCATGGGCAAGCGGTATTACTACCAAGAGAGATGAAGTATGTGAAGACGTTACTACAGCTGGAGCCCATCCTCAGGACAAGTGTACACCAGACTATCTGCAAACGCAAAAACAGTCAAAGCAGGCCAGACCAGAGATCCACCTTGCCCCATTTCCAGCAGATGGGTCCCTGCCAACATCCAGGGGCTCCTTGTCAGCCTCTGGCCCACAGACCTCCTCCACCACCCCACACTCAGGGCAAGCAGGTTCCAGCCAGCTTACCTCTAAACCAAACCACAGGAATCTCCTCACGCTCCATCCCTTCCATTTTCTTGCCTGTGTCCCACCACACCTTTGCCCAAGGGGAGAGGACAAGTGACCCCAGCACGCCGCCCTGCGCTCACAGCCGATTCCACCACACACTAGAGGTGTGAGGTGGGAACTCTTCCTGGAGCACTGGGCATCACCACGTTCAGGGTATGGTTCACAGGGTCCTTTAGAAAGTGGCTCTAGTGTACGTGTGTTGAACAGGCCGCAGACCTTCTGTTGGATCCACCAGAACCCTTTACTGAGGTACGGCTGTGTTTTGCCATCGATCATTTTAATGTCATCCCCAAGGAATACCAAGTAGTAACTAAAGGCTTATGTTATTGTCCCAAATGCCTGTCAGGTCTTTGTAAACATATCACAGCCAGCATCAGCCTTCTAAACTGAAGGTCAATAACTACCTCATTTCAGAGCTCAAATTCCATTCTTTACCGATTTTATGTTATCTTTGAGACAGCCAATCTGTTGATTTGGTTAGACTGGAGGTTCTTTCTTTGCCAAAGGCTTCATGAACATTGCAATTTACTTCATTTTTCTTGTATGTGTTTTATCCTGACATTGTGATGCCCCACCAATTGCTTTTATTTCACAGAGTTTCCACCAGGCTTCAGCCAGCTTCCGGATTTTAATTTTTGGAACAGACATCCCAGTTCCCCCATCTTATGTCTTAGAATCACAACATTCGCGTAAAAGCATATATGTTGCTATCTAGATTCTTTTTTGATAACCTATGGATGACAATCTGTTCATCTTCTCTGTTTTGTTATTTCCATGCTCTTCACTGATTATCTGAAAAATATTTCCAGTTCCCGATGAATCTGAGCTCTCGGTGCTCACATCGATTAAGCTTTCAGCACCCAATAGGTGTAACAAAAATAACTGGTACTAGTGCACGAAAATGAAATTTCCCAGAAAACTTTTTGCGTGCCAATACGGGGCACCGTTGAACAGAGAAGTGGTAGGGGAAGCCTGGGTCCTATCGAACATTTCATTAAAGCCAAGCGATGTTCCGAGGGCTCCTTGAAAGGAGTCAAAAAAGTCACAGTTTTTCGGACAAGCAAATAATGGCCTTTAGTTGCCTAACACAAGTGGTCCAAAAAATCAAGGTTAGAGTAAAACGGAAGTTTCCAGCTTAATCAAAGGTGATAAAGAGAGTTGTGGCAAGACCTTTAAAAGAATTCAGGACACATCCTCTTCTGCACAGGGTGGCTGGAAGTTTAAAGTAACAAAACAACGGATGCTTTCCCCCCTTTCCCCTACACGTTCCAGGAAGTAGAACTTGGTAAGTAGTTTCAGCAAATAAACAAGATTATATCAAAAATATACCTGGTTCAGGCCCCCGAGTTCTTACATAAAGAAAAGCTTTTGGTTCACCATTTGAATCAATGGAACAACACACAGTGGAAGTTCACAAAACTTAATTGGGTCTAAAATTAAAATATATCTCAAATGCAGTCTCTCAGACCATTAACATTTCTCACCCCCCTTTTTTTTTAGTGCAATTAGTACAAATAATAGCCTGCCATGTTAAACTGTGTGACCGCAGCCCTCTTCTCTCCTTTTTTTTAGACAACAACAACGTTAACTGAAATCTACACAATCTTATTGCAATCGTCATTACAATAACTCTCTGACAGGCTGTCATATTAAGGTATCCCCCATGAACAGGAAACCATCTATTCTTGAATAAATATTTGACAACTTCTAGTGAATATGACTCCTACACTATTTAATACAAAGGATTTACAAAGGTTTCGTATCTTTTCTGTCAAAACTGTAATGGAATGAAATTATCGCACATTTTCAGAGAGAAGTACAAGAAGTGTTTCTCTTGTCAAAATTCTTCTTTTAATCATTATCTACTGCATGCTATATGAGTGGATATGTGGGCCTTGAATAAAATCTCAGTGAAGATTACTGTATTTAGATATTGAAAAAGAACATAAAACAACTCACGTTCACTGAGCTCCTGAACTGTTTGCTGTTCAGTCTTATTGTGCATATTGTTCCTAAATTCGTCATTTAAGTGCATGCAGCTGCTGAACTTATATCACAGATATTTATAGGTATTCGATATTCAGGTTATGAGAGCAAGATAGTTAAAAAAAAATAATTCTAATTTATGTATGAAAGCCTATATCACCTGGATTTTATTTCTGGATTTTTTATTGTACTAACCACATGAACATAAATAACGTATCCACTCAGAACCATAAATAAATTCCAAATGTGCAGATTTTTTTTTTATTTAAACTATATAGCATGGTGAACATTGTAGATATTGTAAATTAGTTCTGCTCTCCAGGCTCATACTGTTGATTAATGGTAATTTTTTATTAACTGCATTGATAACAGTTTTCTTACTTTCTGATTAGTTTGGATTTCATTAGTGTAAATACATAGGAATATATATTATAAACCTAGATTAAGCTATCATGGCCTTATTTTATATTATATTAGAAACTTATATGAGAAACATATTATATTAGAAACATTATAATAGAATAATATTCTATTTAGATCAGTAACTGCCTTATTTTCAGGGGAAGGGGAGTAATTACTTAAATATTCTTTTGAAATAAAGATGAATAGAAAAAAATAGACAGCCAGTCAAAAGCTAACATTCAGCTTCTTTTGGTCTTATTGGTAAGCAAAGTGTCAGAAGTCATTATAACCACATATTTCTAAAAAGGGCAATTTCAGTAGAAGAGTTCACCTGAGTTATGACTTTGCTAGATAAAAGTTTATTTTTTAACATTTAAATTAAGAAATCCATGTGAGGACTGGCACCTCATCTGGATAATCAAGTACATATTTCATTTTTACAGTTTCAGAATACCTCTGAAGTTTTCAGAAGAGCAAAGTTATCTTTGTCTTCTTCGTCTTTAACCTCAATACAAATCCTTGGTTTTTAAAGTTGGTTTGTTTTTTTTTTTTCTGACTCCCTGGCTTACTGGAGTATCAATCTGATCAATAGGAGGATCAATTTGAATCTAGAGCATTTGTTTCTTCTCTGCATTTTCTTTGGATTTAAGTAGCTATTTTGTTAATTATCTCAAGGATAGGTACCATTTGTCTCCATTAGTGCTGCCTTTTTCTTTTCCCCTCCTACCTAACATCCCTGCCTTTTCCCTTTCTCTCTTTTAAGATCGGGAAACACTCCACAGCAACCCATTCTCTTCATCTGCCCCACAATACACCTTTGCCACGAGACACCCAAGATCCCGTCCTTTGGCATGGAGAGAGGAGCTGTGAGCTGGGATCACTTCTTTCCTCGTGCGAAGTAATATTCCCTGTAGCTGGAAACCTCCTCATTTAGCCGTACAGCAGGCACAGAAGCTCTGTGACACCTATTCATTACCTATCTTGATCTCAATTTCACAGCCTAATCAGTCCATTTGTGTTTATTATTTAATATTGTATTTCTTTAGCAGTTGAGGCTTGGCCAGAATTCAGAGTAAATTTGCATAGAGAGGAAGAAGGTCATACTCCAATGATAATACAGGTTAAAGGTTTTGGTTGGGTGGTTTTTTTTTTTTAATTAAGTGGACTGTACCCACCACAGGTGATTTATTACACTGCACCAGACAGAAAGCAGAATGCCATCTCAGCAGGGCTTTTCTCGGAAAAGCCAAATAAATACTCAATATTACACAGAATCCCAGACTGGTCAGGGTTGGAAGGGACCTCTGGAGATCTAGTCCAACCCCCCCGCCAGAGCAGGGGCACCTCCAGCAGTGGCACAGGACGGCGTCCAGGCGGGTTTGGGATGGCTCCAGAGGGGGAGACTCCCCCACCTCTCTGGGCAGCCTCTGCCACTGCTCTGCCGCCCTCACAGCAGAGAAGGCCCTCCTCAGGTGGAGATGGAGCTTCCTATGGTCACGTTTGTATTCTGGACTAACACATGCCTGCTCAGACGTAGGGACAAACAGGAGAGCTGCAGAGCCACATTCAGGCTTCTTACAGGGAGAAACCACTGACCTGACTTTCTGAACCTTTCCCCCATGTCCGATTTCATCTGGGGGAAAGCAGGCTGGGAGGCAGAGGAGTGAGAACCACCAAGAGGGCTGCACAGAAGAGAGCTGAGGGTCTACCAGAGCAGAGAGAGGGTCCTGAGGAAACGACATACCATTTAGTGGGGTTAAAAATACTAGGAAAGGCTGCAGTAAGTTCAGGTGAATGATAAGCTTCACATGAATGATTAAATGGATCTCCTGTAATGCACAAATTATATTCTGCAATTGTGGGGACAGAATCATTTACAGTAAGGCACGTTGTGCCTCTGCTTTTCAAAGGTGAAGCACACGTGGCACCATTGGGCACGCATACCTGAGGGTGATAGTCAATGGCTCCATTTCAAACTGGCGACCTGTCACAAGCGGGGTCCCCCAGGGATCGATACTGGGCCCAACGCTGTTTGATATCTTCATAAGTGATCTGGATGATAGGATTAAGGGTTCCCTGGCTGAGTTTGCTGATGACACCAAGCTGAGTGGGTGTAGACATTTGGAAAGGGAGAGCCACCTCTCAGGAAGACTTGGAGAGGCTGGAAGAGTGGGCTAACAAGAACCATATGAAGTTCAACAAGGACAAGTGTAAGGTCTTGCACCTGGGAAAACACAGCCCAGGAGTGCAGCACAGGCTGGGATCTGCCTGGGTGGGAAGCAGCTTTGTGGAAAGGGACCTGGGGGTCCTGGTGGAAAACAAGCTTAAGATGAGTGAAGAGTGTGCTGCCGCGGCAAAGAAAGCCAAGAGGATGGTGGGCTGCATCAACAAGGGCATCACCAGCAGAGACAAAGAAGTCATTATCCCACTCTACTCAGCACTGGTCAGGCCACACCTGGAATCCTGTGTGCAGTTTTGGTCTCTGCTATACCAGAGAGATGTGGAGAGGGTCCCGAGAAAGGCCACTAAGATGATCAAAGGACTGGGAAGCCTGCTGTATGAGGAAAGGCTGAGAGAACTGGGTTTGTTCTCTTAGGCTTAGGGGAGACCTTATCACCATGTTCCAGTATTTCAAGGGTGGCTACAAAGAAGATGGAGACCCCCTTTTTAAAAGGAAACACATCAGAAAGATGAGGGGTAATGGGTACAAGTTACTCCTGGGGAGATTCTGATATAACACAAAAGGACAATTTTCCACAGTGAGAACAATCAGCCATTGGAAAGATGGCCCCAGGGGAGCGGTGGATGCCCCACCATTGGACACTTTTAAGATTCTTCTGGACAGGGTGCTGGCCCATCTTGTCTAGACCGGGCTTGTGCCAAGAAAGGTTGGACCAGGTGATCCTTGAGGTCCCTTCCAACCCGGGATTCTGTGATTCTATGACTCATACAGCCAACCAGACAGCTGCTGAGAAGGAGTTGTCTTTGTGCAAATGGATTTGGGGGTTCTATTTCTTTCTAATCATAGGAACTGCAATTGATAACATGCAATATTAAGTGCTGCTTCCTCTCCCTCTTTCTCCACTCCCGTATAATAACTTCAGCTTGCAGCAGGGTGGGGTATAGATCAACATTAAATTAAAAGGTTCAGCCAGAATCATTTCTAGAGTCAAATGTTATATCCCTGAAAATAAAGAGTTGGCAGTGGAAGTGCTGACATAATTATAGCAAAGTAAGCAAACACTTCCATACTTAGAAGTATGTAAACTGATACCCTTAAAACTGCTTGTCTCCCTCTGGGAGACCGAGGTGGCAGGAGTTCATATTAAACACAGAAATCAGGACTTTGGAGGCTCAGCTGTCATTACTTTTGTGCAGAATCCTGAGTTTCTCTTCCTCTAGTTTCATATTTACAGCACTGCAGGGTATGTAGTGACACTCAAACCCAAAATAAATATATATGTATTTTTTAATCCCAGGCTGAATGGGAAAACAGCATGTATAGAAAGTAATAAGGTGTAGCTCAAGTCTAGTGTGAAAATGAACAAATCACAGGCAAGCATTTTTTTTTCAAGCTTAGTTTCTGATGCGTTTGTGTTTTCTGATGAAAGCTGACAGGTAGAACAGTTTGCTTTTTAAGAGACTGATGGAGTCCTAGGAAGACAGGTGACAGGAGTAAATGAAAACAATAGAAACATCAGCTCTACCTGCCCTACTTTAAAGAAATTTTATCATAGGTCACGATTCTTTTCTGTTGTTTATTTATTATTTTTTTTTTAGCTCATGAGACAGTGATGGAGGAAGTAAGTCCCATGTTCATTTCCTGATTCAAATTGTGAGTTTCTTTAGTCGCATTTCTTAATTAAGGAGGAAAATCTAATGGCATGTTTTGTGAGCATAGTGGGACAGAGAGACGCATGCTATAGACAGGTATGAGTGTGACTGTGAGTCGAAACTCCCGGCACTAAGAAAGCAGAAAGGATTTGAATGTAGCCCTAACTAATAAGAGGAAATGAACAAGCTGCCTTTTGTTCTGACACCCTTATAAGACGCTTCAGTAATAACTCTTCTTTAGAAAGGCTTCACTTTCATCCCACTGAGACTTTGACACAAGGGAGAAAGACGCTATTCCTGAAAGCTCTATGTGACTTACTTGAAAATAGATAGAGGAGAGAACAAAGCCTTCTCCTTTAAACTCATCGAGGAATGTTAAGTAGCTTATTACAGATACACAGAAAAAAGGCAGAAGTGTGCCTGAAAAGGCCTCTTTACCTGGCCCCGAAGGTTCAGACCCATGGCTTGAGAACTCTTTCTTCCCTCCCCGAATCACAAGAGGCTGCTTTAAGATATCACAAGAATATTGTTTTAATTAAAAAAGTGGTAGGAAGAGTGAAATAGTTTCTTGAGATGCCTCTGAGCCATCCTCAGGCTTTCCTCTGCAGCATAAAAGGCACACATATGGTTATAAAAGGTTGAAGTTCTCAACCTTTTGTGCAATAACAACAGTTCTAAAAGCGAGACTTAAAACACATACAGCCATCTGACATGACGAGGACTGATAGTTTAGAATGTAAGCAGGGAATTTTATTTATGAGTATTCATTTGCACCATACAGATAGGTCCTCGGAACGACAGATCATTTGGACAGGTACCTGGTAAAGCAAATAAGAAAATTACAAAAAAGATTTACTAGTCAATCGCCTGTATCAATAACAATCCCCACGTTTGGAGGATTATGTGGTCTGTCATCTCAGAGCTCCTACAGGAATTAAATAGTAATTCAAAGCGGGGAGGGAGAATCTGGAGAGAAAAGGAAAGATGGGGAAAGAAAAACAAATAACTCATTAAAGAGGGTGTTCAAGAAGCATAGATCAGTCCGCAAATACAAATGTGAGACAAAGAGTTAAGGTGAGGCTTGCTTTAGGCCAAACACCAGGAGATTTATAGCTAGTATTATTACTCCTGGCCTCAAATGGTTTAGACATAAAGTGCTAGACCTATACTGGGAAGGACACGAGTCCTCAGTGTCTGAGACTATCCAGATACAAACGCAATAGCACTTACTAACAAATCTTCTTCACATCTTACTGCCGTTTAATAGACTCTAATGTGTTATTCTCCGCATTTATCTAGTCATTCTTTACTTTTAAATCCTTTTATGCCCCTATTCAGGACATGTCATCTAAACTGAAGTACAGCAAGTGCCACAAAAATTATATTCTGAAATTAAGTCATTGCACACTAGACGCTCACAAAGTTTTCATATTGCTAACAGCTGCAACATCTGTCTCCAACATTCGGAATGCATTTTCAGGTTCTCACCAGTACTACTGAATTCTCCAGCAGCAACTTATGAGCCATAGCTGACCCCTCCAGGGCCCCCCACCCCCAATGAATCTTGTGCGATTCACACTATTGGGCGTTTCTTTCCAACGCTGCTCACAATGGGAGGGGGGCTATCGGATCAGTGAAATTCTTGGTCTAAGAATAAACACATTAAGGTTTAAGTTCCTATTCAGGGAATTGAAGGGTTCAGCCCTGCTCCCTTGCGTCTTGCACACACACACAGTGCCAGGGACTCCTGTCCAAAACGGAACCAGATTCTGCAGTGCTGTGTCTAAACCTGTTCCAAGACAGAACCAAGTCACTGCAGCTGTTGAATTACAAGCAGCTTGTGTCCGGAGACCCTGTGGTTGGTATGCTACATGAATTAATTATTCACATTGATTATATTGATCCACATGGCCCCCCTGATCTCCCTCTCCAAAACAAAAAAAAAACCAAACCAAAACATATACTCCTGAATTTGATCTAATTTTAGAGGGATATAATTTATATCATTATCTTAATTTTCTTAGCTCTTTTCAAATAGCATTCTCAAAAGAAGGGGTTTAACTTTTCTTTAATGTGAAAATGTCTTTCTTTAAAACGTGAATTAATCTGACAGAAGAACTTTGACTTTTCAGATCCAGGATAATACATTGTATACCTGCTGTCTATAGTCTAACACAGGTTTGTTACTGATAACTAGTCTCTCACCCAGCTTCTAGTCTAAAATCCTTCTACC
>NW_009647743.1:1015025-1019736 GCF_000708025.1 Charadrius vociferus
GGAAAGAGTTAATTTTCCTCCTAGTGCTTGCTGTGAAAGACATGTCAATAATGCATATAGTTTTAGTCATTGCTAATATTTATACTTTTCAAGGACTTTTCCCCATAGAGGCTGAGAAGGAGCATAGACAGAACAACAGAACGGCCAATGAAATATTCTGTACCATAGATGTCATGCTCATTATATAAATGGGAGTTCACCAGAGGGAGGGGAATCCATGATCACTGCTCGGGACAGTGCCAATTCATTCGCCAGGTGGTGAGAGTGACTTGTGTCATTATTATTATTACTGTTATTTTCCTTTTCTATTATTATTCTATTAAACTCTCTTTATCTCAACCAACAATTTATTTTTTTTTCCCCTTCCCTTTCACCTCCTTTTCTCCCTGCCTTTCTTGGGGGAAGAGGAGGAACAGCACAAGCGGCTGCGTGGTCCTGGCTACCGGCTGGGGTTAAACCATGACACATCCGCACACAAAACCTTTACGAACATGCTACATGTCTCCTGAACCCAGGACATCTCAAATGTTCATATAGACCATGCCAAGTTTTGCTTCAAGGCAATTTTCAAACCATTTCTTTTACAGTGGAAATATAGCTGGGACCAAAACATTAAATTTATTTTCCTCTCCAGCGTCATTTCACAATCGCTCAGGTTTCTATTTTCTGTTTGTAGCGCTTATTCTCTGAGCCCCTGGAGGCCACCCGTGGGTTCATAGACAGCTGGTTAACCATTCTGTTCAGCCAGCTCAATTTTGATGGGCCTCGCCTCGCCGTGTATGAAGATGTGCCTCAGCGCGCTGTTACTTTGCCAGAGGATCCCAGCCACGTCGCCGTGCCAGTTCAGCAAACGCGACTGCGGGAAATGCACTCTTCAGTGAGGTTTAAATGGACAGCCACGCAGAGAAAAGAGTTTTATAAACCTCAGGATGCCTGTACGGTGGTGAGCCCTGGCAGGCTTCGCCTCCATCCCTCTTCCGTGAGGACTTCAAGCGCCTGCTGGCCCCAGCCTTCCGCTCGGAGCTAATTGTTGTGCCTGGCAGCCCCTCCAGAAGGGCTAGTCACGATGTTTCGCACAACAGGGAGAAGGTACAGACAGCACCAAAGGGGAAGCCCATTTAAAAAAAAAAAAAAAAAAAAAGTGTAGAAGAAGGACACAACCCCTGGAAGAGATCACCCCACTGAAACAGCACCTGCACTGGGACAAGGAGCCTTAAGGCCATCCTCCGAGAGCCTGATTAGGGAACAACAGGCTCAGAGAGAAAACCACAGCAAAAATCAAACCAACAGCTGAAACTACAGCTCGGTAAGGAGCCAATGCCACCACATCATTTCCATAAGGTATACTGGGGGAGAACATTACCAGTGGGAAAACAAAGAAACTCAAGGCAACCAATGAGAACAAACTCTAAACAGCCCGCCCTGTAGCGTTTCTCTCCATCCCTCAGCAAGCCATCAATCTGAATCTGCTCTCCATGGATAGATAACATTCCTCCCTGTGCTACAAGATTTGACCCTTTTTCTGCTGAGGGTTAGTTGCAGAGGATTTGTCCCCGATGTTATTATGCCAGCCCCTAAAATAACGTCCCTGGTTTTAGCCCATTCCCTCCATCTCTCCGGTCAAGCTGACGGTTTTTGACCTAATGAAATCTGAAATTCCTCCTGAAGTGCACGCAGGTCAGCAGCCTCACTAGGAGTGACTCAGAAAAAGCCAATGCTTAGAAATGAAATACAGATACCAGAGAGAGCAAACATTTATCCTGTCTAGAGAACCACACCATGAATTTTAAAAGAGGACAGCAAATGCTCTGCTCTGTCTTCTGCCAGAAAGAGGTCTATTGGACTCCTGGAAAAAGTATACAGCAGGGAAAGAAAACCAAAGACCGATAACCACAATTAGTCTTTAAAGAAGCAATATTAAACTAATGAATGTATACAATAAAACAGCTCACAGCATTGCGTTCCCTGAGGCATACCTGGAAAGCAAGAAAACAACCCCACAAGACACTTTCCATTTTCCTCGCGCGCTGAGCGCTAGCCACAGGATGACAAGGACATCTCAGAATGACTCGTACAAGGGCAGAAAAATCCTCTGTGCTTTAATGCTGTAATTGGAAAAAAAAAATAATAAAAATCTCATTCTCACAGCCCCTGTGAAGTCATGCTCTTGATAACATTGCTCTACCTACACCCGTGTGGTCACATAGGCAGTGCCATCTTTCAGGCTGTCAAAAATACAGGCTACGACCACCCTGCAAAACTGCGGGTTCTTCTACCAGGAGCTCTGAAGGCAGTATACGGATGGCTACGGCAGCCTACATTTGGGCTGAGATGACCTCCCTCATTCGAATGCTGTGTAATTACAGGATCTGAGCACACATCACAGATCTGTTTCCAGCAAAAGATGTCCTGGTCATGCTAGAATTAAATATGTAACATCAAAATGTACACTGCAGATACCATGCCCGCAATAACCAGCACCGTGCAACAACTGTCTTTATTTTCACTTTCAATCTACTACGCCAATTTTCCTTCCTGATGTCCTATTCTGCCTTCAGAAATCGTTGATGAAATACCCTCCCTGCCATCTCCCATGGCCTTTGTGAGCATCCTACTCACCACTGGTCCAGACACTGACCGGCTGATATTGGTGAGAAAGATCAGAAGCACAGAGTGTTCAGAAAACATAAAATATCTTACAATGTCTTTAGCAGACCATGAGCATTCCCACCCAGAAAGACAGGAAAGTTTTCTCTCAGACCGAACAAATCAGCATCCACAAAAATAACAGTGCAGAAGCTAACCATGGCAGGGACAGAGCGCCCCACGCAAGCTCTTTGCAAGGATGAAGGTACACGTACAGACCCAAGTAGACTCTGTAATATAGACATATTTTCTCTTCTTTTAGAAAAGCTTATACAGACAACAGAAGCAGTAGTTAGAATGACACAGAGTGGAGAAAAACATAGCCTTTTAACACTCTTGTATGCATTGTGATGATAATATACTCAATTACACGCCTTTCCATTACCTGACAGAAGAGCTGTTTTTATTTTTCTAAAGCTCGCAAAACCTCTAATTTCTCTTTGGATACAGTGCAGTGATAAACAGCTATTTTAGCTGCTACTTCTACAAAACCAGTCCTTCGAAAATATGAAGAAAGGGATGGTTTTCAGTAAGTGCCCAATGCCTTCTGGATTTTGTTCCTCTCCCTTCCCTCTGCTTTCACTTTGACTTTTCATGCGTGATGTGGCTTAAAGAAGCCAACGATGAAGCTGGGGAAGGACCAGCAGAGGTAGAATCATCTAGCCATGATTACCCAGCATGACTGGGTAAAAAAAATATTTATGCTCAGAAAAACATAAGCAATGCCCTTATTGTTTTGTGCAGGTTTAAGGCCACAGCAGGTACCTTTCTTTCATTTTTTTAGTTCCTTCCATATGCCTTTTCTGTCCTGAATCCCTCCTTAGCCTTCTCTCTCATTGAATATGATTTGAACTGAAGGATTGAAGCTATAATAATGTGATTATACTGGCTTTAATTTCTCAGATTTTCTTCTCCCTTAGAGGTGTGCCAGTGCGCACAGCGTAGAAGGTGGATGGAGGAACATGGACTGAGTGAGTAACTCTTGAGTAACAGTCTTTAGGACTTGGACACACAACACATCATCGGTACTGGGGTATTTCTGACAGTGGTGTGACTACCATGATGACCATGAGCCTGTCAAAGACAAACCACTTCCTGTCTTCTCCCATACCCATTTTGGCATAATTCCTTTTCATATTAATTTGATATTATCCTGATTTTGATTTGGAATCCTATTCTATAATCAGATTAACCTAGGTATATACAGATCAGAGCTCCATATATTGAAATCAGACCAAATTTTATGTTCATATGAATGCAATTCCAACAATTATTCTATGGGTGGAATTCCCTTCATGGCACTGAATCCATTAGGAGGTGCATATTAATTGTGCCACTTAGAAGTCAGTAGCAACGTCAAGGCAATCTCAGACTGGAAATTTAGGTAATTGTATCCATATTTTCACTGCTCCTTTCCTCTCTGTCTGGCAGCGAGCAGAGGTCAAGGAAAATCTTCTGTGTGCAGTAAATACCAACTTCCCCCACGAGGAAAGAAATGGTCAACATCATGTCCCTTGTCAGATGATCCCCACTCAACTTGAACATTATCTTTGGAACACCTTCCCGGCACTAGTTCACGCTGCATTTTTCTTCTCTCAGTGAATAATAACCGAGAACACAAAATGAGGGGAAAAACGCACTGAAAACTGCCAAAGTAGGATCCTTCTTTGACATCAATCACCGTTTACTTGGGGAAAACATTGTTGTTGCTTGGATCTAACCTATTATGAATTGAAGCTGTTACTCTGAACACTTGATCTGCAAAATGAATGCAGTAGACAGAGCCAGCAGGCGCCAGCTGTGTGATCTGGGCTCTTCTTTCGAGTACACAGGTGACTGTAGATCACCATCAAGATAAATCAGAGCAAGCCTGGGCTGCTCAGGAGAAAAATGTCTTAGAAACTGACGTTTTACTTGGAGTAAGGCTAATTCTGTGACTGAACCCTCTGGAACAGCACACCGGAACCTTTTGTGCCTGTCAGCTCTCCTATTTGCAATTTTTATGTTTTAACATCCTGGTACCGTGTTTCGGCACCTCTTCCCATGCAAAAAAAACCCTGCTTCA
>NW_009647743.1:1019763-1026632 GCF_000708025.1 Charadrius vociferus
CATCAAATACTTAGAAACACAATCTGCAATATGCCACCGTGGCAACTGTGTGAGAGACCAGAACGTTGCTGCAATAGATAGGGGTCAGCGAGGTGATGGGCTCACTGCTATGGGAGGTCTCAATTAGGCAACTAAAATGTTACAAAATAAACACAGAACACATGTCTCAGATTGTCACCAAGAGCAGGAAAACTTTGCTAAGCAGCTTTACTTTTAGTTGTGTTTCTAGACATCCTTTCTTGGCGTATATTCTTTGTTCTCTGCTGTTTAACATCATTATCAGTCTCCTGGAAGGCAGGGACCTGGATCTGATGGTATTCTGGAGGCATGAACATCTCGTTTCAACTCTCAGTTCATTTCAACAAGGCCAAACGTAAAGTCAGACATGGTAACAGCAAAAATCCTCCATGCTACTATAGTCTGTTCTGCCAGATAGCGACTCGAAAAGATTAAAGGGTTACAGCGACTAATAGGCTGCATGTGAGCTTTTAATATGATGCTCTGTCCAATAGAATAGCACAACCCTTTAGATGTAAAAGTAGGTGAACACCAAATAAGAGCACACCTACCTAACACTAGTTTGATTGCTGTCATGTCTAGTCTTATATCCCAGATCAAGAAAAATGTTGAAAAGGAGTTACCAAAGGAGCAGAGAATGACTGGAGGATGAAAAATACGTGCAGACCAAAAGTCTCCAAGCGGTAAGTGTATTTATCTCAAAGAGAAGCAGAGAGGGAAGTTGATCACAACCTCTTCGTGGATACACAGAGAACAGAGCACCTCAGTCTAGCAGATGTAGGTTAACACGCTTCAATGGCTAGAAGCTGAAACCAGACAATTTCAACCTAGAAAGCAGGTAACATCTGAAAGTAATTAATGATTAGGTTTCTAAGAATTGTGGAAGGGCTTTCATTCAAGATGGGATTTTTTTTAATTTTTTTTTTTTTTATTATTTTTTCAAAAGGTTTGCTCTAGTTCAAATGCAGCTATCTAGGTTTCAACGGGAATGAATACTGCCAAGTCCTACAGCTTCGTTATGAAAAAGGTTAGATTAGATAATCACAGCGGGTTTGGGAAACCTTTAAACATATTAAACCTACTGTGAGGAGTTTGAGATTATTTATGACAGGATAGCATAGACAGCATGGAATAGGATGAACAATGCAGAAACTTTTCTTTAGGAAATAGAAATGACTTGAGTGAACTACAGAAATAGTTTGTGTCAGAATTAATACTCAGAACAGACACAGGGCAGATAACCCCCATCATTAAGGGCACATCTCTATGAAATATTCCCGGAAGGGGATTATTCTTATTAAAATAGTTATCTAATGGACTCCCACAATGAGGTTCAACATCTTAACGTGCAGCTGGAGCGTTATCGTGCTCTGCTTGCTGAAAAAAGCTGGTACGCCCAGTCATGGCAATAGGTTACCAAGCATGATACAGGAGCCGCCCTCAGCCCTCTTAGTAAAGGAATCTGCACAGATGGCTCTAACCCACCAGGGTTCTCCGCTTCCTAATATATGTCAGCCTTTCCGCGTAATAAGGGACATTAATCATTTGAAGACATCTATACCATTTCTGACATTTAGAATACAAAATCTGAGTCCTGGAATATAGACCCGGGACTGCAGCGTTTGCAACCCGCTCCTCTCAAAGTCAATCTCTACAGAACTTCGATACGGCCGACTGTATCGCCCAGCGCTCTGCGTCACTCTCATCTCAGTTCCAAGTCAGGGCAACACAAAGTAAGCGACATCAAACTAAATAGTATCAAAAGCATAAATCCATGCAAAGACATCAATTAAGAAATATGAGGAACGTTAGAGGTAAATTCCTACAGAACCCTACGAGTTGAGTCCCCACAGGATTGCATATAAGCTCCTTAACATCTTCCATTCTGACTGGTCAAGAGGAGCCAAATGATAGAGAATTTTTTATCAAAAAACCTCTTCCCTTTCTCCTTCTCGGCTCCTTTTTCTCCCTCCCTCAAAATATTGACAATTTTCATTTATGTTTTTAAATGAGTTAAAACAAGCTGTTTCCCTCTGGAAAGTGTAAATTAAGTATTTTATTTCTGGAATGACTTGAGATGTTCTCATTTTTTATTAAATAAATGTTAAAAAAAAGTACACTGTTTTATGGGAGCTGTCGTCTCTGTGTCTATTCCCTCCTATCACCCAGACTAGAAGAAAAAAAGAATTGACCTGCACCCCTGTATCATTTCACAGCAGCTACCTTAGAACACATTTAAGACGGTCTCCTTGCTGAGAGTTCCTATAGACATATCATTCTTACTTTTTTTGCCTTTCCCAGAAAGTAGACAAAAAAGCCGACAGTTGAGCTTGACTTTTAGGTCTACAGTTACTTTTAGGGGGCCCCTCCAACAGTTAATGAGAGGAACCTGGTTCACAAAATTTATAAATAATGGAAACAAGAGCACATTCCTACTTGTTACCTTATCTGTATTGGGATTAGAAGCATTTTCCATTACTATTAGCAGCTGCTGTTTACAGAGAGATTTGCCTGCATCCACCACAAGTTAAACAAGCTGTAATTTTTACATATACTTAGTCTGTGGTCAACCTACTTCAAAGGCACTTTGCTAAACTAGAGACAAAGCTATAAACCCTTTCTTGCATGCCCACGTCCTCTAGATAGATATCTAGCCTTAAGTTAAGCACCACAGGCATGTAATTTAAGCTTGTAATAGAAATCTGAACAAGTGAATAATTTTCAATCTTCTTCTGTTCCTTTTTGCATACTTGTCCTCCTCAAGGAACAAGACACGCTCGAATATGGAGGAAAGAAAGAAAATACAAAGGGAAAATCTAAAACTGAAATTTAGGAGATTCAGGAGATGCTTAGGCTTCACCTAGGCAAGACACAAAACACCTACCAAAATCTTGGCATCTTCAGTATCACACACATATGGACTCCACAATATGATGAATCTTAGTGGCTGTGGCCACCTGCATGGGTTTCGCTCCCCAGCTTCATCCTTGGAAAGCCATTCCCACCAGCACGTTAACTATACAATCTGTAAACCCTTTTGTGAACTGACTTTAGGAAACCTGCTATTATTTTTCCTGCGAGAGTATTTTTAACCCAGGTCACTTACTGCATTCTGTTCACAGTGCGGGTCCGTGAACACTTTTGACACAGCTGAGGGAAAAGAGTGGGGAAAGGAAAAAAAGACCAGAGATAAAGGAGGTCAGAATCTGTTTAAGCTGCCATTGTCACTGGGGGAAAAAAATATAAATTAAAATCAAATGGTTGCCTAGAACCACCATCTCATCATGAATCCCTTTTCCCACTCAAATGTTCTTACAAATCCTTTTTTTTGTCCTTTCTTTTCCAAGACAAGCAGGAAAAGAAGGATTATACTGCCTTTTACCAGCTCAAAAAACTCAGTGAATCAGAGAGGAAGGATTTCCAGACCAGCATACTAACTGCAGAATATTTTGCGCTAACAACATTTAGGAAGTCTGCACACCATGATCAGTTTTATTTAGCGAGAGCCCAGATTTGGACGCAATGTTATCCATGGGAAATAAGTTGTGCCTCCTGAAGAGAATTACTTTTCTTCTTCAGAGGAAGAGAATTCCTGAGAAACAATGTTTGCACCTTCTCGCACGCATTTAGCCAGCTATCAGCGGTGGGACAGGTGCAGAATCGGTGGCAAGTCCTCTCCATCTCTTTACATGTGAGTACGTGACCAGAGTGGGAGTAGAACTTTGCCCACAGGAATGCTCTTTGCATTCTTCCTTCTCCGAGTGATCCCAGGGCAGCCAGAAGGAGCCTGGACTTCATTCCCCATGCCTTAATTACAGACGCTACTAAGACATGACACAGGTATTCCCACAGACTATTATACTGTTGAAAAGAAATGAATTATTTGAGCTCTGGTACAAAACTCTACTGTATACTCTAGATTTGAATAGCATTCCTAAAAAAATGTACCGACTAAAACCACTTTCTCAGTAAGTAGTGATGTGGAACATAATGTTAATTAAAATGCATTTGCAAGAGCTTTAAATGCAAATTAAACCACAAGATTTTTGCAGAATCACCGTTTTTCATTCCATCTAACAATAATCAGGATGATGCAAACACTATGCTTTGAATGTTTAAGATTAAATTTAAAAATCTGCTGAGAGTTAAAACTGCAAGGTTTGGATTTTTTACCAAATGACTCAGTAAAGCTTACTACAATATCCTTGCTTTCTGGAATTCCTACAGCAACCGCACTTGGTTTTGTTATGTGATGAGCAGATAGCAATCAATGGTTTCAGAATGGTTATTTACTCTAGAAGGAGGCGCTGCATACTCTGGCAACAAATTTTGCATTTCTGATGACACGAACTGCCAAAAAAGACACTTTTTGAGCCTCTTTCAGTTTTTGTTAAAATTCACGTAACAAAGGGTGATAATGACAAACAAAGATGCCACCTGATCCTTTTCCTTAATTCTTCTTCCAATCGATTTCCACAAGAATTGAAAGACTCCATAGGTATGTGGTGGAACACAAGTACTTTGAATTCACTGTTTTCAGCTCAGACTTCACCCGGGTCAAAGAGGAAAGAGCGAGCAAATCCTGTTGCTATCAGATAGGTGCTAACGTGTCTTCAGTAAGGAGCGCGGAGCATTCAACTCGGTTCCCAAAGGCCAAACACACGCAGGCTCAGAAACATCACTGCCACATGTGATACTAATTGGCTCTAAGCTGGGCCTCTCTCACAACAGGGAGCTAAGGAAATGATAAGTCAAGGAGACAGAACAAACCTGTCATTATTTGAGATAAAGGCACAAGCATGGCACCTTGGTGATACAAGCGATGTCACTGCCCCAGGTAGACGGTTCTGTAGATAAAAAGGTCTTCACGGTTGTCAATATAGGACCATTCGGAAACACCGTATTCATTAAAACTAAACAAAAAGATCACTTTTCGAGCAAAACCGCAGATTTTTCACAGGGACCAATTAAGGAGAAAATGATGCTTTTACTTTACAGGAAAAAGTGATTTGTCATGACTTTTGCATTCTTACTCAAGCAGTTTTGCAATGCAGAAGCTAGACACGCTTCTTATTGAAAGCACTCGCTGGTAGGTCGGTAGTTTGTGTTGATCTTTTTTATTCCCTATCTCTTCTCTCTTAACAGGCAAAAGAAAGTGCTTGCATCGTAACTTTCTACGCCTTTTTTAAACTAGACTTCTAACTTGGCAGTTATGCATCTTCTTTTGGGATGCTTTCATTAAAAATCACTGCACATATACATTTCCAGAAACAGAAAAATACAACTTGATTCATGTATTTCTGCAACACCTATAATAATTTAGTGGAATAATTTCATATTTTTTTTTTCCCCGTTTCACCTTTCCCATAACTCCCCATGAGGATATCTCAGCATTGTCAAATTGTGGAGCCTCCCATTAGATCGATTGAGTCCGTACGCACCGTAACGCCTGGTTATGAATTTGAAACATCAGTGTCTCCTGAGATGAAGAAGCTCACTTCCTTCTATAACCAGAAGGCATTCGATTCAAATATAAATTAATTCTACTCATTTAAAAATTCCTTTAAGTTAATATTTTGCAGAGCATTATATAAGGGAAGATATGTCACAATAAGAAATTACCTCCAACGTAATTAATTACAAATGTACATGAGCTAAATCCAACCCACTTTGCCTACAGAGAAGCATAAGGCAAACTGCAGCTGCCTTAGCTCAGCTACATCCATAGTCCTGGAAACAACATGAAGCCACCAATTTTAGCCACATACATAAGCTACTTTTCCATTTTGAACACCACAATATTATGCAGATATTTGGATTTTCAAAGTAATAAAACAAGAGTCTCGGAGATTGAGTAACCATTAGTTTGTAGTGCCCAATACCTATTTGCCCTCATAAATTAATATGCAGAGGTAAGATTTTTCACCTCCATTTGCAACTGTGCACACTGCTGTACAGAACGCAGAGTTTTATTCTGCTAATGCTCCTGGGAGTATGCTGGTGAGTGGTACGCTAAATCATTTTGCACTGATTGTTTCAGGGTAACTGGCCACCTGGCCATTTTCTCTCGTGCAGAAAAACGTATTTGTTCTTCATTGGTTTGGTCTGAATAAAAATTTACAAAGTCATCATCCAGACTGAAAAATAAATGCTCTGCATTGTACACCTAAGGAAACACAAACAAATTCAAGCGGCATTGCTCATTAAGCAAAGGTGACTTTTTAGATGATTGCACAAAGGGGGAAAAGAAATCTACGGAGGTGAGAGAGAAAGACAGAGGGAAAAAGGAGATATTTGAAAAAGTTTCACTAACGTATTTAGGAAAAGAAGTGTAATTTTGTTTCATATAAAAGCTGAATACCAGTAAAAGCAAACATCCCGTTATATTTTCGCATCTACTTTAATGTGCTGAGTCTTCTAACATTTTGCAGCTTAGAACTAGGTTAACTGCTTTAAGTTCCGTAAATGCTACTGAATATTTCCGTTATGTTTCCATATAATTAGCATAAACTTGATATATGTTAGTAATTAAAAAAATAATAAAAAAAAACCAACCCAAAACTCAAACAAACAAAAAAAACCAACAAACCACAACAACTCCAGGACAGGCACTCTCAGGCAGCATTAAAAATGCTGATTTGCAGTTTGCGCCTAAGGATATACAGGCGTATTCTTACATCCCCCCCAAAGGAGCAAGTTTAGGATGATTCAATAAATCCACCATTTAGAATCTGTAAAAGGAAACCATTAGCTATTAATGTTAATGTCTAAATGGAGTTAGAGGTACTGTTTCATAAGTGTTATGCAAAAAAAACTTCACTCTCCAGGGAAACGAGTCTAGTGTTAGTCAA
>NW_009647743.1:1026698-1102747 GCF_000708025.1 Charadrius vociferus
ACTGAAATACCACAGTTTTCAGCCCTGTCTACATGATGACAGAATAATATTCTAAAATCATAACGTTCCCATAAAAAAGAAGGATTTCCTCCCTTGCACTTCTATATTTGTAGTCGTTCAAGGACCCTAGAAGATTTGGTTTCCAGCCTTCCTTCTGCTTGATCTAAAAATCCAAATTTCATCTTTTTATGCGAGCTCAGCTTATCATTTCTGGGGATATATAGCATTATTTGGGCTTGGGACACTGACTATGCATTGTCAAACATATCTTTTTGTACATCAGTGTGGCTATTTTGATTCAGGACTAAACATGTTGGTAAGCTTCAACACAGTCTCTTTGTCTGGGCAAGTCAAAACGTTGAAGTGCTCGATCATTTCCACAGAATACACTCTAATCTCCTGTTTCACAGAATCCAAACACCTACAGAAAACCAGACAAATGAAACAGACCTTCCAACAGTGAAAACACCACGACACAACAGCTCGCTTCCATTCTAAAAGTTAGAGCACTGCCCTAGAATGGACATAAATAGGCCCCATGATTTCAGTAAAAGCTGCACATACACTTAGTCAGATATGCTAACAAACACTTTTTTTTATAGTCCTAATATTAGTCATATTCTTTTAAACTTCTCTTATACACCTGTGGACACATATGTGTGCGTAACATATACTAGAAATAATGCAAAAACATACTTATGCATATTTATCTAGGTCACAGAGTAAAATATTAACAGATATTTTTCCCTCAGACTTCTTCAATTTTCTTCTCTCTGTGCCATTATAATATTAATCACTCAGAAATACTGGTACCACCGCTCATAGTCAAAAAACTATTTGCAAATCTCAAGAGCCTCATGTTTGTACTGGAGTGCCATTCCTTGTTATTTATTCATCACTGTTTATGCTCAAATTAATAATTTTTAGGTGGCCATTCCACAAGAAGAAAGTGTGATATGCATCAACCAACACAATATGACTGAGCAATAGATAAAATAAGCACTGAGTATTTGGGGAACAACCGAGGAATGAGAATTATCTGCACTTCCTACTAGGCAAGCATTAATAAACATTTAATCATTTTTCAGAACACACAACTGGACAACAAATACTACACCAAACAAAAAAAAAAAAGCCCCTCAATTGCTATTTTTTTTCTTTTAATAAATACTGTTCAACTCGTTCTTGCATTCACTATCTTATAAGGGTCTCATACAAAGCTGCTTTGAACAGGAATATCTTCAGTGACTTTAAACTGGCTTTACATCAATTTCTGAGACTATATAAGGGCCGCCTAAAATCAGATATTTACACCGATGCTGCTGGAAAGACAGCACAGGCCTTAGCAGTCCTTCTGAAGGTTTGGCAGGTTGGTTGGGTTGGAGGTTTTTTTTCCAGCAAATGGGTGCTCTAACTTGGTGACACCAACACTTATAAGGCTCATCACACTTACCTGAGTCACTCAAATTAGAAACTAGTTACCTTGGTGGTTTCCAGAAAGTGACCTTAAGAAAGCAATCCAACTCAACTAAGATCTGAAACACTTTCTGGAGGTGCCTTTCTCTGCCCACGGACCTTGGGGACAGCCTAGAGCAATTAGATCCTTAAGCATCTTCACTAAAAGATGAAGTTCAGGTGGGATGTGTTTGTGAAATAACAATTCTCATTACCACAGCTGTTCCAAATAAGAGAGTACACAACTTTAAAAATAATACATCTTTCCTTGGCCAACAGAATGTTCTCAAGGCTTGATGATTCATTAAATAACTATTTTAGAGAGAGAAGCTGGAAAATATGTTGCAAAAGAGAAGTCAGAAATTATAGTTTCTTTTTAAGAATCAACATGAAGAAAAGCAAAAGTTTAATTTCATTGTTTCATTCTTTTCCACAAAATCTTCAATGACCCATATGAAGACCAGATCATAAATTAGCAACATCAGCTCAGGAGAACTGCTGACAGGGCACAAGAGGCCTCGGCTCTATGCGCCACAGTGCAGCAAAGCAACCAAACCATTTGGATGCACATAGAATGGAAAAGATTCTACTGCAGAAAACGTACCAATGCCATTGCATAGATGGCAATGGCATAGGTTCGTCTGCGAAACCATGCTCATTTTGCTTCCTCCACTTTGTGATCAGAGGAACTGCACGTGGAGGTGAGAAGAACGATTATGGCCTCAGTAAAACTCTAATCTGAAGGGGGAAAAAGAAGAGCAAGGACATGTTAATTCAGTAAGAAGAAAAAAACAAAACAAAAAAAAACAGAAAAAGCAAACAAACAAAAAAGAAAACCACAGGGAAATAAGGAAAATATAGAGAAAATACTGGACGAAAAGTGGATAGGGATATTTTTCTCTCTGTAGAAAAAGAAACTCATGATGGTAAAAGGTGGTAAACAATAAGAAAACTTTTCTACAAAAAAAACCCCAACTATCCCATGAGGTTTATTGCCACAAAATACACTTGAAGCCATGAATTTAGAAAGATTTAGGAACAGGCAAAGAAAAATCATAAGACAGAAACTACTTTAAAATAAGCGAGAGAGATGTAAACCCTTATATTTCTGCCATACAATGACTTCTGCCTATTGGGAACTTTTAAAAAACTGTTGCCAGCAAGCAGCTTATCCTACCTTTCTCTGAAACAGCTGTTGCTGTTGCTCACGGAGATAGTGAGTGGAATACATCTGTTCCTTTATATCTTTTTTCAAACATCTTCTGGGAACCTGGATGAAGGATGCTTTTGCTTAAAAATACTGAGTGTCAGCTTAAAGCTATAGGCAAAGTTTTCTTCTTGCCTAGTTTTCTTCTCCAGATCATGAGCATCACGTTGCCATGCATTCTGCCTTTAATCTAGAATATATGTACAGAACGCATATGTATGCCTTATGCTAGGCAGCAGTATAGTTAGGGGTCGACCTGCTGGGAACTAGCTCTGAGGAGAAGGATCTGGGGGTCCTGGTAGATAGTAAATTATCCATGAGCCAGCAGTGTGCCCTTGTCGCCAAAAAGGCCAATGGAATCCTGGGCTGCACAGGGAAGAGTGTGACCAGTAGGTCGAGGGAGGTCATTCTCCCCCTCTACTCGGCACTGGTGAGGCCACAACTGGAATACTGTGTCCAGTTTTGGGCTCCCCAGTTCAAGAGGGACAGGGAACTGCTGGAGAGAGTCCAGCGGGTGGGTTGAAGGAGGATGGAGCCAGACTCTTTTCTATGGTTCCCAGTGACAGGACGAGGGGCAATGAGCGCACTTTGGAACATAGGAAGTTCCGTTCAAATACACGGAAACACTTCTTTTAGGGTTGGGGTGAAGAGCAGTGGCACAGGCTGCCCAGGGAGGGGGGGGAGTCCCCTTCTCTGGAGGTTTTCAAGACCCGCCTGGATGCAGTCCTGAGTGATGTGCTCTGGGCAGTCCTGCTTTAGCAGGGGAGTGGGACTGGATGATCTCTAGAGGTCTCTTCCAACTCTGAAAATCCCGTGAAGAAGAGGGTGAGTAGTTATCATCTCTCCCACTGAAGAGGAACAAGGTGTATTCGTACACAAGGCTGCTGTTTCAGTAGCTCTCATCCTTAGCTTTCGAAAACTTCTGAGGTCCGGCCTTCTGGACCTTCTCCTCAGCGGTATTACAAGAGATGTCTTATTCACAGTCCTGATTTTGCTCTGTTCCCTCAGGTCCATAAGAGATTGTGTTGGCTTCACACCAATTCGGCAGAAGCTCAGGGATGGCGTGGGGGGAGTGTAATTTCAGGCACCTTATGACCTTAACAAGCAAAATGGCCACTCTAAATGAACTTTTCAGATACATGAGCCACAAGCTACAATGGCGTATGGTTGGAGAATGGAGCAGTTCATTCATTTCTGGTCTGAAAAAAAAAAAAAAACCCAAAAAAAAGAAAAGAAAAAAAGGAGTACCGGAGTATACACACACACAAACAAATGAGGCTGAGGAACAGGCAAAGCTCCTGAGCTCGGGGAGACCATCAGCACTGGAGCAGTTTTTTGAGGAGTTAATGCCGCCTGCAGTAACTCGGACATCAGCAGCACTCTTAGTTCATCTTCCACATAATGACGAGTCAGACTGAGTTCTCAGCAATAGCTCTTGTATACTACGGGCTTTTGACTGCCGACAATTTAGTTAAGAGCAACGCTTCTGTTTCAATTCCAGCTAACTCGTTGCAAAAAAATCGCCGTTGCGTAGTTCAAAGCTCACCAGCCCGAGAGAAAGCATTTGGCACGATGATAAGCAAGAAGTGTACAAACTCCGCAATTACTAGTCCGGGTTAAGCAGAATTAAAGTACAACTGAATATACCCAGAAGGATGAAATGCTACCTCGAATATCCTAGTAGAGAAAATAATTAGTCCTTAGAAGTTATCCAAATTAATCAAGAATAATAGGAGAGAGGCCACATCAGATCCTCCTTCCTCCCTCCTTCTTTAATTGCCTTCATTTTATATGCAGACACAAATTAGCCTTAGATCACACTTGTAAAATATTAAAATTCCAGTGGGATTACCATTGGGCTCACTCATAGTCTGAAATGGATTGTACATTGGATGCTTCTTTTTAAATATAGAAAGCAAAAAAAAAAGCAAAATGTTCTTATTTCATTTGAGGTTTTAAGAAGATGTTTGTATTCATTTCCTATTGCTTGGAGCAAATTTGCACAATTTGCACACCTTTTTGGGAATCTGAAGACAAACGCGTCGTTGGGTTTTTTTTGGTTTCTCTTTCTTTTTTTTTTTTCACAAAAAAAAAACCACCAAAGACCTGATTATGTCATCCAGATAACCTCCTTCTAGTACCAGATAAAAGATTGTTGTTATTTAGTATTCCTTTTGTCGTAATAAGCCAGAACACTGTCAGGGCCCCATTGTACAAATAGCGCTGTGGTATTACCCGCCTGGCGGAATCCCACTCTCTGGGATTTAAAACACAGAAAAAAAACCACCAAGGCCGCGATAACAATAGAGACAGGTATAATTGGATATGTTAGAAATCGTAGCCGGCGCAGTAATCACAAGCGATTGCCAGGCTAACTATTTTTCTATTTGCTTCTGCTTAGCACTTCTACGTACACTCAGCCTTGAAAATCCCAACGGTGGAGCAGGCGCTGCTATCGAGGAGCCCCGTGAGGGTGAATTAATAGTGCTCTTGTAATTCACACTTCCAGGAGTGGCTTTTTTCATCAGTGTAAGCCACAGCGTTAACGCCACGTCTTTGTACTTGTATTTCAATGCCGAAAACACCTTGGTTTGTGCTACTTCGTTTTGGCTACGATTCAACAAAGCACTTAAATATGAGCTTAACTTTAAAGCGTGAGGAGTCTCTCTGATTATAATGAGACTACTCATGTGTTTAAGGTTAAGTATGTGCTTAAGTGTTTTGCTGGATTAGGACCTCAGATATTATTAACACTGATTTATTGGGGAATGTGGGGGCGGGGGTGAAAGAGAGAAAATGTGCGTCTCCAGCTGTAATGTCTGACTCTTTATATATTAATATTGCCTGAGATGAAATATATACCTGAAATGCAGGGAAAAAGGTGAGAACGTTTTTGTCCTGCGTCTCACAAATCCCAATGAATGTGCGATTGGGAAGATGGATTTTACACACGGTATCTTCCTGTTTCATTAGAAAGCCCCAAACACTGCATTTTTATTTTTTTTTTCCAAAGAATTATTATTTCTGTTTGATTTATCAATAACGCTCTTGCTGTAATTATGGCAGGAATAATGAATGGATCTTCTGTCTGCCATGAGTTATGCTGCCTGGTGCACAGCTAGCCTGGTGGGCTTTAACGATGCCTCAGACAAATGAAGCATATTAAAGTTTGCTACACGCAGCCACTTCCAGTGTAACAGAACTACAGGTCCGTTTCTGAGCCAAATTTTTAGGCAAACTATCACTTCAAAAAGATAAAAGAAAGCAGCTTCTGTTTCCTCCCTTTATCAGAAGAGTGAGTGGCACAGGTCTGAGGAAGGGCTGGAGGTTGCCATCGAGTCTCATTGCCCAACAGTGGGTGGCCGCCCTTTCCCACACTGCACAGCATCTTGTGGTCCAGGAGGCCAAGCTGACATCCAGCCACGAGTGATGGGGGTACTACACAGTGAGAACGGAGGGAGCAGAATCCGGCCCTGAGCCCACCATCAGCTGCATCCTTCTTTGGATAGAAGGAAGATTCCTTCCAGACCCTAAAGAGGGCCTACAGGAGAGCTGGGGAGGGACTTTGTACTGGGGCATGTAGTGACAGGATGAGGGGGAATGGCTGTGAACTGGAAGAGGGCAGGTTTAGAATAAAAATTAGGAAGAACTTTTTCACTCTGAGGGTGGTGAGGCACTGGCCCAGGTTGCCCAGAGAGGTTGTTGAGATCCCATCCCTGGAGGTGTTCAAGGTCAGGCTGGAGGTGGCCTTGGGCAACCTGGGCTGGTGGGAGGTGTCCCTGCCCATGGCAGGGGGGTTGGAACTCGATGACCTTCATGGTCCTTTCCAACCTAAACCATTCTATGATTCTATGATTCTATGAAGATGCCACAATTTCCATCAGGCAAGAGGTAACCTTCAAAGGACCTTCCTCTTAAATTCAGAGCCATTCGCTTCCTAAAAATTTCCTGATGGAGAAATAACTTGGCCACGCTGATGGCTTTCGACTGAAGGATTTCCCAGCCCCACTTTGCATTTAGCCTGGCCATTTGGAGCGGTTACGCCTGTCACCCCATCTCTAAATCCAGTAATGAAAATGGACCTTTTAATGAGTTACATACAATGCATAATTGCTGTAAAAGTCTAACATCTTTTATGCAAATGATTCTTTGGAGATCATTAATTAGTTTTTGAGGAATATTAATTTCTGCAAACCAAAAAAAATATATATTACTACAGGGAAATGGGCTTGAATTAGTTTTAACTATGATAAAATTACACTCTGTGACAATTAATCAAGTGGAGCACAAGAGAGCCTGGTTTAAAATGAAAAGTATACTGTTAATACTGCTTCCCATGGTTACAACTAATTAGTATGCATGAATAGTATTTTAAGAAAAATATAAGTTATCTGCGCTTCAGAATATTTCCTGCTTGCACCTTGATGTGAAAATAGCACAGATACCAACAGTTCAGAGGTACTCTTGTGCCAACATCATTATAGGAACATATTTCTAAAACATACAAATTTTAATCAGTGCCCCAAGAGTGCATCTACTTGTTTCATAGGGCAGCTACAAAACAGCTTGAGTTCAGGCGATTAAAAAAAAAAAAAGGAAAATAAAGCCAAGTGATTCTACCCTAACAAAACTGTGATCGAGATACTTTAGTACAAACAGAGCTGCCCTTGGGGCATCATATAAACTTATTATAAAGCACTGAAATAACACTACAAAGTTAATTTTATTAAAATTAACAATGCCTTCGTCTCCATCACTCTCACATTAAATGGAGCTCTGAGGAAGAGAACGGTTGATCCAGTTTGCAAGATTATAAATAGCCACAGAATGTATTCTGAATATTTAAAGGTTACAGTTCAATGAAAAAAATAAGAAAACCAAACCAGTTGTGTTACATTGCCACTAAGTGAAGCCTTTACTTCTGGAAAGCTGAGGCAAACAGGGTTTTTTTGCATACAAACGTGAAGCCAAATCCTGCCCCCAGATACACTCCCATAACTCCAGGCTATCTTGTGTGAATTCCATGGAGCTGCTCCACCTTACAGCTAGCGTAACTGAGATCAGAATTCAAGAACTAATGACTCCTTGATTCCTCTTGAACCCAAGCATTGAATTTTTCAGCTGAAGGACCCCAACTCTGCCTTGGTACTGCGCTGGAGGGAGGCTGGGCTTCTCCCACCTTTCACAGAATGGTCAGGGTTGGAAGGGACCTTCGGTGATCATCTAGTCCACGCCCCTGCCAGAGCAGGGTCACCCAGAGCAGGTCGGACAGGAACACATCCAGGTGAGTTTTGGATATCTCCAGAGAAGGAGGCTTCTTTCTCCTGGTTCACGTAACTATGAAGCCAGCATGTTTCTGTGGACATGGCCCTAGAGCAGTAGAGGTATAAAGCGTCCTCCAGGAAACTGAAATATACTCAGAAAATTAAAATTCTCTTTTCTATGTGCAAAGTGAAGTGGTAGTAGCAGTGGCAATGGCTTTGTCCGAGAGGCGACACCCCCAGCTCCAGGAGTGGCGCTGACCTTGACAGCACTCAATGATCCTGTTTTCTTCCTCTCACCCACAGCGGGGGCGAGTCTTTCCCCCTCTGAGGCTAGATGTAATTTGTCCACCCGATGTGCTCTGTGGTACGTCCTGAGATCCACAGAGGCAGGACGGTGATGGACAGCCATAGGAAGCAAGATGCACTCCCAGCTCAGGTGTCTCACAGCTTCTTCTGAGGGCTCTCTGGGCTGGAAGTCCCCGGGGCGCAACACTCTTGTCTCCATCCCTGGCACTTCCTCACCTATCCATAAACGTATACTTATCCGCAAAGGTGTACTCCCCTTGATTTTGTATGAATAACAATTGTGAATTATAATGACAGATAGTTTATTGGGTTTTTCTCAGAGGGCAGCCTGAGACATCTGATTACTCAACATTACCCTTTATGCTAAGGGATTTAAGATCTAAGCAACCTATCTGTGATACCGAGATGGAATGCTGTGGCCTTGGGCAATCGTGACTTTTTCTACTAAGAATATTTATCCTTATGTTAAACTTTTAATATTCATGAAGACGCTCAGAGACAGGATAGATCTTTCTGAATAGTTCACAATAAATAAGTAAATAAATAAATGGGGTTTGCACATTGTTTGCTGCTAACTCTAATGCCTTCCCTTCTAAACAAATGCTTTCAGTGCTCTAAGCAAGTACAATACACTATAAATGGGAGCAGGCACTGCTTTTCCATAGACAGGTGTAATATGTTTATACCATGTTTCAGACTTCCCACGGGAATGAAAAAAGCTTTTCTCTTCTAATTATTTCTTTTTTTCTTGTACATGAAAAAAAATTATTAAAAAACACAGTAACGACCAAATCTAAATGAATACATGTCTGGATCTGTTGTTGGTATTCTCAGGAACGTTTTTTAATTACAAGAAAAAAACATACCAAATTATTTATAGTTATTTGTGCTTCAGTGTAATTTAAGAGCCTCACAAATATATTTAAATCACCACAATTGAATTAAATTATATTTCCTTGCAATACAGATTACACGTTTGCCTATATTGAACATAAACTGCACTTAACACCATAATAAAAGGAAAGTAAGATGTGCAGAAAACTATACAGCAGAATTCAGGTTCAATAATTAGGCTCTTCCTTCAATGCAATACAGTCAATGCAAAATCCTGGATAATTTATTCAGCAAAGGCAGAAACAAAGCAATGAGCAAGAAAATAAATGGTTGACAAAAGGCAGCATTTTAAGCTCCATAGCTAAGTTATGTAGTTCATATATTTTGACAGCTTATATAAATATCACTGAGACAGAACTGTAACGATAAATCAGAAACTGAAATTTGAGCACACACACACACACCCCCCATTTCTCGCCAAATGTTACAGGTATTTTAGAGTAAAACCAAGTTCTAATCAATTCTGTTGTCTGAATTCCTGGAACCTACTTATCAAACATGTTTGGATGCAAACAGAGGAATTTCCCAAAAGTAACCTATACTAAACAATGTCAACACCTTGCAAATATTCAGTGTCAGCGCAACCAAATCCTTAACTTGGATTTAATGTGTTCAAAGTAGAAGTGTTTCCACTTACACGCTCAGTTGAATTTTGTCCAAACAGGATGATATTGAGTGTTTTTATGTTTAATACATCTGGAAGAATGTGTAATTAACATGCAACAAAACAGAAAGAGGATGAGAAGCTAGAAGAAGTAGTCACATGACCTGCTTTGGAAGGAAACACCACGGCTAGGTTTCAGTTGTGTGTTAAAACAATGTGTCTACGTACCGGCAGCGTACTGAGGGACTAAAACCTCATTGCACTCAGTGTCAGCATCTCTGGGATCCAGAAAAAATATGCAGTTGTCATTGGGGACTCACCTCAGTTGTCTGGACACGGGCAGCTGGTACTCTTGCAGGTCTCCATGGGCATCCTTCCCACACACCAGACGCAGGTGCAGAAGGTCTCCCTCCGTCAGGTCCTGCATTTGCCCACCCGAGACAGGTGTCCCAGCCTGCGGCACTGCAAATGCCTCCAGATGCCGATCTTCAGGCAACTCAGTCAAGCCCTATTTTAGGGCGTGCTTTGTGGGATTGGATTAAGAAATTATCGGCTCTCCTTTCTGAATGTCTTCATGGAACTATTTTCTCCTATGGACCTTCAGCACTGCTTATCATGAACTGGGACATCGACTCCAATACAGATACCTGCTGTTTTCCAGGACAAAATTTCCATTTTCTTCCTCACATATAGTAGCACTTATGGGATATCCTCCCTTCATCACCCGGATTTATAAGATCGATAAATCAGCATAACAGAGCTAGCTTCAGAAACCTCACATCCCAATTTTAAATTACCCTTCAAAGCTAACTTGCAAACTTACTAAACTACCTTGTGATCTCTTAGCCATTAGATCAGCACTGTCAGCATCCAATAATGCAATAATGCTCAGGGAATGCATTTTTTAAAAGTCTCTAAAAGTCTCTGTAAAAAAAAAAAAAAAAGTCATTGTAAAAGTTACTACAATTCTGAACAATAACACCTGGAATGTGGGATTCCTGTAGGAATAAAGTGAGTATAGGATCCTGACATCTGCGAGAAGTGTTCATTTTTCAAAACATGCTGTCAATATGTCATTAATATTAAGAGAAATAAGGTTAGTAAAGTTCAATATATATTGAAGAGTTTCCTTGACATTTAACACATCATATTAAAAGCTTCTTCAAGAGGGAAGAAATATCAACTTGTCACCTAGAGATTGAAATTGAACTGCTCTGAGACAAACTGCTGTTTCTTCCCCATGATGAAATTCACAGGATGGGCAAAATGTCAAGATAAAAATAAACTATCTGGGAAAGAAACATCAAAAGAAATATAGCCAGTGTTACAGTTACTGCCAAAATAATCTAGAAAATCCAGTTGCTCCCCAGCAATAATATGTGACAGAAATCCCCACACATTCAGATCTGCTCTTGAAACACAGTGGAAAGTAATACTGAAGGTACAGTCTCCTGCTCCACGTAGTTTGTTAAATTCCCTGGGAAGGAAATAGCTCCATTTTTTAAGAGAGATCATATTTTCAAATCACAAAGCATAAAAATTTACTTTCTGATTTTTGAGAAAACATTGTGAGCAAAGAGGAAACCCTATAGCTCCATGACATACTGTGCAGTGAAGCTGACTGCCAAATCACGGGTAATGTTAGTAGGACAATTTTTCATTGAAGGACTGCTGAGTAATTTTTCTGAGTATATTCATTGGTAAAAACTATTGTGAAGATATTTAAATATATTGCTGAATGAGCAATATCAAGTGTAAAAGCCTTAGTCATGAAAAGTAAATAAAGAGATATTAATAGGAAGGCTATAGGATAAGACTTATTATTTTTCAAAACAGGTTTTGATGTCTGGAACTACTATAGATATATTTTATTTAACGCAGCTCGGTCTTTTGCTTTTTGTGGCCATGACTCTTGAAGAAAATAAAAATGATTACTCTTAATTCTTCTTTGCATTAGCCAACCAAAATGCGTGTGCGTGCTTACAGTTTATAAGTGTAAACTCTGGTTGCCAATAAAGAACAAGATGTTACACCAGAGCTTCCCACAAATCTAGAAAGTTTCCATGATAAGTGTCTCATGTTATCTAACATATCAAGCATTTCCTGAGTATTTTTGAAATATTTAGAAACTTAATCTATTCTTTGCCTTTATTTTCAATTCTTTACATACGTATTAGTGGCATCGTGTATTTTAGTGTCATCTTTTTCTTGCTCTTCTCCGCCTAAAAACTGAGTGTACGTTTCTCTTCAATGAAGATGCACGCTCCAGAATTTGAGTTTCAATTTAAAAACCAAGGAAACACTTCACAACTCTCCATTTTCCATTTTAAAACATCCATTGTCTAATGAAAGCTCCAAAACTTATATTCACCATGTTTTCAAAGATGTTATCTGATAACCTCTCCCCTAGACCTAGTGACAGAGAAGCCAGTAACTATTTAAAAGGATCACCTGTTTTTCCAAGGAAAAGCAGTGTACAGAATTTTTTTAAGCTGCTATCACAAATGTAGGTGTGACTATGCATTATAAATCCTTTAATGTCTCATAAAAAGTGAATTCCAGTTGCTTGTTTGGAACTTTATTTTCTTTGAAGCATGCTTTTTTCTTTTTTTTTTTTTTTTTTTTTAACCACTGCACCTAACTCTTTACTTGAAAGGTAATTTTTGAGACGGGACAGTTCTCTCTAGATTGGCATTTTCAGAATGTAACCAGATTAATCCATCAGCCATGAAGAGAAGATGTAGAAAAAATATTGTAAAAATAATTTGAAGCAAACTAATTTTCCCTGTGCCCTGAAAACTTCCAGTGCTGATCTGAAACAAGCTCAAGGAAAAAGGTGTGAACTACTCTGAAAGGCACAGAATGTGGTTTTCATCTTATTATTTATTTTTAAAATTCTCCTTGAGAAGGCCAGATACAACAGATATGACTGAATGTTCATTCAGGATTCATCATGTCAGCTCTCAACACTTCATGCATTTCAAAGCAATGGGAAATTTCTTTTGCGCACACGCACATAAGGCAAATAACACGCGCACAAATCCAAATGCTGTTCAAAGAACACTGCAATACTCTTGAGGAAAGCTTTCATATGTTAAGAAACGCTCATCTTTAATTTTCCTGCACATCCTTCATGCAGCCCTCTTTGCGCACAAGCTTCATGACAAAACCTAATTACGTGATCACTTTTCCACAGGACCTCTGCTTCTTTCAGCGCACAGAATGTTCACATAATGAGCAACTACTCAATATTTTGTTTTCTCCTCATTTTTCAGTGTGTGACCCGAGGCCTTATTTACTGCACACTAGTCAAACCCCTCTCTCAAGACAGAATTATTAATTTCCTCATGAGTTTCTCTGGTGCTCATCACCACAGTACCTAAACAATTAAAAATATTAATTAACCAGTGTTCGCAACACTCCTGCAAGATTATAGTGAACCGGAGAGCGAAGAAATTAAGGTCAAGAAGGTCTACTAATTTGGTGTCT
Source organism: Charadrius vociferus (assembly GCF_000708025.1). Taxonomy (NCBI): domain Eukaryota; kingdom Metazoa; phylum Chordata; class Aves; order Charadriiformes; family Charadriidae; genus Charadrius; species Charadrius vociferus. Next base: position 1,039,918 of record NW_009647743.1, read on the forward strand.
GCAGACAATAGTCTCCTTCAGTGCATATTTCTTTCCTCTTGTACAATGACTTGGACCCTTTATTAAAAACACGTATATAGTATCCAATTAAAGCCTGTAGCATTGTCCATATGCAGAAGGCAAAAGTATGATGAGAAAAGTAAAGCGAATTCTGAAATGTCCTGGCTATGAAATGATTTTCCTTCTTGATGCTAATAAAATTCCTATAAGGGAGCTTTTTCATGAAATTATCTAAAGTTTTTATGAAAAAATCCAGTTCTATAGCGTGGTACAAAAACCTGAGAGCAACATGGGTCTATGTCAGGATGAGAAAGCTTTGTGCTACTTGAGCTGAAAGAGTAGCTGACAGCGGTAATAATCCATCAGCTCTTGCGTGGAGCAGGAGCAGGAAGGACCAGGACACTGGGTGACATTCATAGACGTTTGCTGTTACCAGGGGAATGGCATAAAGTGGGAATCCTAAATTCCACTACAGGTGTTTCAGGGCAAATCATTCTTTGGGAAAGATGATGTTTTCTCTCTGTCTCCTTCTTCTCCCACAAGAGTGACCCAAACCGCTTCTTAGCCAATCCCTTCTCCACATCTTTTCTTGTGATAAACCCATTCTGTCTTGCAGGAACTTCACGTTATAAGACATGCAGCCTCACATAGTTGAAGATGTCCCTGCTCATTGCAGGGCAGTTGGACTAGATGTCCTTTAAAGGTCCCTTCCCACCCAAACTGTTCTATGAAGGGTAACATCATATAGCCATGAAAGTGTTTAGGGAAAGCCATTTAAAGCAACCATAACTAAGAATACATCGTATTAGTTTCTCCAACAAAGCCAAAGGCAGATAGCCAAAAGTTCTTTCACTGTTTTCATCTCTTGGCTAAGATCTTTGTAACATTTCTCCCTTTGGTAGGGTTTTTTTTGGTACTAATACGTCTCGTGAAACATTTTCCATCAAAGACAGAAGGTCTTTGAAAAAGATACAGCTGTTAAGATTCAAGCCATCAGTATGCAATAATGGCTGACCTTTCCTCTGCAGTTTAACCTATGACTTGGACTCTGAATTAAAGCTTATTTTTCTAAAGGAATTTAAGTTTTCCAAGTCACCCTCTCTCACAAGGGCATAATCCCCTACTTGTCTGAAAACCTAGCTAATTTCCTTATATCATGCTTGGATAACAAAGGCAAGTTGGAGCAAAAGCAAAATAAAGCAGTAGACCCTCTCCTCCTCCTGTTTACCACTCACCAGTGAAGGCACAGGCTCCTGCATCAGGAGGGATGGTCCCAACTGAGCACTTGCACTGTTGCCACCCTCCCCATTTATACTCAGGAGCAGACGGCTTCTCACCTACCACTGTCTCTTAAGGGCTTTAACGGTAGTAATGGAAATGAAGTGTTCAGTTTAAAAGACAAAAAAAAAAAAAAAAGTTAGAGCACAGTTTACAGACCCTTTGAAATTGTTGTGTTTAGTGACCTCTAGTGCTAAGGGTGTGAGTTTATTTTCACACTATATTCTCTCCTACGATAAAACACATATACAAGTATATGCTGTAATCAGCCACAGTTGTGTTCAAGGATGCATATGAACATTATTTTCCTCTCCCATCCTTCTCTTAAACTATCTATTCTTGTCTGAAAGAAAGTTATTGCCATGTGCTTGCCCAAACCTGCCGTAGCGTTAAGCACGTTAGCAATGAAGATTCCTCTCTCGGAGCAAAAGTGTTAAGGCTCAGTCTCTGCTATGTTCAAGAATATAGGGAATATGAGATGAATTAGGGAAGGGTCTGTAGTTCTAGAAATTAGTCTGCTCATGAGAGAATGAAATTAACTCGTTGTATCTGCCTTTACCGAAACACACACTACCTGATACTCCATGACTGTGATCCTAAAAGAACCACAGAAGAAGTACTGTATGCCAAGTCCAACACTGGCACGCTCTGAGTAACCAAGAAGAGATTTGCACTGGGTTTCATGCACTGCATTTAAGGGAAAGATAGAGTTGGTACCCAAACAAATGATATTTTAGAATAAAGGAATATGCTTATAGAGAACCTCAAAATAAATTAGCTCTCTTTTCTGTTCATTAATTATCCTGAACAGAGCTGCATGCACAGGTGTACCTATTTTTTTCCTGAAACAGATTTAGGAGCTCTTCCCCAGAGAATCTAAACTAAAAGTATTGGATATGCCATAACTGTAGATTAATGGTAGAATAAGGATGGAGTTTCACTGATGCTGTTTCCCCATTAAAGACTGATATCTGACGGTTTTGATGGGACTGTAGTTTATGTGAAATTAGATCTTAGCTATTTAACACCTTATGCAGAAACTTGAAGTAGAAGGCTAGAGACCTTACGGTTCAGATAAAGAAGAATGCTCCAAATCAAGGGAATATTAGGAAATGCTAAAAAATTACAAAAGGAAACAAAAAAAAAATGCAAACACCTCTGACAGAGTGGAAGAGAGAGGAAAACAAGAAGGCTGTGGAATGCAAGGCCAAGTGAACAGGGACCTAACTCCTTAAATTCTTAATAATGAAAACGAAGCACACACACATACAAAAAAAGATATTATAATAGCAAAAATAGGAGTTCAGAGAGCAATATGACAACAATGGGCCCAGTTTTAACAGCAGCGATGTGAATGAAGCACTTGGGAGGGCTCGGGGAAGGATGAGATCATGTGGAATGAGAGTTGCCAAAGAGATCACAGCCAGCGAGAAAATTGAAGCAGCTGGGGAAAATTTTAGCTGCCTCAGCAAATAAAAAATCATTGAATTTTCAGCACTTCTTTGAGTTGAGAGAATTTGTAGATAGCCTAGACGTGAAGGATGAGTAGCAAAGACAAATGAGGTGGAAGTGACACAAGGTTGTCAGGGAGTATGGTGGTACGGTAAATACGCTAGAAAATGGGGAAAACAAAGAAACTTTGATAGAAAAGCCAGGAGTGACAAGCTGAAATATTTGCTGGGCTGGAAGAAAATAGCTTGAGATGTAGAACAAGAATTTGTTAGCCACTGACGTATTTTGTAGTGCAAGAGCTGCTAGGACTGATAGGAAAAAAAAAACAAACCAACCCACATTAAAATGTGGGTCAACTAAAGTTGTAAGGTGAAGGGTACTGAGAAACCTGAAAAAATTAGAGAACACTCAAGGAGGATATAGCCCCAGCAGTGGACAACCCTTCCAAAAAACTCAAGGTGGAAAGATTTGACCAACTTTGTCAAAAGCAGAAAAGAGAAACTTCTTATCTGTTCCTGACACCAAAGCAGTTTTAATAAACTCACTTGAAAGCTTTGGAATTCTTTTTCACTCAAACACTAAAAAGGCAAACAATGAAAAGAGCTTCCTCTCAAGTGTGGGATGTTAATGACAAGGGAATGCACTGGGAACAGCACCGGAAGAAGGTGGCTAATAGCTCATTGTTGTTATCCATCCATCAACCAGACGGTGCAGAAAAGCAAAGGAAAAAAGGAATTGGAAATGACGTTTCTGCAACTCCACACTTTGGACATAGTAAAGTAGGCCTAAACCTCTATTTCTCACTTAATTGCAAAGAAATTTACTCCTCTATATTGCCTTAAAAACGTCATGCAGTTTAACCAATGTCATTAGAATTCCTACATTTCTCTTGGTTTGAGTTCATTTTCATATTATTTGCATTCCTCATAAGCCTGCCCGTGACATAATTAACGTGCCTTTATTTTTCTGTCCAGCTCATATATAGCAGAAAAAATCCTCCACACCAGGGGAACTCAAAGAGGACTTCTAAATAAGAAAATGGAGAAGAGCCAATCCAGCTAATCAATAGCCTAAATATTTTTTAAATAAAAACAATGGGCAAGAGCTTCAGACTTAATTAAATGTTTTTTTTAACTCCGGTAGCACAACGGGCACTTAACAACGCTTTAAACAAGCAGCTAAGGGTTTCTCAGAGCAGGGAGTCCTTGAACAGCATCAAGCTAGGGCAACCAGTTTATATTTCCTATTTGAAACCCTTGGATGTGGAAAACAAAGAGGGAAGGAAGAAGGACTCCAGGAGCGTGGGGGAGGAGGGTGGCTCTGGTGCTATTCTTGCTGCAGTAGCTTACCTGGCAAAGCCAGCGGAACCGAGACCACCCGAAGTCACAGCTTTGCTACCTCACAACTGGGTAATGAGGTCGTGAATAGAAAAAAATCCCTTTCCTTTCCACTGTTTGCATCTTTTCCCATCACTCCAAGGTGATTCAGATCGACACCTTTCACAAACTCACTGGATGCAATCATATACCCAGCGCAAAACTCAAGTGCAAGTGGTGTTCCTCAGGGGTCGGTACTGGGACCAGTGCTGTTTAATATCTTTGTTGGTGCCATGGACGTTGGGATGGGGCGCTCCCTCAGCAAGTTTGCCGATGACACCACTCTGCATGGAGCTGTTGACATGCTGGAGTGGAGGGATGCCATCCAGAGGGACCTGGAGAGGCTGGAGAGGTGGGCCTGTGCAAACCTTCACTACTTTTGTGGGGAAAAAAAACTACAGTGCAAGATTTAAACTGAAGTCACATGATTTTATACACAAATAATTATTAGATTGGCTTTTTCAAACACGCTGTGTTTAAATTTCTGGGGTTTTGGTTTTATCCTTAGGGAATGACACAACAATCATCTTCAGATCAATTGGGCCAATGAGATTTAGCCACCTTTTTTTCCAGCAAAGTGCTAATTTCCAGGGTTAGAAAATAAAAGAAACAAAGCAGTAAACGTGAGCAAAAATATGTGATATCACAGTCTAGTAAGAACATGAACAATCTCTGTTATTTTATAAATATATTTGTCCCCAGATATTCATAATTGATATTACATTATAAAAGAACTGTAGAACTCTTCCTATGATTGAAATTTGCATGTAAAGCATGGATGGAAATTTATTTACAGCACTTTTTCCTCTGCTTATTGCAACGGACCCTTAACTTAAGAACAAAATGAATATTCAAGTAAATGTAAATCACTTAGAGTGATATTTTAAAGATGTCTTTAACCTAGTCATTCACAGAACAAATGCAGAAAATAATTCTGGATTTCTAATGTACTAAAACTTACTCATTTCTACAGGTGCATTAAAACGAGAGGTCCAAACTCTGAGAATCAGACAAGCACTAAGTGACAAGTGCTGTTGGATTCGATTATTTCTATCTACCTCAGCTGAATGGTAATTAATATTTTATCAAAGACTAAAGAGCCATTGTAGTGATTTGTTGTTGATGCATGTTCCACTAGTCAAGGTTTTAAATAGTGTCCTAGATGTGTATTGAAAAAGAACAAAAGATAAGAATAGAATGTTTTTCTTATACCTGCAAACAGTCAAAGAGAGTACCTCTGGTTATTTGGCTTCTGATCTTCCTTGGGGACTGATACCAGGATTTTTAGAAGGAATCTGTCATAGCACATAATGGTGCCCTAATGTTGATGTGTTCACCTCTCCCAAAGAGTTTCCAAGAGACAGCAAGCTGCCGCAGACACAAAACATGGTGCTGAGAATTTCTGTCCACTGGGGGACACAGAAAATCTGCACGGAGACAGGAAACCCGCATGAGCTGCGTCACGCATGGAGTGACGCAATTCACTGGTAGAGAGAGGCAGTGATTCATTCATTGATATAAAACAGGGATTTAACAAAGTTTGATGGTAAATGAGACACTGTTTTAACAAGATTTGATTGGGAGGCACACTTGGCTATTTACTGCACGGAGGACAGGGTCAGACAGAGCTGTCAGGGAGACCCTCCCGTTGAGCAGAGGTTCAGAGAGGACCCCCTTTGCTTTCCAAACCCCTTCTCAGAGAGGAGTCTGGGGGCGGCTGGATCCAGTCCCGGTCCCAGACTGGGTCAACGGTTTATGGCTGAGGGATTATACCCGTGCAGTCAATCCTTTGTGTCACGTAGCTGAGATTTCACAGTTCGGCACGCTCTTAGTCACTGACCGAGGAGCTGTGGTGGCAACGAATCTCTGAACCTGGAGGAGTAACCTGAGGGCGTCCCTGCTCAAGGGGAGACCCCGGCGTGCGGCCACTGCCGGGGCGCGTTGTCCAGTCAGCCCCTGGCTGTCGTGTTGGTATCTGTCTCAGATGCAGCCACCATGACTAGATGCACAGTTGTGACCACCACAGGGGGTTATCGCTTGGGCAGGGTAATGGGAGATCAAGGTCAGGTTGGTGGTGGAACGCACCATCTCAAGCTGTCGATGCCCACTTGCCTGAGCAGGGCCAGTCCTGACCTTAAGCAGAGCAGGTGCTCCCAACCCATGATGGGCACATCTTCAGTAGAAGACAAAACACCTTTCATCTCCACATGAGTGTTGCCCAAAGTGTCAGCTGGTGTGCATAGGTTGCCTGGCACAAACCAGGAGCTTCTTCCATCTCCAGAGCTGGTAATCCCCAAAGAAAACGGGCAAGGAACACCTCACTTTGTATTAGAATTGCTGACTAGCTGCAGAAAGCAGGTGAGCAATTGTCATGTGCTCGATGCATGTTTGCGGGGTTATCGGCACTGGGTGGACTATTCATAATCTTGAAAAGTATCACCTTACATGAATTCAAGGATGGGGACCAGTTTATAGGGGAGTATTGACATACCGGTCTGCTGTTGAGCTGGGTTTCGGCACGCTGATCTATAACACAGGAAAAGCAGCAGTGGTGAGGTCCTCTAACGAGCAGAGTCCAATCAATAAATTTGAAAGAGCAGCGCAGTGCCACGCTGACTTTGTCAGTTCAGGCCATCAGCCTACATACCCTGAGGAGGACCACGTTTTCAAAAGAACATACCTCCTATTCTTGAAAATTTTCCATAGCTCTGGAGTGCTGTATTCATATTCTCTTCTGTACAGCCTAATCACACCTTTGCAAATGCATCTATAATTCTCAGTGCTTCTGTTTCTCCATCTGTCAAACAGGGATAAAAATACTCTTAAATTACAGAGCTGCTGTGAGGCTTAATTTATTAATGCATGTACTCTGAGATTCAGAATTGAAAGGAATCATACACATGAATTATTATTATTATTACTGTTCCATTTCAAAAATATTTTGAAACAATAAAAGAACCAGCGAAAGATGGTATTTTGAAAACATCGGTTGTTAAATCCTTTTGAATTTTCCTGTGCTGAAGCTATCAAACAACTCCATTTTATCATACAGCAACAGAACATGTAAAATAATTACAACCAATGCTTAGTTCAAAAGAACCAGAGTTTTCTGCAGACATGAGTAAGTCTTTTTCTTAGCTGCATGAAAAACTTCAGACGGTGAAAGCAGGCAAGGTAACCATGATTTCTCTTGAGAATTCTCGATAATAATACCACTATCTATTATACAGTGTATGTGTATGACAGTTTGGGGTCTATCAGAATTTCTGCAACAACTCTTTTTGCACGAACTCTTATAAGTTGGCTGAACATTGCACCAGAAATGATAAACTATGGTTCTGCGAGCAGCTAAGTCAAAATAGTCAAATTTAAGAGCCTGAAGCAAATCACAAAAGCTATATTTAGGACCCTAAATCAGGGGCCTTATTTCACAGATACTTAGCATTGCTAGTTGCCCTACATGCCATAAGCAATCTCATCATGGCAGAAGTGCCACCACCAAATAAATGCCTTACACATTTGCATGTTGCTCTTCTCAACCTCCGGAGCCCCGAAATTCTGTGCACTCACAGGTGAGCAGAACAGCACCGCGTTCTACCAAATCAGTTTCCACAGCTGACTAGGGCTTGCTATTTATATCTTATAGCAAGATATTATCTTTATAGGATCCTACTCACAGTTACTGTAAAAGACAGGCTGTTATATATGTTATATTACAATTATATTCTATAGATGAACTTGTTTTCCAGAGGAAAAAATATTCCAAAAGGAACGTGCCACAAGATTAGCCCACAGAAGCATAAAACTGAATATTCGGAGTAAAGCCATTAACGTAAAAGTTTTAGTATCAACACACAATAATTCTCAGGAAAACTTTCAGAAGAGCTCCACTTCCACCAGACCTCCACTGCACTCAGTCTATATGGTAAATCTGAACAGCACTATTAACAGACTTGATTGATTAGGAAAATTGAGTGGCAGAGTTTAAGCAGATTCAGGAAGCGTACTATAGATCTGTGTAAATTTTCATAATATTTTGTTTTCTCTTTTCTCAGCCGGTAATAGAAATTCTTTCAAGCAGGGATAGACACAGCTGTTGTCCTTAAATATCTGGCAGTTTTGCTTACAGTGAGATTAAGGTACCTCAGAATCTGCAGTATTGGCTTTTACTTTGTACATTTGAAATAAGAAATGCTCCGAATACTGCAAATAATACAGTTGGTTTTCTGAAAATCCTTAGGGCATAGACATATGTTGTGATTGTAGCTGGAGCAGTTTGAGAAATTACCACCCCCAGCTGTTTACTGCCACCCCACAGCTGGAAATTACACCCCACACACAGCTGGAGCACGATAATTGTCCATATGGGCAGCTGTAGTTAGTTCCCCTGAAAAACAGGCAGCTTTGCTCCAGTCACCTTCAGAGGAACAGAAGAAATCCTGGCAACAGAATAGAATAATGCGGAGATGGTAAAATTCTTAATGACAGAGCGGAAAAGGTGAAAATTATCAACATTTTGCCGGAAACAGACAGGAGCCTGGCCCTCCCTCCTTTGCTAGGGAGATGTATTTTAACCACGGCCCTCACGCTTCATCCTTGCCTGAGCTACGCTGTTGGTATCTCCATGTTTATATCCACAAACTGTGGTAACAGTCCCAAAGCCCTAAAAATCATAGAATCACACAATGGTTAGAGTTGGAAGGGACCTTGAAGATCACCTAGTTCCACCCCCCTGCCCTGGGCAGGGACAGCTCCCCCCAGCCCAGGTTGCTCCAAGCCCTGTCCAACCTGGCCTTGAACACCTCCAGGGATGGGGCAGCCACAGCTTCTCGGGGCAACCTGCCCCAGGGGATCACCGCCTGCACAGGGAAGAATCTCCTCCTAATATCTCATCTAAATCTCCCCTCTTTCAGTGTAAAACCGTTACCCCTCACCCTATGTCACTCCCCTCCCTGATCAAGAGTCCCTCCCCAGCTCTCCTGAGGCCCCTTTAGGCACTGGAAGTAGCTCTAAGGTCTCCCAGAGCTTTCTCTTCCCCAGTCTGAACCCCCCCAACTCTCCCAGCCTGTCCTCACAGCAGAGGGGCTCCAGCCCTCAGAGCATCTTCGTGGCCTCCTCTGGACTCACTCCAACAGGTCCATGTCCTTCTGCTGTTGGGGGCTCCAGAGCTGGACGCAGTCAGTAATCCTAGCCAAGGAGAAATCTGGCCTGCAGAACTTGCAAGGTGGGCAGTAGAAAGGACACAGGGAGAGGCACTACACCCCCAACCTGCAGGGAGCAGCACCCTTCCCAGCCTGGCTCTGGGTGGCTCTCACAGCCTTACTGGCCGCTGTGCATTTCTTCCACTTGGAACAGCGTTTCCCCTCCAGCTCCGACCACCTCACGGAAACTTTTCAACTGTTTTTCAAGCGCTTACTGCCTGGGAGAGTCCACAGCGCTCAGCCAGCCACTCTGGCTGAGGAGAACATAAAGCAGAGGCAGAGGTAGCCCTGTGGAGAGAGGCGCTCAGCAGAACTTTTACACTGGAAAGAGGGTTTCTTCTATCAGCTCACAGGAAACACTGAGGAGCTGGGGGAGGAGAACAAGCTCTAAAAATATCTGGTGGAATAAACCCTTTTATCCCATTTACCTTTCACTGCCAGGAATCCTTCTTGGATCGAATGTCCTAAGGCATTGCTCTTCCAAAAATTTAGAAGCAGGTGAAATACAGGCACTGGCATCCAATGCGTGAAGATTACAGCCTTCATATAGGCTATAAAAGACATACATTGAAATAGACTCATAGAATCACAGAATGGTTTGTGTTGGAAGGGACCTTTAAAGGTCATCTAGTCCAACCCTCCTGCAATGAGCAGGGACATCAGTGACATGGACCAAAACTAGTATCCACATTTCCCTTTTCCTGAGACAAGAAGATTTCCTGTCAATAGGATCGCTCAACCTCCCTTTATGAAACTGTTTCACTGCATTTAAAATACAGACATAAATATGTGAGCCTGCAGAGTGAGAAGGATCTGAGAGTCTTGCGGGTACTAACCTCTCCTGGGAAACCTCTGTCTCAGTCAGTGCTCCCATGAATATTCACACAAAGAAGAAAAGCTCCTGAAGGAGAGATTAAAAGAGACTCCACTGAGATTGCCCTGTTTGGGATTAAGCACCAGAAAGGCACTTACGCGCTGCTCATTGCTGTCAAGACTCTACAGAACACTGGCTTCAGAGAGGAAGCCAGCCGAAGACGTTCTCATGCTCTCTTCTTCCCCCTCGCATTCTCTCCCACATTCGCACATCCTCAGGTATCGGGCAACGTGACTGTGAGGCTGCACTGCTATAAACCAGTCAATTAAATTATTACCACAGAAGATGAAGAAGAAGAAGACAATGAAGAAGAAGACGACAATGAAAAAGAAGAAGAAGAAGACAATGACAATGATGAAGAAAGATGAAGAAGAAGAAGAAAGATGAAGAAGAAGAGGAAGATGAAGAAGAAAATGAAGGAGAAGGAGAAGGAGAAGGAGAAGGAGAAGGAGAAGGAGAAGGAGAAGGAGAAGGAGAAGGAGAAGGAGAAGGAGAAGGAGAAGGAGAAGGAGAAGGAGAAGGAGAAGGAGAAGGAGAAGGAGAAGGAGAAGGAGAAGGAGAAGGAGAAGGAGAAGGAGAAGGAGAAGGAGAAGGAGAAGGAGAAGGAGAAGGAGAAGGAGAAGGAGAAGGAGAAGGAGAAGGAGAAGGAGAAGGAGAAGGAGAAGGAGAAGGAGAAGGAGAAGGAGAAGGAGAAGGAGAAGGAGAAGGAGAAGGAGAAGGAGAAGGAGAAGGAGAAGGAGAAGGAGAAGGAGAAGGAGAAGGAGAAGGAGAAGGAGAAGAAAAACAACAACAACAATGCTCCCAAAGGTGATGTTTTGACCGGAATCATTTCACTAACCTGACAAACGACATAGTGTCAATCAGCTGTGAGAACATGAAGAAAGTCTCAGAGATCTACAGCACAAGGTGGGAACAAGCAGAAGAGTGCTTTATAGCACAGAGAAAGTAGACAGGAGGGAGAGAGAGAAATGTTTATTGGCCTCCACTCTAATGGGACTGAGCTGCCTCTGGGCAGACCCTGAGCCCAGGTATCTGAAGACCTTATCAAAGGGAACTTGAGTGAGATTTGTTTCATTTGTAGCTGCAGAAGCACTAGACACGCGGTGTAGCAGTAGGTTACAGTATGTCTGGGTTCCCTATACAGTATACGCAGAAATGAAGAGCATTGCATTTTATCTACATTAGACATCTCTTCAGGAAGGGATGAATCACACTCTGGAAGAGCATGGCTGCCTACACTGGTTATAAAAGGAGAAAAAAAATATATTTAAACTAGAGATTAATACTTGTATTAGCAAAGATGACTCCTACTCCTAGGAATTCACACAACTGCCACAGTAGATGGCAGCTGAGAAAATGTTTCATATGTGCCAGGCTTGCCTTCAGGATGGTCTCTCTTCCTTCAGATGCCTTTTTCCTTTGTGTATGCGGCCTCAATCTTGCTGCTGTCAACTTCTAATGAAGAGGATGGTAAAAATCAGGTTTTCTGCAATAATGGTATGCTACTGGAAATCCTGCCTGTATCTGTTTTGTGAGTGGTAACAGCTAACATGAAACCAAACATCATTGCGCGTGTATACTCACAGTTGGTTTCCCCATGTAAATCACACCACACATAATTACCCATTTTGGACTTCAACTACCCTTTTACTGTTTGGTCACTGTGGGATCCCTCTGCAAGCTCTCTGCCACTGCCTTCCACATTTATTACTTTACATATTGTAGTGTTGCCAACAAACATCCCAAGCACAAATACAGGCTCGGTGGGGAATGGCTGGAGAGCAGCCCTGAGGAGAAGGACCTGGGGGTGCTGATTGACCAGAAGCTCAGCATGAGTCAGCAATGTGCAATCACAGCCCAGAAGGCCAACTGGATCCTGGGCTGCATCAAAAGAAGGGTGGCCAGCAGGTCAAGGGAGGTGGTTCTTCCCCTCTACTCCACTCTGGTGAGACCCCACCTGGAGTACTGCGTCCAGCTCTGGAGTCCTCAACATAAGAAGGACATGGACCTGCTGGAGCGTGTTCAGAGGAGAGCCACAAGGATGATCCGAGGGCTGGAGCACCTCTCCTATGAGGAGAGGCTGAAAGAGCTGGGGCTGTTCAGCCCAGAGAAGAGAAGGCTCCGGGGAGATCTTATTGCGGCCTTCCAGTCCTTAAATGGGCTACAGGAGAGCTGGGGAGGGACTTTGTACTGGGGCATGGAGTGACAGGACGGGGGGGAATGGCTCCAAACTGGAAGAGGGCAGGTTTAGATTAAACATTAGGAAGAAGTTTTTTACTTTGAGGGTGGTGAGGCACTGGCCCAGGTTGCCCAGAGAGGTTGTTGAGGCCCCATCCCTGGAGGTGTTCAAGGCCAGGTTGGACGTGGCCTTGGGCAACCTGGGCTGGTGGGAGGTGTCCCTGTCTATGGCAGGAGGGTTGGAGCTCAAAGATCTTTAAGGTCCTTTCTAACCTAAACCATTTTATGATTCTATGGTTCTATGAAATGTTGTCAATTCGCTTCCTCCTCCTTTTTTTCATCATTTATGGATGTGTGAAATAGCAAAGGTGTCAGTAAAGACTCCTGTGGGTCTCCACTGATAACTTTTTACCACAGCAGAAGAGCTCATTTAAGTCCTACCCTCTTGTTTCTCTGTCTACCAGGTAGCAATCCACAAAAGGACTCCTTCCTCTTGCCATAGGGACAGCTTTGATTTGTACAGGCTTTCAGCGCAGGGCCTTTGTTGAACGTGTTTTGAAAACACGAGTACAGCATACGCACTTGGCTAGAGCAAGTTGGATAACCCTTAGGTATAGTACATCTGTGAAATTAGTCCCATGTTTTATAAACTCCGTACTATCAGTGTGCCTAAGAATGTTGTGGAGAGTGTATTTATTCATTAATTCATTTGTAACACAGATTTATTCATTCACTAATACAACTTGACACTCACTATTTTCTTTTTTAATGAAAATGCCCCATAATATTTCTTATATTTTAATAAAATAGAGATTGTGCAAGTAATCTTCTCTCTCCCAAAGTCAAAATGGGCCTCATAAAAATTGGCATTTAGATGTAGATTATACATTATGCCAGAGATAACAGATGAGGTTATCAGTTGTTTTACAATTACAAAGGAAATTTATTGATAAAAACTAAGCACCACAAATTAAACTGATTCTTGCCAATAACACTTGACCATGACAGGTCTCTGTCTGCCCACCTGTTTATATTAATCTTTTAGGCAGGATTAAATTAACAGCCTGTTTTCCACTTGTAAAATAATTTTATTGATAGAATGTGCTTTGAAAGGTTTAAATTTCTGTTTTGCTTCTATTTTTTAAAGAGCTCCTCCAAAGGATTAATATTTGAGCAAAAATTCTCTCATCTAACAGCATGACCCTAAGGAAACCATACAGCAACGTGTGCCTATTGTGCCATCTTCAGGATATTTTTGGAATAAAGCTAGCCCCGATTTTGCAGTCTTTCTAAACTAGAGGAGACCCGTGGGCATTTTTTTTTGTTTTGTTTTGGGGTTGGTTTTTTTTGCATGACTCAAGTCAAGACTAAGAAGTTCAATTAAGGAAGTTTATAAAAATAGAATGGTTTTACCACAACATGAAACATCTTTTTCTTCATCCTGAGAAAAATGTCCTCAGACAGCTACTTTGTTAGTTGAACTTTCAGTTTGTTCCCTAGCATGATGAGATTTGACTGTTGTATTTCTCTGTTTCAGTAGAATTTACTTGTTGGAAATCCACAATACTGTTTTCTTACCTGGAGTAGATGAAGTTCAGCACAGGACCTATGCTGCAACTCTTCCTTTTGTTTTTTATTCTTCTCTGATTTCACATCATTGAGCATGGTAGAAAATAATATCGCACCACAATCTTTTGGTGAACGGCTTCAATTTTATCATGACCTTCTGCTTCTTCAGCGGATTATTGCTTGGGACTGAGCTGAAGCTTGCTATCTGCTGGATTTGACTTGTGTTCACTCTTTATTGCCAGCATCACCAAGTCTTGCCTGGAGCAAACGTGACTTCCACAAAATGTATTCTAAATTCACCTTGGCTACAGCAGGGAGTTTTTCCTTCTCATGTAAGGACTATGAACGACCTGTACCTTAAGACTCAGCACAGCTCTCGTGACCTGCAGCATAGGACCGCCTGTCGTTGTTGTGCAAACTGGTGTGAGGGCAGTTAACAGCCTCTGTATGAACGGGAGCTATGAATACAGCAGGACTGAGTGAGTTGTAGATTAGGGTGCGCCCGATCTCCATGGAAAGGAAATGCACAGAACCCCAGTTATTTTTGTGCTAAGAAATTGATATTGTTCATGAACCACCACATCCATCTGCAGGTAAACGCACTGACATTGTACTTTCCTGGCTCTCCCACACGCCAATATGAATGAAACGCGTCCTTTCTTTGAAGAGGAAATACGTTCCTCATAAGGACGCTGAAGTCAGTCCCTGTAACGTGCAGCCTCACACCTGCTTACAGAGAAAAAAATGTTAATTTCCTAATAAATACAGTACAGGCAAGAAGCTCAGAAGGAACCACCAGGCTTTTAGTGGAGCTATGCCATGACAACAAAACCATGGCATGACACAAATTTCACCTTTTGCAGATAAGGAGATAAAGAGAAAAGAGATCCAGTCCATGTTGGAAAGGTCTATTAAGTACTTCTCCCCCAACAGACTAATGATCACATCTGTGACTTCTAACCTCTCCTAACATACAGCAAAGTACAACCTCTTCTGAGATGATCCTAAACCAGTTCTATGATCAAACTAAACCACACCACCCTTTTCTACCGATGATGTAAACTATGTCTTCACACTTTCTCTGAACAAAACCCTTTGTGCCTCCTGAGAAGAAAAGCTTTATATTAGACATGAAACCAGTTCAGCTGAAAATGAAGGTGCTCAGAAGCATGAACAGTCACGCACCACAGACCATTTTTGTTCATTTGATGAATTATGGCCATACTGCCAAACCACAGCTTTGTTTCAACACATGGAAGGTAAAGTAGTCATGCTACATCGACCTTCCTAGTTGGTTCAGAGCGGGCAAAGACAGACAGAAGAAATGGTATTGCTCGTTCCCAAATAAAGGGCATCAGAGGTCTTTCAGTCTTCCTTTCTATTCTTCCCCCTGCTACTAAATGTGCTTTCAGCAGATTATTACCTTCACAGTGCTGAGAAAAGCACTCTACATCAGTTACAAAAAACTGAGCCAGACTCCTCACTGTTTCCCTTCCTCTCAAATATTTCCATAATTTACAGTATCCATCGTGGATTTGCTTGAGAACTGGTTTGTCTTCGAAGACCTGAGTGATCGTTTGTCTGAACTCACATGTGAGGCCGCTGATGACATTGTGTGGGATGCACTGTGAACAGCGTATCATCCTGCCGAATCAAGTTGTATCATCCTTTTCATACCAAACAAGTGATAGTCCTTTGAAGTTCATGAGAAAGAAAACCTTATCACATCCCAAACATGCAGGTCTTCTGAACTGGATTTTACCAATATATCTGGTGTTATATTTCAAGCAGTCCAGAAATAGATACCTAGAGGCAGGGTTTCAAAGTCTTGAGAGATTCTGGGAGACTGGTTTGATGAAATAGAGAACATTTCAAATCATTTTCTTATACAGAAAATATAGGGGATTATCTCCCCACTCAGCTTCACCAGGTTTCCTGGTTTTCACAATGAGATGTAATGGACTTGATTCTCCAGTCACACCAACGTAAATCTGGAATAAGTCCACTACAAATACCTAAACTATGAAAGTATAAAACTAAAGTAAAAACAGTATCAGAACCCAATTGCTGTAAGTAAATCTTAAATCTCAGGGTTTTTTTTTTTTTTTTATTGTAAACAAGTTGTCCTGGTTTCAGCTGGAATAGAGTTAATTTTCTTCCTAACAGCTGCTCTGTTTTGGATTTAGCATGAGAATCACGTTGATAACACATATTGGTTTAGTTGTTGCTAAGTAATGTTTATGTTAGGTCAAGGACTTTTTCACTTTCCCATAGAAGCTGAGAGGGAGCATAGACAGGACAAGCTGGCCAAAGGAATGGTCCATACCATAGACGTCATGCTCAGTATTTAATTGAGGGTTGGCTGGGGGTCAGAAATCATGGAATCATAGAAGCATAGAATAATTTGAGTTGGAAGGCACCTTTAAAGGTGATCTAGTACAATCCCCAGTCTGCGATCGCTGCATGGGACGGGCTCGGCAATTGATCATCAGGTCAGGCATTTTCAATAGGGACATTTATCTTTTACTTTTCATATGTGAATGATACCAATATTCTTACTATCATCCATGAATTCTACAGGTCTCAAAAGTACACCACCTTTTGTTGAAAGCAATCGACACTTCATTTTTCCTTACAGTCATCTTCCTTGCAGAAAATACAGTGTCTGCTTTAACTGTTTAACTTAAACCAACTTCAAAGAATCTCGCTGTTCACTATAAGTATTGAATCATCTGATCATACACTGGCCGTCATAGTTTCTACAAATCCCACCTGTTTAAAAAAAAAAAAAAAAAAAAAAAAGCTTTGTAAAAAGAGTTGTCTACCTTCTTTGTATTCAAACAGTTTAGATTTCTGACTGTAAGATTTGATTATCTGCATTTATAACGGACATCTTCATCTGCATGATGGATGCAATCAGGAACAGCTAAAACACCTCATCAAGTCTTACCTTAAAACAAGGAGTCTTCACTTTATTACCCACATTCATAATCTTCATGAACTCCATAGACGAGAGCGTAAAAATAGATGACTGTATAACATATGCACAATGGTTCAGGCTGAGAGCAAAGACGGGAAAGCATTTCTCATGCCAGAAAAGTGCATGAGTGTGTGTAAGAGCATGTGTGCATCGGCTGAGATTCTATTAATCAAAATATCCACACATTAGTCACTGTCACCATCCACCAACCACTGTTTTTTGATTTATTACACTGATTTGTTTTTCTTAACTCTGAGAACATTGACAGCTTACACACACCGATGCCGGCAGAACTCCCACAGAACTTTGTTTCATGTACATTCATCCAGGTCTGACTGCCTCTCTGACAGACACTAAAAAACACAGGAAAAATCTTACCCTATTAAACTCACTACTATTTCCTAAATTAATAAAATTTTGCAACCCCCGTTTCCCTCTCTGTTGTGGTACTCTCCCCTTGCATGTAAACACACGTACTCTTCATAAGTATATTATTTTCTGAACAGTAAAAGAAAGAAAAAACTTGGCGGAATTTATACCCTAGAAAGCAAGAAAATAAACTAGGAAGCTGTATAGTAGATGACTGCTATGAGACTGTTCCTAGTCATCTCCGTCAAATTTAAAGGTTTGCCTATCAGAAAGCAGGCGAGGAGAATCTTCTTTTTAAATGGGTGACCCTGGAGCTAGAAACTTGAATATTAACGGTGAATGTGACAGAACGGTACTTTGGGATAAGAGACTAAATTCTTTTTTTCCTTTTCTGGAGATTGAAACTATCTTACTGAAATATATCATGAAGTTGCAGTCTCCCATTTGGAATAGTTAGTGAATGTCAGGGAACATTAACCTAATTTTGATTTATTTATTTTTTTACATTAGGCTTTTATAGTTTTCAAATTATGATCATAGCATCAAATGAATAGATATTGTTGTTTCAAATAGAAACGTATCTTTAATTTTACCTTAATGCAATGACAATCTGGTACAAAACCTGTATTTCCAGACGCTTTGAAAATTCAAGTCAGTATTAATGGTAATTGTGATAGCACTGATAGTAGAAGTCTATCTTACACTTGAAATAATGATTAAACATTATGAAAGGCTTTGCAAACCTAAGTACAGGGTAGAATTGAAAAGTGCATATTAATACCAAGCCTCAGATTATACAAATATCTTTACAGATCAGCAAGACCAAGTAGATAATTCACTTATTGCTCAGAGACAGAAAAGTGTTTTTCTTCTATTTGGCAGTGTATTTGAGGTAGGAAAAAAAAAATAAAAAATTGTTCACAGTCCTATTCTCCAAATATGTGTTTGTCCATGTTTGGGATCTTTTGATGCTGTCCCGTTCAGATATATAAAGATAACATTAAAGTCATATCCCCTCTTTTGAGAATCAGGATGCAGAGTGTTTATTGAGAAGGTGGAATGTTGGAAAGGCAGAAACGTCGTGGAGAGGTTCTTTGCCAAGGAAACCATAAATTGGAACCAATATTCTGTCAGATGAAAGCAATCCCAGAAAAAAAAAAAAAAAAAGAAAGAAAAAAAAGAAAGGAAGTCCTTATCTGGGCTTTGCATTCAGGGCTGAAAATAAAAACCTTCACGAAACAAAAACAAAGACTGAAAACTCTGAGAGAAAGAGAAAAGCAGATTTTCTGATGCCTTTAACCCAGTAAAATAACAAAATCCTGCGCAAAGAGATTGTGAATTGATACTAGCCTGAGCTGTAGCGTTTCATCTGCCTTTTGTACTCACTTGGCAACTGCAAGGCAGCGGAGCCTTCACGCTCTCAGTTGTGTGCTCATCTGCGGCACCAACTCTTTTATCAGTGAACTTACTTTGGAAATCACTTTTCTCAGTTTTAAATAATAAGTTTTGCAGTAGCTCTTAGAAGAGCGCGATCAGGTGCAATTTCTTTTAGGAACTGCCTGAAAACCTTCCATTAAGAGTGATTATACTTTTGCAATTATTTTAATTTTAAGGGGGGGTGGCTCCTTTTCCCTAGCTCGTATGTATTTTTTCCAGAAGAGGCTAGCAATTTTCCGTAAGTTGTCGTTCCGCATCCCCTGAATTCTTAAACGCAGGGAGTCTAAGAGATGTTCACCTTGGAGATTAGCCCTCAAAACACACCGCACCCCAAATCATATTTACAACCTCATTACATGACTGTTGCTTAAGAGCACTTACTTCCGAACAAATGAAAGCTCAGCTGAGCAACTGTATCATTTAAAACGTGCTGCCTCTCCTCACTTAGCACAGAAAACCCAAGTTAACTAGGTTAGATTTATGTCATTACATTCTCAATTGTAAGGTCCCTGGTATAGGAACTAATTTCTGACAACTGATGATTTGAACGAATCCAGTTCTCACCCAGCACGTTACATATTCCACGTTCAGCCAATTATTCGTTTGCTTCAGTGTGTCTTTTCAGCAATGCGAAAAATAAAGAAATCTGAAAAGCTCTCTTAAAAAAAAAAAAATCTCATCACATTCAGCAAATGATTTCTTTGAAAGGGTTTCTCTGAACATCCCAGCAAAATAATTGCAGCTCATTTCAGTCCTGCGTTACAAAAATAGAATTTCACAAGGACACGTTTCCCTATTGAATATAACATTTATGTTTATAGGTCTGCTCTGACCTCGCTGATTGCTTCATCTCACGTATCTGCTGCACTTCCCACAGGTAAGGTCAAGGTTATGGTCAGACCCTGATCAGCTTTCCTCTATACAAGGCATTAATGCATTCTTACCATAATTGTTTTGCACAAAGAAAGTCTCTCCAGTTTTACTGGAGGCTTGGTTCTTGCTCCCTTCTCCTGCTTGCAAAGATGATACATGTCTGAAAGGGTCAGAGACCAATGGATGTTGGGGTGGTCCAAATTTTTTGCCATCCTCCCCCGGGAGAACGAGTTCTCACATTACGGACCGAGGCAGTGCGAAGAGGGCAGAGCAGCCACCTCACTCGCAGTGACGTTGTTATTCTACGCCCATACAGTCACGTTGCGTTTTTGGCACTGCTAGATTTGCAACTATTGATGGTCCGACCATCACCCAGGCGTAAAGAGCTGTAGGACCCCACATCCACATCGCACGTGGAGCGTGCCAGGTAGCACCTCGGTGCGCCACCTCAACCTCGGTGCTGGCACTCGAGAAACCCCTTCCAGTGCACCAGGGTAGCCCCTGGGGGGACTGGTTTCAGCAAACCCTACTGAGATGCTTACCTTTCCTTAGGTTTTTCACCTATTGCAGTTGCGAGCTTTAAACGTAGAATTCATAACTCTCAGGTGAAATCCAGCTGTCAGTTGCCATAGCTGCATAGTTGGCAGTGTAATTAGGTAATTTGTGTATAAAAGACCTCTTCTAGCGTTTTCCAGCCTCCTGACTGATAGGAAAGGGGAACCTGATAAATGGCAACTGAGGAAGCTGAAAATTTTATTTGCAGAAGGCTCGAAAACCAGGAGCTATCCATAAAAGCCAAAATCCCCACCTAAATCCTGCACATCAGTAAAGACACACTTAATCTTTAGCTTTACGGCTGACGTAGCCATAAGCGTGCGCTCATTTTGGAAAGCTCAGTTCCACGGACATACAAACGGAAGGGCATCGGCTGCACCTGCATGCCTGGACAGGCAGCAATGCAGAACAATTTGGTTTGCTTCATGTCCTCCTGCGTCTTCAGGGTCTTGCGTTTATCCAGAGAGCATAAACTACTAAAAGAACTGCACCACCCGTTCTTACACTTGCAAAAAGACATTTTGTTAAACCCTTAGTGGCAAATTATGAAGTCTTCTGTCTAGCCCAGATACAGGTTCTTTCCTTTTAAAATTAGATTACTAAGGTGTAAGGTTTCTACGTAGGCTTCCCAGCTGAGCCGAAATAACATTTTGTCAATTGTAGAGAGTCATTTCCATCCTTTTGATATTTAATGTATATATAAACCTTTTTTTCGTTATGTTTCATAATTTAATAAGTGATGGTGTGTTTGCACTACACTTAAGCATATATTAAATGCTTTATAAATGCAGTTAAAAATGTTTTAAAAATGGCAGGGCAGCCAAACGACTGCAATAATCTCATCTGTTGATTGATTTGGATCCCAAGCTGTTTTTATTGCAAGAGAATGAAGTACGATTACATCTGGGAATATATTTTCTCTGGCAATGTTTTGTTATATCTAATGAAAGAGGGTGAATTGGGATAGTTTTCTTAACTTCAAAAATGTCACTTTTCCTAACAAAACCACCAGAAGAACTCCCAATTAATTCTTCCAAATATAGTCAGTGTATTACAAGGTAGCTCTATCTGTGTATAAGCAATGATGATAGTAACCAGTGGGGAAGGTCATTAGGAAGCCTTCCTGGGAATACTTACCAGCTAGATATCCAACATTTTGGGGTTTGGAGCCAGGATAACAAGGCTGATAGGATAGTAGATCATGGACTATAGATTATTTACTCAGCATGGGATTGCTAGCTTCAGCAAATAGAAGGGAAGGGAAAAGAGTTGGAGTTCCAGTTAAAATATAGTTTGAAAAGTAGGCCAAAAAGATGAATCTGACAAAAAAGCAGAACATGCTGCTGAGTGTATGGCAAAAGCTTTTAAGAGAGTATAGTTACGAGATCTAAAGTCTTTTGAAAAGCAAACGGTACCAAACATTGTTCCGTGTATTTATTTCACCACTTGAACAGCTCCGAGGCATTTCATGCGCATTCTTCCACAAAGGCAACAATCTTCACAAACTTGGCGACGTTTTCTCACTGCAAGTTGGAAATGCAAGGTTTTGAGCACAATAGCAGCAAACAAACAAGAGCTCAGGCTTCTAAATTAGGAAATATGGAGATAAAAGAGAAAGAAAACAATGGTTTTCATGAGACTGGGAAAGAAAAGCCTTTGTTTCTAGGTGCCTTTGTCTTTACCAGCATAAAGTCAATTAATTTCTAATATGCATACGATAATTCTGGTAGTACTTTGTGATGTTCTCTTCCTCAATCCCTAATACAACACTAAATGAGTTTAATGGAATCCAGAAAATAACTTAAGAATGTCAGAAATGTGAGACAGACTCTAAATTATTAAGATACTAAATGAGCAACTTCTTGTTCCAATTTTACAATCTCAAAGATATTTTCAACCTTTTCTTTATCATGTGGCTAATTAAACCCAGCTGATACTGATCTTTTTTTAAATAG
The DNA here is from genome assembly GCF_000708025.1 of Charadrius vociferus. Classification (NCBI taxonomy): domain Eukaryota; kingdom Metazoa; phylum Chordata; class Aves; order Charadriiformes; family Charadriidae; genus Charadrius; species Charadrius vociferus. Next base: position 1,062,015 of record NW_009647743.1, read on the forward strand.
TACATCCGTCATTTCATAAAATGCTTTGGATTTTTTTCTTGATTCTGGGCTTGTGTTTATAAAAGTCTTTTGCGCAGAAAGAACTTCACTGTGAAGGAAACAGAGAAACTGTCTATACATAGAGGGAAATGGACCATATTTTTGTAACGCTTCTGTGGTCTATTGATGAAAAGTGCTGTATAAAAGGTGGGTATTATAATTACAACAGAAAGCTGTCAAATGCACAAAGTAAACCAATCAAAAAAGTAGAGATTTTTTTCATTAACTTTTTTCAATTATAGTAATCGCAGTTGTTACTTATAATTACACTCAGTAACAATTTTCCAGACAGCACTGTTATTTTCAAGTTGATTGTGTCCCTTTAAATAAATCCCATCATGTGTCTGAATCCACCACATGGCAGAGAGCTGAAGCAGGTATTTAAAACCCCATGCGCGCTGCAGATTCTGTGTTTGTGAACTTTACAGCCATGATCTCAGTTCGGTATTTTCTTGATAGAGATAGAAAAGATACTCACTAACTCACTGCAGTATTTTTTATTATATGTACATGTTCTATTTCCCTAGATTCTTCTAATTTTGCATTTCTAAAGGTCAAAAATGTTCCTCTGACACAAGAGAATGTTCGCTTTATTCACTAAATGGATCAGAGGAAAAAGAACATATATATACACACATATATATACACACACAAATATTAAGCAGAGAGAATGAGGCAAAGAGCGAAATCAAAGCGGCGCTTGGATTCCTGAGACTTCTTATAGAAATGAATATGCCTGCCCAAACTAAATAAATGGAGATTTTATGCCAGCGTATCTTTCAGCAATAATTTAAATACCAGACAGTATGCGTCACGATGTGGGGAAAAAAAGGTCAGACAATATGCTAGAGAGTGACTGAAACAAAAAGGGAAAGCAAACTAAAATGGTAATACAAAAGAGATCAAAGTTATCACACTGCAGTCAGAAATAAGATAGGCAGACCCCCGCTACACATTTTAAAGCACAGAACTGCCTACGAGCTCCACTGGGGGTGCAAAGTCGCGCTATCTTTACGGTCTCATATCATATAACATTGCTTTCATCTGTCATCAGAAAGTAAATTAGAAATGTTTTCCCATTCCACCGTACTTTCCCATCTTTTTGCATAAAACCGTCACATCCCTTGGAATGGGGGCACGCGTCCTCCTGGTTTAAATCCTTTCCCCTGCTTGGCTGCTGCTCCCAGACTGAAACATTCTTCCCTCCTTGGCCTCTGATTTCCTAACGTGGTATTCAAGCTGCAAATTATGTGGATGACTGGGTAACTCCACCTCCTAGGAGCCGCACTGATTGTATCTACTCATTATATTTGATTACAGCTCTTGATAAACTAATCTAACAAAAAGGATGAGAGAAGATGCCAAGGAAAGTTTCCTATGCAATTACAGCCTTATCCGCAAGCTCCAGAGAACCTGTTTAAAAGCAGTGATATTCTTATTTTAATTCTCTACTATCTGTTGCCTGATAATCTCTCCTGTACAGCAGGAAACAAAGAGGCAGGAACAATCTGATCGAGTCACACATTGGAATTTGGATCTTGCCTCTGTTTGGAAATTGCCAAGACCCGCTCTAGAACAAGCCTGTTCCTGCAGGGACACTTGTATTCAGATAAGAGTGACCCCAAAACTCATGTAAAGCTAAAGAATTGCACTATTGCTAGCTATTGTCTGTCGATAATAAGGTAGACAAGCCTTTACTAGTGAGGAAGGCAGTTCTAAATCTTGTAAGAAGAATAAAGGAGATGCTCCTCACATGCTTCTTGTTACGGTTTTTATTTGGGGCTGCATTCTCCATCTCATCTCACCCTTTTCCTGCCCTCCTCTATTTTTAAGAGGTTGTGAAATGGTCTTCTGGATTTTGATCCACATCACTGCACCATTTAAACTCTCTGAGCCACGTTCTGCTAATCCCCTCTTTTAGTCTGCTTCGGGAAATTACCACATTCTGCCAGAAGACGGTGTAAGGTATTTCTCCAAGTCCATTCCGTTTTCATTCTCATTAGTAGATTCCCAGATCCATAGAGTCCTTCAGAAATCAAGAGCTCAAGAGAGGTAGGAGGGCATGTTTGCAAAGTGTCGTCATCCTGCTTTCCTGTGGCCAGTGACAGATGTTTGGAGAAAGACTTCCTTTCCAAAACTCTGCATGACGGGCAATGAGCTGGCTCTCGCTTACGCATTGCTTTCTAATTTTTCTTCTCGCTTACAGGCGAAAGAGTAGGGGTTGGAGAAGTAAGATGAAGACTGGTGGTATTACTAAACTTATTAAATGTATTTCACTTTTTAAAAGTATTGTTAAATATTTTAAAAATATTATTAAACATGATTAAATGATTCAAGTTATATTGGGGAAAATGGCTTATATGTCAAATGATAGAATCATAGAATGGTTTGGGTTGGAAAGAACCTTGAAGATCATCGAGTTCCAACCCCCCTGCCCTGGGCAGGGACACCTCCCACCAGCCCAGGTTGCCCAAGGCCACGTCCAGCCTGGCCTTGAACACCTCCAGGGATGGGGCCTCAACAACCTCTCTGGGCAACCTGGGCCAGTCACTTACAATCCTCACAGTAAAAAATTTCTTCCTAATGTTTCATCTAAACCTGCCCTCTTCCAGTTTAAATGTTCCTAAAAATTTCATTCACAGGTTAGAGAACGTGAGAAGCTACTTCTGGACCGACCAACGGAGTCCTTTGATGCTGCAATTTCCTCTTAGCAAATGAGATACAACATTCTTAATCAATGGATCTGATTTTTAGCTCTAAGAGTTCGCTTAAAGGTGCCTGGAATATCTGTGGCACTATAGCTCATGCCACTGAAAACAAACAAACAAACAAAACCCAACTAAGGGATAGGGAGGCACATAATTGCAAGAAAGTGCTGTAAAAGCTACTAACAAGGCTAGGAGAAAAAGACTCACTAAATTGGCAACACAATGCCGTCCAGTGGATAGGTAAAGAGGATAGAACCTATTCCCATCCAAGCCAACACCATTCTATGGTTGGATCTCCGTGGCAGAAGGCATGCAGGTGACCAGGTGGCAGCAGCCACCACTGGACACTCAGCTCAGCTTCGCACAGGCTCTGCTGCAGCAGGGGAGAGTGCCCAGCCACCCCTCTGCCCAGCCCAGCCACGTTCAGAGCAAGAAGCACAGGCATCGCCTCAGCTTGGCACCAAAGCCAGCGAGACATCTGCTGCCCCAGCTAGGATCTTGAGAAGGTGCTGCCAGCCATTGAGAAGGTACAGCAGCAGCTCTGGAGGTCGTCTGGGAAGCATTCTACCAGACACACCTTTCATTAGAGCAACAGTTGCTATAATGCCAAGGAAATAACCTTTTCCTATCAGTACAACACTCCTCCATACGCCTCACTAGATGTTTTCGGCTGTCCCCCATGTCTTTCTGCTTTGTAATGAGGTGACTGCTCTAGAAACCTCCGCAGTGAATTGCAGAGGAAGTCACGCCACTTTCAGGAGATAGTAATTACTATGGAAAAGCAGTGGCAAATCTGTCGTCAGGAGAATGATTTATGCATCCTCATTCCGAGTGCGCACATTGAGATCCAGTGCAAATGAGCTCAAAGTTCTAGAGTAGACCTCCACCTACTGTAAGTATCCTTAAACGTGGAAGAAGTGACTCCAGGGGAAAAGCTAAGGCAAGCAAGCACTCAAGTTAACTCTGCACTTCAGACAGACCCACACATAACGATTCCTAAATTATTAGGAAATTAATTATGGCATTTACCTGTCCTGCCAATCTACACTTACTTCAATAACAGTGAATCCAACACCGAAGTGCTGACCCTTTCATTCAAAGACACCATTGTGCTTAACTCACCTTTGTTGCCTTTTGATGTGAAGGTTTAGTTACCATTCATTTAATTGTTTCCCCTTAAGAAACGTCAGGGATGTCTCACACAAATTATTGAGTAACAGGTAGGCCGAAGCATGAATTTACTGCGTACCACCCACTCTTCCTTAATGCTATGGGTGGGGATGCTCTTCATCCACCGCAACAGTGCCTTGCTGCAAGGTACAAGAAAGTAGCTCCTCATTAATCTCTCTCTATAGACCAAACGTTTCTAATTACACCGCACCACTTCAGCGCAGAGAGAAGCTGTGTTTGTCCTCCTGTGAATGCTGAAGTCCCATTTGGCAAAGCGTAAAAACTACAAGTGAAACACTGAGCAAAACATTGCTTTTACAATTGGATTTAATCAAACGGATGCAGCAGAAGGGGTGTTCAGAGCACGGCGTGAATATCAGGACAACATTGGACTGGAATGGAAAAGCTATCATCAGGCATTTGGAAAAGGAATAAGGCAACAAAAGGCAAGCATGAGGGAGTATTAAAATTTCAGCTCAAACTTCTGGATAAAGTTGACAAAGATCTGCCACTTCTGAATAGAAAATCTGCTGCTGGGGGAAAAATATATATATATTTCAATATAAACTAAAGAAGCAACGATGGGAGCTTCTTTTTAGTATTGAATATTACTCGGCTGGAATTATGAGCAGTCCACACTTGCACAGTACAAGCAAGCACAAACCCATTTGCAAAAAATAAAAGACAAAAAGTGAAAATAGCCGAGGGTAAGACCAAACGCCTGGAAGCTGGGTGTCCAGGCAGCATGACTCATGACACAAACTTCAGCTCTGACACGTCTCGAGCCAGGAAATCACTCTAATTTGTGACATTGATTGCAATCAGTGAAGTGGCTACTGTACATAATAGCTGCTCTTCTCTGCAGTACATTTTGTGCTGTACTTGGCTGCTGCAAGCCAATTTACAGACTGCGAGGTACCAGTGCCCGAAAGGGAGGCACTCCTACTGCCTTTCTCCTCTGAAGCAAGCTTTGACTTTTATTCCTTTGTTTCGACCCCATTTGTAAGACCTATCTGAACACTCCACTGTTCTCTTGGACCCCAGCATAACCCAATGGTACTTAGCCAGTAGTCATAGAATCATAGAATCACAGAATGGTTTGAGTTGGAAGGGACCTTAAACATCCCCCAGTGCCACCCCCTGCCCTGGGCAGGGCCACCTCCCACCAGCCCAGGTTGCTCCAAGCCCCGTCCAACCTGGCCTTGAACACCTCCAGGGATGGGGCAGCCACAGCTTCTTGAGGCAACCTGCCCCAGGGGATCACCACCCTCACAGGAAAGAATTTCTTCCTAATATCTCATCTAAATCTCCCCTCTTTCAGTGAACCCCCTCCCTCGCCCTGCTGGCCACCCTGCTGGGGATGTAGCCCGGCATGGGGTTGGCTTTCTGGGCTGCGAGCGCACATTGCCGGCTCATGTTGAGCTTCTCATCCACCAACACCCCCAAGTCCTTCTCCTCAGAGAAGGATGCAACATGGGGCTGATCCAAAGAGCAGGGAAGTGGTGGAAGAAAGCCTGCTGAGCCGAGGTTCAGGGGAATCAAGCAAAGAAGGTGGGTAGCACAAGCTGTAATGGAGGTCTATTTTAGGTTTCTCGGTCTCCAAAATATCCATCAGTGTTAACAGGAATAGCAAAAGAAAGCACATGATTTTTGCTTTACGTTCTCTACTCGTTTGCCTATTATATTCAGTGTTTGACAGGCATGCAGCTATATATAAAACATAATAGATGAATGTATCTAATATACCAAAATCAGGCTCTTAACATTAACAGTAACAAAGTAGAAATTATAATGGAATGACAATCAGCCTTTTTAACGGGGAGAAAATGAAAAATGGCAAGATGCTTTCAGAAAGGCATAGACAGCCTTGCGGATTCTTTTTTAAAATGTAGCCTTGTATCTCTCAGATTGGAAAAGACATTTCTGAAATGCGTAAGTTTTAAGGTCAGAATGGACTATTATCACCACGTAGTCTCCTCAGCCTCCTTTATTGCACAAGCCATAGAATTTCACCAAGTAACTCCTACATCATGACAGAATTAATTGATCTAAGGCAGATGTTACTTTTTAAAAAAAAAAAAAAAGTTATTCCTGGTGCATTGTTCCTGGAGTAACTTTTTTTCAGTTCCACTATTTATAACGCCAACAGCCAGACTCTTTTCCGACCTACGCCTCAGAGAATCTATCCACCAGCAGCCCAGATACTTTTGGTGACCTGCTTTTTAAGCTCATTTTATGTAGCCCACGACAGCCTGGCACAGCAATTTCAATCTACTCTGACTGACACCACAGCTCTGCAGAGTTGTATTGTCTATACCACAAACATTTTTTATGTGAGAAGAGAGCAAGACCTCTCAAGATAATGAAATGAAGTTACCAAACCTGAGCAGAATGGATGAATGACTGCTCGGGCAGTAATTGATAGTCTAGCTTGCTAAGGACCAGATCTGGCATTCCCAAGACATTCCTGACTCATTCCAATGCCTTCATGATTCAGCTAGAACTGAAGTATGGGCACTTTTGTGTCTCTTCGCATGCTAGTCCTCACCACCTCGTACCCGGTCGCCGAGTTCATAGCAGGGTGCCCGGTCAGAGCTGCTATTGCCGCGGCTTGTCTGGGTGCAACCACCCTCTCTGCTGCAGGTTATGACCCCCATTTATATACCAAGCATGACGTCTATGGTATTGAATATTCCTTTGTCCAGTTTGTCCTGTCTATGCTCTGTCTCAGCTTCATCAGGAAGCTGAAAAGGTCTGTGACTAATGTAAACATTATAGAGTCCTAGAATGGTTTAGGCTGGAAAGGACCTTGAAGATCATCCAGTTCCAACCCCCCTGCCATGGGCAGGGACACCTCCCACCAGCCCAGGTTGCTCCAAGCCCCGTCCAACCTGGCCTTGAACACCTCCAGGGATGGGGCATCTACAGCCTTTGTGGGCAACCTGGGCCAGGGGATCACCATCCTCACAGCGATAAAACTTTTCCTGATGTCTAATCTAAATCTACCCTTTTCCAGTACTTAGCAACAACTAAAACAATATGTTATCAACACTATTCTCATACTAAATTCAAAACGTAGGAAGAAATTTAACTCTATCCCAGCGGAACCCAGGACAAATACCTAGTGAGGTGTCTTCAAAGTCTCATTCACAGTTTAAACCCTAGATATTGGGATCTCAAAGTGTGCATCTTGGAAGGGTAAGTTAAAAGTCCTCTTAAGTTACCCTTCCAGATGGCTGCAGCTCTCTCCAGCTACTGGCAGGGGATGGGAAGTCACCAGGTATGAACCCCTCCCACGTCCTGGGCTCTACTGTAGTTTCAGTGATTTGAGGAGCAAAGGGGATGGAGCTGTGGCGCACCCACTTTCCCTCCACTGGTACCACACTTGTGCTTCTTCACTTTGTCCCATCACAGAATCACAGAATCACTGAATGGTTGAGGTTGGAAGGGACCTTTGGAGATCACCTGGTGCAACCCCCCTGCCAAAGCAGGGTCACCCAGAGCAGGTTGGACAGGAACGCATCCAGGTGGGTTTGGAATATCTCCAGAGAAGGAGACTCCACCGCCTCTCTGGGCAGCCTGTGCCAGTGCTCTGCCTCTTCTCTGTAACTATGAGCGACAGATAAATTAAGATTGCTTTAATATATAGAAAGAATCTGTCAAATATTACTCCTTTATGGTTACTTTCCTTCCCATGGCCATCTCTTTCTTGATGCGTACTTTAGTTTCTTGGATGGAGTAGCCCGTGCAGCGCAGGAGGAGCCGGAGCGCTGGGCTGCCTGGCACAGCTTTGCCAGGGCTAACGCTTGGGACTTCACCAGGTCCGTACTGCTTTGAGCTCCATCTTGCCTACAGAACCTGCGGGTTTTTGTGACAAGGTGCTAAATTCGTAACTAGTGGCAGAGTGCTTCAATTATCCCCAAGGACTTTAGCATCGTAAAGCCTGAAGGGAGGGGGAAAAAAGAGACTTCCAGACTTCAAACAGGAAGAATGAAAAGAAGAAAAAAAAGTCTATGAGGTGAAATTATATATAATACAAAGAAATGAGACTCTTTGTCTTCCATTTTCCACAGCTGAAAAAAAGTGCAATTCATTACAGGATAGGAAAAAGAAGTGTATTTACAAAATCCTGAAGAATGGGGTTACTCCAGCGGTTTCAATTCAATGTGAGGTTTATTTTGAAATACTCCCTTTGCAGCATTAGGAAGGACAAGAGCTGCCATCTGAATACATGTATTATAATTACCAAAAAGAAAGCACATCTCTCTTATAGTGAAGTGTAACCGCCACTTCATAAGGTACGCTTCCTTCAGCGTGAGCACATTGATGCCCTGTGTCTGCCAAGTGACTGATTCAGTAAGTACAAATGTAATACTAATTTTTTTTCAAATTCAGAAATCTCTCTGTCCTTTTTTTCATCTCTAATCTCCCCTTTCACCCCTTCCTAAGTAAAAAGCAATCTACTGGTTTAAAAAAAAACCAAAAACACACACTTATTTTAGATGTTGTTATCCTCCCATCATTTTCCACTACAGAAAATTTATCCACATTCGTTGACATATGCAATAAAATCTGCACCTGTAAATACAATTAACGCTATATGGTACACTCTTAAAGTACACTAATTTATTAAAGCTTATCAGATACTTTTTATGCTCAACTGTGTTAATCTCAGTATATGCCTCAGGGAAAAAACATGTTATCGACCAGGAATAACAATAATCTCAAACCTGAGGACTGGTTATGGAACATTAATGTGTTTGGGGTTTTGTGATGGTAACTTTGAAAGAGACTGGCAATAAAGAAATTTAACCAGCATTTTGGTTGGTTCAGAATTATGATATTAATGCCTAACTTTTAACGTACTCAGGCTCATTAGTTCAACAAGATAGATCAAGAAGCACAGCAGTCCATTCATGTAAGGGGGAACTGCCAGAGCATCAGTTTTTATGATGTACCACAGTACATTATTCTCCCTGCAGTAGACTTCTTACATGCTAATTTTTTTTTAGAACACAGTATCTAAAAATACATATATATACACACACACAAAAAAATAATTTACAAGTCATTTAACCTTTGTTGTGAATGAGATTGTTTAAGAGACATTGCTGTCACCAATTGTCTACTCAACTAACAGGTGTTCATTCTAACCATGTTACTGTTCCTCATTAAAAACAGAGTTGGGATTTACAGCGTATTTTGTGTACCTAACGTGGCAATTGGGCAGGATTTCACAGAAATACCTGATGATTCTAGGTACTTCAATTTTGTAGATATTCATGGGAGGTAGCAAACTTTTTTTTTTTTTTTTTTAATAAAGGCATTTCTTAAAGTCTTGCTGCACAGGCACTTCAGACTCCAGGGTTATTAATCACTTGGGAAAACCTCAGTTAATCAGTCATATGCTATAAATGGAGCTGGTGCCCTGCTGTTTGTGTGTTCCATGCCTCTTGAGGGCAGCAGGAGTAACTGTACTTTAGGGACTTTTAAAGTGTGTATGTGAGTTACAGGCGAGCAAAGACGGTACAATAGGGAAAGGTAATGCAGGGCAGGCATTAAAATCCAGTTAAATCAAATCAGTGTATTTCACTGGTGATGGGCATTGGTTCTGTTTCCTCTCCTTTAAATTGGGTGTTGGGGTATCAGACTCTGAAGCATAACTCATTGGATTTCATACAATCATAGAATGGTTTGGGTTGGAAGGGACCTTGAAGATCATCCAGTTCCAACCCCCCTGCCCTGGGCAGGGACACCTCCCACCAGCCCAGGTTGCTCCAAGCCCCGTCCAACCTGGCCTTGAACACCTCCAGGGATGGGGCAGCCACAACATTTGAGATGCTTTTTCAGAGAAATACGCAATCAGCTGATTTCACTGTCTATGCCTCTGCAGAGTTGTCAGGGAAACACTCGTATTTCCAAGATGAAGACAGCCAACTCCTTCAACAGATGCTCTGCACTTACCAGACCTATGAACTAAGCATCTCGGAATACTGTTGGGGGTTTTTGACTTATCCTTCGATGAGCTCCTGTCCATTTGCTCTTGAGTACAAGGCACCAGCATCCCATCCAGCAGAAGCCTGATGAGCAGGATTATGCAGGTCAGGGAGCTCTGCAGTTTGACGACAGCAGCAGGTTCCCGGCAGAGAGAAACACTCTGTGCCCTTCAGAGCACCGTGATGAGGAGAGAGGAACACCATCTGCCGCGGATGCAAAGCGCATCACTTGTAAGGGAGAAGTAGCATATATATATATGCTATATACCATAGTAGTAGAATATATTTATTGATATAAAACAATGATTCAACAAAGTAAATGCAACAGTGATTTTAAAAAATCAATGGCAAGACACACTTGGCTATTTACTGCACGGAGGACAGGGTCAGACAGAGCTGTCAGGGAGACCCTCCCGTTGAGCAGAGGTTCAGAGAGGACCCCCTTTGCTTTCCAAACCCCTTCTCAGAGAGGAGTCTGGGGGCGGCTGGATCCAGTCCCAGTCCCAGACTGGGTCAACGGTTTATGGCTGAGGGATTATACCCATCCAGTCAATCCTTTGTGTCACGTAGCTGAGATTTCACAGTTCGGCACGCTCTTAGTCACTGACCGAGGAGCTGTGGTGGCAACGAATCTCTGAACCTGGAGAAGTAACCTGAGGGCGTCCCTGCTCAAGGGGAGACCCCGGCGTGCGGCCACTGCCGGGCAGGAGAGCTCCGAGGGCTCTGGGGCTGGTCACTATTGATGGGGAGAGAAGACTGACCTATAGTCATATCTGCATATCGCCCACAGTGCCAGTATGGTGGTGAGGTGGGCGCGTTGCTCCAGTCAGCCCTTGGCTGTTGTATTGGTACCTGTTTCCCCAAAACCACGTTGAGCTGGATGCCACCATGAAGACTAGATGCACCGTTGTGACCACCATGGGTGGTTATCACTTGGGCAGGGTAATGGGAGATCAAGGTCAGGTTGTGGTAAGGCAGCAAGCACACCGTCACACCATCCCCTCAAGTCTCTTGTCCATGAGGAACTGTTGTGTCTACCAGCGACATACTGGTTGGGAAATGGTGCAGATGGTGTTCAAGGAATCACAGACTTTGAACCACAGAGAGAAGCTCAATTCTCTGCTCCCTTAGCACCAAATTCTTTTCCTGTCCTACACCATACGGTGAAAAATTAAAAAATACTTGTGCTGGAAGTCAACCTTGCAGACCAAGGAAAAAGAAGTAGATTTGTTATAAGCAGACCCCTGACAATTCATAGGCTAAGAAGGCTCAGCTGTGTTATCATCCATCTTAGCTTACCTGGGATAATCCCTCCTTACTGCATTCCACACACCTAACATGCTATATAAAGCAATGCTAAAATGAATCAAAATAGTAAAGAAGACAATGGAACCCTGTACACATTCTACTAATTAAGAAAATAAAGGGGGGAGGAGTCCAAAGAGAAAAAAAAATGGGGAGGGGGAGGGGCGGTAAATTTTCTCTAACTAGCCTGTTTCTTTTACACTGAATTCAGATTCAGATAAATGAATTCTTTGACATACTGGTAAAATATTTCTACAAACTCTATGAGAGCTGACAGCGGAAACTTTGGCAACATCTCCAACTTCTACAGATAAAACAAACTCCTAGACTGGAAGAAGAAGTCCACAGGAGGGATATTTTAAGATCTGTGTGTGAGAAAGTCTCACAAGTTAGAACTATGGATGTGCATGTGAAAAGGGAATAATTAGGTAGTGGGTTAGTTCAGAATTTGACAAGACAGAAGTGTTGTGAGGTTAATAAACAGTTCAGACGAAGGGATATAAAGGAAGGAGCTTACTCAAGTTCAACATCAGGATGAAGGAAACCGTATGAACAAAACCAGAATAACTTGGTCTAAGACAGTAGTCCTCCTGTTCTCCCACTGATGGAAGCAAGTTGATACCTGACATGAGGAATTCAAGTGAGTGATGGTACAAGAGAGAAAAAGAGTATATCTGTGTGCAAAATCGTGGCCTGAAATTCAGTTTGACAAAAAGAAGCCAAATATTAACAGACAAGTAACAAGATATGACAATATAAAATACATGTAAAAAGGTTGTTAAAAGGGGAAATGCCTACAGGCAATGTAGACTTCAAGTAGCTACCCAAACGGTGGAGAACATTCAGCAGAAGGAAAAATCAGGGGAAAAAAAACAGGATAAAACACTGAAGGAGTAATACAACACACACAAAACACGAAAGAGGAAACTGGGAAAGGAGTAACGCATGGTTATATCTTGAAAAGCAAAGACATGCTTAGGGAAGTAGAGCGAAGGCGTAGGAGTACCTCGACAACAGCAATGACAAACAATTTATGTTTGTAAGTAGGTTGGTGGACATACGTAGGTGGACATAAAGAGACTACAACTTATCAGGATAAATCTTAGAGGGACACAGAAAACACAGAGGGAAGTGGATGGGATAGAGCACTAGAGTGAAAGGGTACAGAGCAGAAATGGTGAGTGCAAAATAATTAATATATGCCCAACTGCTTTGTGGCTCTTCCCAAAATGAAAAAAACTTTTAGAGAAAACTGGACTGATGAGCAAGCAAGCACAAAAAGTAGCTGAGAATAATAAAAAAAAAATATTAAAGAAGGATTATAGAATTAAGTTAAGTTTGCAAACAAGACTCAAGGAAAAAATCAGAAGACAAGAATGAAAGTTAAATTGCACAAGAGGTTAAAACATACAATAAAAGGTTTTTAGAAATTGAAGAAGAAACCTCTACAGGTAACAAACTAGAAGTGTTTATCCAATCCAGCTTCTCTTTGTCATTAACAGATGTTGAAATCAATGAGATCACTGGGTTCAGCTGAAGCATTTGAGTCATTCTTATTCTCTAATAATAGATGAAAGCTGTTTTAAGCTGTGGGATAGATGACTGATGTAATGCCTGAAAGCAACAGCACATGAAGAAATAAAATGCTTTCTTTACAAGGTATTTATTTTGTGTATTTGTCAGCACTTGAGAATTATCCACATCACCGGTTTGCTGAAAGTTTGCCCCCTTTCTTCGCCTTTGCAAAACAAAAGTGTATACCGATAAAAACAGTAGCAAAGCTGGAAGTGAAAAGTTAGCAAGAAAGGTATATAACAGAGGAAAGCGTAAATAATTCCTGTTAAGAAGTTAGCTGTGCTGCAAACACAGGTTACCCTCAAAGCTAAGCTCTGCAGAAGAACGGAATGACACGGCGTGACTTCGTGTGGTGGAGGAATGGCATAGCCCGGTAAGCCCACAGTCACAACCCTGCAACATTAGCTCCCCTGACTCGTCAAAAGAAAGACAGAAAATACCACCAAAATGCGGATAAAATCAGAAAATGACTGAATTCTCTCAGAAGGAACTACACTTGTATTCAATTTCTAACAGACTGTTTGTGCCTACTTATGTTAATTTTGATAAGATTTGCACACACCACCGAGTCTTTTAAAAAAGAAGAAAGACCCGTACCCTGCTTGAAGGATTTTGAGTCCTCTTCCTTCTCTCAGCCACCTAATAATGACTCGATTCTTTTCTTAATGATGTCAGGAAACGTTCTGCTCTTGAGTTTTCAAGAATAAAAACCATCTCAGCTTTTTGATCCTGCGGCTGTTTACTCTAAAAGCTATCAATTTAATAGGTTCTGAGTTTTGCTCATATATACAGATTGCACATAGTAGGGTATTTCAAACAGTGATTCGGGAGCAAAACCTTTATGTAGAAAGGATGAGAGGTATAAAGCTCGAGAAAAGACAACGTCCATAAAATTTTGACCAGATCTAGGGTGCAGAGGGGGAAAACTTATACTGAGTCATAGCGTTACAGCTTAATAGAATTTAAACTATTCTGTAACCCACAAAGCAGGGACTCAAATATAAAATGGGGAAAATAGATCCAGCACTAGGCAAGTAATAGAGAGTAAGATCGTATTTGGAATAATGGGCATCGTTCTGGTCACCTTATTATGGAAGTGGTGAAACCTCATTGGCTGACATCTGATACGGGGTGGTTTTGGATGTCGTCCTGTTTCTTCCATTATTAATTTTGTGCTCCAGGGCAAATGCCAGCAGTGCTCATTTTAGTTTTTACCTCCTGCTGCAACTTCAACTGTCAGAGAGACAGCAGGAGTCAAAAATGAAAGGAGCCACCTTATAGAAATGCTGTGCCACTATGTCATTTTTAAACTGACAGCTTTTTACAGTCCAATTTCTCAGGGAAAGAAAAAAAGGACTTTCATTTTCACCTCCCACTGCTGCTTTGACAGAGAAAGACATTCACCCAGGTTTGAATGCTGGTGGGAGGCAAAAATGTAAAACTGCGGCAGAGTGTTTGTAAGTGGGCTTTGACTACCCCGTAGAAGGATAAGCTGATTTGGGACAAGTTGAACTCTAACCTTTGCTTACCAGGTGGCAAAAGAGAGAAATGTGTCCACCTGCCCAGAATGCGATAGACGGAGACTATTCTGAAGGATATACGTGAATATAGAAGAGCCAGACACACCTAAGGATTTCAGTTCCCCTGAAGACATAAAAATGGCTGTTTTAATAGTCTTTGGCCTTCAAGAAATCGGCAATTGAGAAGATTCTTCAATGAGAGCAACTGTAGAGGAAGGCAGAGATGTCTAACAGGAGGAATTCAGTAAAAAGGTAGCATGCCCCTTTTATTACTAGTATATAGTAAGGAAAATCCCTCCCAATCAAGAGTCAGAAAAAGTAGCTAAGAAAGAAACGAATGCTGAAGAACCACACATAGTAATTTTTCTACAGTTAAAAACATAATAGGTACCAAAGTAAAATATTTACAACGGTGAAAGCAAAGTAATAAGGAACAGTAATATTAAAGTACATCTACGACAGATGCCTCTAGCACCCTAATCTATCTAGCTTCCATGACATGTATAGTACTTAGAAAACTAGGAATCTCACATAATGATGTAATGCAGTAATAGAATATAAAAGTAGAAATAGCCCCTACTTGCTGCTTGATTCAGTTTTTCATTTTCCAAGTACCAGTTACATACTCTTCTGAGCTCAGAGTTAAAATTAATTGCAAGTGACAATGTTATTCAGGCTAAAGAAATTAATCTCTTATCATTTAAGACTGTCTGTTGTTAATCTTGTATTCCTTGTTTTGGGGCTCTGCTTCTGACAATGTCCATAACCTTGTCAGGCTTAGAAGGATGCACTTGACTAGGACATGCAAAACATTTGGCTCTCAAGGACAAGAACGCTGAGTATCTCCAAAGGCATTGTTTAGTGAGACCATCTAGAATAGTAACAAAGCTGTGACATCTGGAAAACACGCATATTTTCCAATAAAATAGCATACACCTATATGGGGTATACACTTACAGAATCACAGAACCACAGAACGGTCAGGGTTGGAAGGGACCTCTGGAGATCACCTAGTCCAACCCCATATGTATATTACGTATACATACATATATATAAGTATTAAATAATCTAAAATAGTGGGCATTAAACACACAAGCTGTATCTGGGGTCTTCTAAAGAAAGTTGGGAAATCTAAGCCTTGCAATGAAAACACATCATCGATTGTAACAATATCTGGAGTTATAATTAATGCCATGGTCCCGGCTCCTAACATTTTTTCACGTACATGGGACAGCGAAACAGCATTCTGAATTCTGCATCTTTTACACATTTTATTTTCTATTTTCTCATTTAGAATGGTTTTGAACTCCTGTTTCACTCATCTAAGCTCACTGACAAAGTCTTTTTGCATTATATATTTCTCACCTTCTGATAATTCCAAATGACGAAAAGTTGTTTTCGAGTCCTCCCCTGCCATTTTCCAAGATACCTGGCTGCTACCAAGAAAGCACAGTCCTCTTTTTCCCCGTCTGTTTCATTTTCACACAACACATCCCGATCCACAATTTTCCTTTAGAAGAAGTGGGTTTGCACACATGGATACTCCCCTGAGCAGTTGATTCTGTAGTGAAAGGTATTGAAACAATTCTCAGTGAAATTGCCTTGAGTGTTTCTAGGCCTTAATTGCTATGAAAGAAAGCTTGAAGATATTAATTGGGCAAAAAGTGGTACAAACGACTTCTGCATAAGTGCCCTTGTAATATGAAACGTTATTGGTTGTATTTATGAAGGGTCTACTGATGGAAACTTCAAGATATCCAAAAAATGGTACACAAGAAGAACAGGAAAGGTAGGACAATGTTAAATACATAAAATAAGGAGTATTGTAGCAGCTCAACTGGAGCTTCTGAACTGATTGCATAATCACTTCCCAATTCAATAATTATTTCTTTTTATTTATTCTGAGTTGCAAGTTGAAAGTTTCAAACTTTCTATCGGAGCGATTTACAACAATTTTAGCGCAGAATCTGAACCCGGCTTCACCAGATGAAGCCAGTAAGAAGGAAACCAAGGAGCACAGAGAATTTATACGCCGTCATATTTAAAATACCCATACAGGCTGCTGAAAGCATCGTTTTAAGCAGAGCTTATCTTGTAGTTGTTGCTGAAGAGGGTATAATTGTCTCCTTTTCCCTCTTTCCCGGCTCGCCAGGGGTCTGGAGGACAGGGAGGCAGGGAGTGGGAAAGGAGGCAGAGGTAGGGTGGCACGAGGCTTTGAGGAGATCGGGAGGGGAAAAGTCCTCAGGATAAATGGAGCAATTGTCTCAGAGATGCGAGTCTCAGAAACGGAGTGAAAGAGCCCGGGTACGTTCAGAGGTAATTGCGTGGAATAATAGAGATAGGTTTCTCCTAAGTAATCACCTTAGGGAAGAGAACGCTTTTACCGTTGATAGCAAAAGCAAGGCGGGCTGCGGAGAAATGACTTAAAGAAGGGCTTTGGGTTTTTCTTTTCCTCTCCTGCTTTATCCAAAGTTTTCTCAGTTTCTATCTGAATTCGTGGAAGCTCACTACGCCTCACTGCCTTCCCCACTTACAGGCTGATGGGGTTGTTTTTCCACTGTCTTTCAGCAGTACATTTGTTCCCCATCAGTTTGGAACATCAGCTTCAGGAAGGGTCATATCCGTGAAAGTATCTGCGTGCCCGATGAGTCAGAGGAGGGCCCAGTGGAATTTCACCAGTTTTCCAAGAAAATCCCATCAAGCACTAAAAGAATTGGCTGATTCTGACTTTTTTTTTTTTTTTTCCTGCTACATACCCTTTTCGGTTTAGAGCTTTAGAGTTTAGAGTCTTAACCAGGCTGATAAAGCCAGAGGCCAAGTCAGACTGAGCATATGATGACTGTATACTGCAAGTAAAAGGGGGGAGGAAGAAGAGGGGGAAAAAAAATCACCACCAAAAAACAGAAGAAAAAACCTGAAACAATATTGGTTTTGACTTTGCATAGACACCTCCTGAAAAGAATTTTAATACAGCATATATGAAGACCAAATTCCACTCTTATTTGCCCTGATAGCTAGAGGAAATGTTTTGACTGACAGAAGGCAGCTCATGTTCTGATATACAGCTTTTCATTACTATAGTGTTATACGGGTTCAGCATGAATCCCCGAGAGCAAATCCCTAGTATATCCCAGCACATTGTTCTTTCCACTCCTGATGGCTGAAATCCTAATTGAAATCTTATGTTTATTTATTTATTTTCTAAATCTTTCATTCTCTCACTCGAACCTCAAGTGATTTCATTATGATGTCTATCTTTTAATGACTACTTGACCAGCTCTGGGTCTCACCTTGTCCACGCTAATGCAAATACTCTGATGAATTTTATGGGCCAACTATACAAGCAACAAAGACTCACTTTGGTGCGTTTGCAGGAGAAGACTTGGTCGGTAAATTACTCATGTTCAAATATTAAAGACACTGATTTTTAACAGGCAGATTGGTTGAATGATGTAACTGCAAGGAGCTATGTTTATTTCCGAGCAACAAGAGTCATCAGGACATGGCTGGGATATAGTTGGGGGTGAACCAACAGCCAGAAAGTTCACTTGGCCAAGGAAATGCCGTGAACCACCATGAGAAAGGTTCGGCCATATGGCAGGAAGGCAGATGCCAGGGTGGCCAGTAAAGCGCAATGATGAGAGCTTTTTCTACCAACCCCTTCCCCTCCAAAAACCCCAACAAACCAGCAATAACAACAAGAAAACAATAATTACACTCCCTATTTTTACCAAATGGAGAAATCGGATTTTTTGCAGCCAACCCACCAAGGCAATCCTGGCGTGCTAACCATTTAGAAATGCGTTAGGAAGAAGCACACCTGAAAAGAAACCTGCAGTGCCATTTCTACAAGTGGAAGGACGCTCCAGATGTAAATGATGCTCTCTGCATCATTGGAGGGAGAATGTTGGCGAATTTTTGCTGTGGATTATAGAGTGGCACAGAAAATTCTCTGTCTCCTCAAGGCTAAACAGAAGAGGGTCTGAACCCAAGTTGAACCTCATGGTTGATAGTTAAGCAAAAGGAAAAAAATGTCCTTTAATTATATCGTTATACTTCTGACTTGCCCAGGAGTTACAAAATAATAATTAAAAGAGCAGTATTTTAAAGGGTTGGGGGGGTGGGGTTCTGATGGAAAGAGAGAGAGAAAATAAGAGCTGATGAGAAAGCCTTTTCTCATCCCGCGGTCTTCTATAACTTCAAAGGTTTGAATAAAGACTGACATTTTTACTCTTTCGTAATCAGAAATTTAAGGAAAAGCTATCTTATTTTAATTTCATGACCACCCTGCTGCTATTATAATTAATACCTATTATTATACTGATATTCTAAGGCACAGACCTACAAGTTATTAAGCAAATCTAAGTATCTCACAGGAACAGGTTATACGGCTGTTAAGAGTTACTGAGTTATTGGGGTCAGTTTGAAACAGCAGTAGCGGAGAATGTTGAAATAATAATAACAAAAGCCTTAAAATAATACAGAACCTTTTTATTCCAGATGATCACAGCTACAAGTTTCTTCAGTCATATGTACACACACATATAAACAGATACAGACACACATATAAGTGTATTTGGATACACAGAATCTTTTAAACAAAGCACAGAATTCTTCACACAGGAGGAGACAACCACATCACTACTGTGAGGATGAGGAACTGCATCAGAGTTAAATCATAATGTTTTTAACTTTTCAAAATAAGACAAAAAAAAATAATTCTTTCAAAGCATGTCTCAATTCACCGACCTCTGTTTTGAAAATCTTGCCCAATGGGTCGAGAAGGGAGCCCAGGCACAGAGTAGCTCATGTCACTTCTCCGGTAATGCAGTGAATTTCTGATTCTGCCAGGATAACGCACAACAAAGCAGTAAAACTGGGCTGCAATTCTGTAGCATTTAAAGGAAAATTTCTACTACAGTTTACGGAAAAATCACACTATTGTCACACTGATGAGGAGCTTGTTCATCTTTTTACGAAAGACTAGAATGTCCCAAAAATGCTGAAT
Organism: Charadrius vociferus; assembly: GCF_000708025.1. Lineage (NCBI taxonomy): Eukaryota > Metazoa > Chordata > Aves > Charadriiformes > Charadriidae > Charadrius > Charadrius vociferus. The sequence continues at coordinate 1,081,336 of NW_009647743.1, forward strand.
GTCTTCTAAAATAATTTTGATCTTAGAATAAGTATCTTTATTACATCAGAAAGAACCTTGGGAACACCTATCTGTATTTAAAGGAATTTTAATTACACAGAGCAGCCAACATTTATATACTGATTTGAGCAACTCACTTGCCATTAATTAGTATTTTAAAACCGCAATAATAGCATGAAATGTAACATTTTTTGTACCAAACACAGTGTTTGGCTTGTGCACTTACTTTCACTCAGATCTGCAAAGATAAGACGTGAAGCAAATTGAGGCAAAGTTCAGTTGCTATCTCTCACTGCCTAAAAACCACAGAAAAAGAAAGGTAACATTGTCAGTGCTTTCCGACTTTAACTCAGTTGGGAGGCATCAGTGGTAAGTTTCAACCGCTGAGATGCATTTGATGAAAATCTTAAAAGCAATTGAGTAGTCTAAACTGTTGACTTTTATGAATTTGTATTGCGAATTACTCTTTGAAGGCTCTTTACCTGGGAGGCTTTGAACTGCCATTGTTGTGCTAAGCTTCCTGTATTTGGAGATAACAAAAATTAACTTTTCAAAGATTCAGTGGTCTGGAAACTGGGAAGTTATTTAAAAGGTTTAGTTCCAAGAGTACAGCAACGCCCCCAAACCCTTAATTATTGGAGACAATCTTTAATGCTTATCAGCCAAATAAGAGCAGATCTATTCATTATTTTTTTTAAAAAACAGATAATCTGAGCTCTTTCATTTATGGATTAGTTGGACATTTGTTTTCACAGAATTTTATGGATGACTTGATATTGCCTTTGAAAGGTGGTGGTGCACTGCTGTATTTACTTCATTTTCTTTTTATCCCTGTAGGTTTTTTCACACAGTCATTAGGAGCACAAAAGTAGCTTCACCATGAGTTTACCCTTTTCATTCTGTAAGGCATTGCTTAATGGCAAGATACATATTTTCTTATTTCTAAACATGAAGGGCCCGATCCTGCGTGGTAATGAGTGCTTTTAGCTCCCTTCGAAGCTAACAGGCAGGGAGATTGTTCGGCGTGCTGCAGGAGATACCCAGCAGGACGCAAACCTGGGCTCGGGGTGATTTAAAAAGACTGTATGTGCCTCTGGTCCCATCCAAACTGTATTTCTGCACAATAAATGTATTTCAACATGACTGAAAGACAAATCAGGCACTTGCCTTCTTTCATGTGGCATATGAAACCACAGACTTAATAAACTCAGAAGATAAATTGTTGACTGCAGCAAGATGGCCGCTGCAGGGCTAGGCCCTTCAACCTACCTGGTAAGAAACCATTAATTACAGCAAGGAGATGTGAGGGATAAACCTCAGTACTCTCACAAGCTTGCCTGAACTTAGAATCAGAGAATCGTAGAATGGTTAGAGTTGGAAGGGACCTTAAATATCACCCATTTCCAACCCCTCTGCCCTGGGCAGGGCCACCTCCCACCAGCCCAGGTTGCTCCAAGCCCCGTCCAACCTGGCCTTGAACGCCTCCAGGGATGGGGCAGCCACAGCTTCTCGGGGCAACCTGCCCCAGGGGCTCACCACCCTCACAGGGAAAGAATTTCTTCCTAATATCTCATCTAGATCTCCCCCCTTTCAGTTTGAAGCCATTCCCCCTCATCCTATGGCTCCACTCCCTGATCAAGAGTCCCTCCCCAGCTCTCCTGGAGCCCCTTCAGGGACTGGAAGGGGCTCTAAGGTCTCCCCAGAGCCTTCTCTTCTCCAGACTGAACACCCCCAACTCTCTCAGCCTGTCCTCACAGCAGAGGGGTTCCAGATCTCTGATCATCTTCGTGGCCTCCTCTAGACTCGCTCCAAAAGGTCCATGTTCTTCATATGTTGAGGGCTCCAGAGCTGGACACAGTACTCCTTGAAGAAATATGATTGTTTTTAACGTCTAAAATACAGATTTCTGAGATTTCTCCTTCGCTTCATCATCCAGTGCTAAGTTTGGAAAGCATACAAACCTTTTCTGGATGTTTGTTGTTATGATCAGGGCTTTTCGTACAGTATTTCATAAGAGTCTTTAATTGTCAGGTTTGCATAATGGAAGGCACGTATACTGCGAATAGCTATCCAGAACTCAGACAGCTAGCAGACGAGCCACAGTACATCATTCAAATCCAGAATGCAACATTTTGCCATGAAACATCAATATGATAGAAAGATAGGGTCATCCCAGGGAAAAAAAAAAAAAAATTTGCAAGACACTTGTTTTAAAAAGATAAACTACCAAAAATGGACTCTAACTTTTCTGAAACAAACTGTCAGTTTGAAGCTGCACAAAGGATTGTAGAAAAAAAAATAATATTGAGAATTATTTTCTTTACAGACACTCTGAAGCCCGCAAATGTGAAGGAAAGGTTTTGGTTAGTTGGAGCCCACCTGTGTTACCGAGAAGCCTCTCAGCAGCCACAATGTAAATCTGTTCTCAGGTCACTAACGGAGTCAGCAGAGCAGAGCTGAAAATTGCTGTCAAACATCAACAGAACAGCTCCAGTTAACGTCCAATTTGAGTAGGACAACATTCATAATCTCTAATACTTTTCTAACTCCCCTAACCTAGAGAGACAACGCAGCATAACGCGCCAAGAAGGACCGAAGTCCATAAAGCGGAGGGAAATGAGTGGAACATCTTAACATGAGAAGGAACTTCTTTACTTTGAGGGTAGTGGAGCACTGGAACAGGCTGCCCAGAGAGGTGGTGGAGTCTCCCACTCTGGAGACATTCAAAACCCGCCTGGACGCTGTCCTGTGTAACGTGCTGTAGGTGACCCTGCTCTGGCAGGAGGGTTGGACTAGATGATCTCCAGAGGTCCCTTCCAACCCTAACAATTCTGTGAATTCTGTGAATTCTGTGAAATCCTCTCCTCTCTAATTGACAGGACCTAATGCTAGACTCCCTTGCCCTGCAGACAACTTCAAGCACGCAAGCAAGGTCTGGGAGGGGAGGAAGAGACAGAGTGTAGCATCTCCACTGATTTCCAGAGTTATTGATGAGTGGAAATCAGATCATCTGAGTCTCTCCTTCCTTTTTCCACCCACTATATCCCCCTCAGCCTGTAAACCGCCTGCCGCATCCTTCGCTGCTCAGAAGGGATGCGTGCTTGGACTGGCTGCCAAAAACCATAGGGAATGGCTATTCTAACTACCGTCTCACGTTGTAATTATGTCTTAATCACAAAGGAAAGAAGTATGAAAGATGTTTAGCACACAAAGTCTTAAGGATTTACCTAAGTTTTATCATACCTTTAAAATAAAAGATAAAAATCCAGGTGATGATTCCCACCCGCTGGCTCAGCACCACGATTGTGTCTTCCTTCACTCCGGGTCTCCCAGAGTCCCCCTGACCGCAGCGTTTCTGCATTCACCGCAGCATCACACTATGCAAGGCAGGCTCGCAGGAGGAAAAGCTGGAACAGACTAAACTAGAGACGGCCTAAAACCCATTCAAAACCCACACACCGCCCAGACAGAAATATATTCAGGCAAGGCCGCAAGAGTAAAAGAAACAAGAAAAGGGTTTTTTTCTTCTCCTCCACACAGCTGCAAAATACTGACTGGCAGGGATCAATATCAATTCGCTGGATGAAACGTTGGATTCACTAAACCCAGGAAGATGAAAATGACAATGATAAGAGTGAAAATACGCTTCAAAAAAACTACTGGAGCACTATTGTTCTTTTCCGTTGAAGACAATTGCCCTTTGTTCATCAAATGTCAATCTAACTCGCTACAGCTTTCATAATAAGGACTCACGAGTAGGTGTAAATGAAAGAAGAGTCTCTGTTATTTAAATTGAAATCCTCTTGCAATTCCTTGGTATGTAAATTACAGATTATGTTATACACTGACAGAGATGGTATAAATAGATCTGGCAGAACCTAAGGGGACCGTTTGAATTGTTCTAAGTAACGTGCTGCACGGCTGAATCTGGCCTTGAGCAGAGACACAGAGGCAAACACAGAAAGGAAAATTTAACTGCCGGAGAAACTTTGAATGTGCAGAAATGAACAGGCACAGCAAGGAAGATGATACATCCTCCTTCACGCTCAGGGTCAAACGAGAATGTCAGTAAAGAAAGACATTACACTTTCTGCGGGAAAGAAAGTTTCACCAAACTGCTTAAGAGCCAACAGGACTGTTAGCAGCAAAATGTCTCCAAATGACAGCAAGACCTGACACCTCGCACAATCCCACCCTGCCTAGTACCCCTGGAGATGTAAAGCACGAGCATCCATGGAGGTGACACGACACAGGAAACCTTAAAGTCTATAATGGCGATAAGGATTTTCTTATCATAAAAACTTCCACAGAAGGACAAGCTTGTTAGTCTTTGGGGACATAACGCATGGCCCAGCCTTTTAAGACATCCTTGTTTCTTAATAACTGAGAAACCGAGTGCTTCAGACTCGGAAGCTGCAAACTTCAGCAGGTCTGTTAATAACAGGATATTGAACTGGGGGGAAAGTCGAATACTCTGGCCGTTCTTCACCTACTGTAGATGATGTACGCTGTGCTGGAGGATAACATTTGCTATATTGGCACAATCATCAAAACTGCGACTGACAAGAAGAAACTAGAGGGTGGGCTACAGAAAAAGGGCATGTATCATCCTGGCTTCAAAAGGAATATTGCCTATGCATGTAATACAATACTACATTGAAAGTTAAATGCTAGAAAATAACAGAAAAGGAATATACAGTATCCTGGCTGTGAGCAAGGATGACAGAATGATAAAGAACTTGGGGACCAATGAACAAGGTTATTTAGGTGTCAAGCTGGCTACTTTAATTCATTTCAATGGAAAGTGAGATACTAAATAGGATTTAAGAAAGTAGAAGTCAGTGTGGATCCAGGACTTCTTTCCTTTTCTTTTTTTTTTCTTTTTCTTTTGATCACGCCTTTTTTAATGGAGCCTAAATTTGCAGATGATGTTTTCCACTAATCACGCTTAGCGTTACAAACATTACGTTACAAACTGCAGGCTCAGTACTAAAGATGCAAATATATACATAGCATGAGCAGCATGCAATGGTCCAAAGAGGGAAGGATAAGGACAGAGAAAAGATGGAACTATAGCAGCCAATAAACCTGTGTAATAATTTTTAAAGCAAAACTATTTTTACAAGCTGTTTTAGATAAAAAGGTCTTGCTTGCACAGCAAATTCGGTAGGCATTTGTGTGAAGCACACAATCAATATAAACAAATTGGTTTGCATCCTGTTCCAAAACACAGAAGGAAGGAAGAGCACAGCTACACAACTGAAGATGCCTTTGCTATTCTACCCATGATATACAAAAAGCGTAGGTAAGGTAGGCACAGCCTTCTGACAGAGAGAACATCTGCATTAGAAACACTTCTGTTATCTTGTTAAATTTATTTGTATAAAAATCTTCTCGTGACTTTTAAAATCAGAAATGCCAATGCTATTGCTGTGGCATTTGAAAAGCCCTCTGGTAAAGTACAGGGATGCTTCAACTCTGAAATAGTTAAAAGAAAAAAAAAAAGAAAAAAAAAGGGAAGCCTTAGAACGTTCTATTAAATATATCCTGACACAAACAGAGATGCCGGTGACAGAAAGAAAAGTTAAGCAACCCACCACAGTCCTGACCTCAAGTCAATGACAAGACTGACACTCCAAATCTGTTCTGGCAAAGTGCATTCCATAGCTGCATGAAGAAGCGATGGGACACAGCGATTTGTAATTCTCGCTCTGAACAAATGAAAGCCCAATGTTTTTACACTTGAGTAAAATTGGGCCTGGACAATAGGGAACCAAAAACTCATTTGGATACACGCGGTGTTTTAAAACACATCACCAGGATCTTCAAATCGATCCAGTACCTAACGGCAGGCAGCGCTGAGATCTCAGTACAGAGACTTATGATGACCGGCTATTGTGCATGCTTAAAATCTCAGTGGTTGCATTATTGTACGAGTCCGTGTTTTGTGAAAGGAGGGCTGAGTGAGACCTGTGAGCAGGGAATTACAGTAATCCAGACAAGATGTCACAGAAGCATGAATTAACGTTTCAGTATCTCTATGCGACAACGCTCTCAAACTTGTTATATTTCCAGGTTGATAATAGGAGTTTTGTTCCCCCTGAATGCACACGATCCCCAAAGAAAAGCCCTCAATTAAAGTTTACCTCTACATTTCGCACAGATGAAAACCAAGCAGTATTTATGTGTGGTACAGTGAAGGAACAAATCTTCAGACGCAGTGTTAACAGCATTATTAAGCACAGTGGTCTCATCTTTTTCATGTTTAAAGCAATTTTGGGGCAGTCAGAACTACACTTCATAAGAAATGGGGATCAGATGCTCCTATTGAGTCTGTAGCGAAATAATGTAAGTCTTCTTTCCAATAGCTGTGCAAGCTTTTTCCTTCTACTCTTCTCATCTTCCCTTGGATCTTATTATCCCCTTTTGTCTACGATGCTTAATGAGAGACACAGCAGTTTAAACTGCTATGTGACCTGAGAGATGACTTCTTTATCACCTCTGCACTTTTGTAACATAAGTAAGTGACGGACAAATTACAAAAGAAAGCCTTAGACTGTGACCTGAGCTAATAATTTTTGTGGTCGAAGTCCCGGCATTGTAAGTCTTGCTTGTTCAGGCAAAACCCACACCGGAGTGAGTAAGAACTTTAGCAGAGTCAAGCCCGAATAAAAGCAGAGAAGGGACCTCAAGATATGGCCCTTTTTGACCTTTTTACTCAGAATTTCTTGCAAGCATATTGGGCCAGAAGAATGAAAGTCCTCTGTATGTTATGTTATGCAACGCCACAGTTGCATACCTACATTATTGGGGTATTTTACAACAATTTTCCAAATAAATCCAATATGCTACATAATAGCACTTCAAGTTTGCCAATGACATAATCAAAACCTTTAGCTTCACAAATTGGTTAGACGAGACAGAGTTAACACTGAAATACCTCTAACGCATCTTGTCATTTCATAAGGGCTACGCCTTGCAAAGAAGCTTGGTGGTGCTTACAGGATCAACCCCCCCTCCCATATATTCATATATTATAACAGGCTTCGCTGACAAAGCTAAAAATAAGTGCACTCTTTTTATTTCTCTTCATCAGAATATCCCAGGAAAAAGGGCTGAGGGTGCTCTCTCCCAGGACAGCCTCAGCCCCAGTGTCCAGGTATGAGACCCATCAAAGCCGGTCATTGGGTGCAGCTCCCTGGACGAAGGGGGAGTTGCTGTGTAGGGGTGTGGGACACGCTATGGGATGCAGGGAAGAGCATTTTGGAAAGCAGCTTTGCAGGAAAAAACTTTGTTCCAGTGGGCAGAAAGCTGAACATGAGGCAGCAACGTGCCCTCGGAGCAAAGGCAGCTGACAGCGCAGGCTGGGCTCCAGCATGAGGAGGAGGGTTGGCAGCAGGTCAAGGGAGATGATCCTTCCCCTCTACTCAGCACTGGGGAGGTCGCACCTGGAGTCATGTGTCCAGTTTGGGGCTCACCAGTGCAAAAGAGACATGGACATACTGGAAAGAGTCCAGCGAAGGGCCACAAAGATGAAGAAGGGACTGGAGCATCTCTCCTATCAGGACAGGCTGAGAGAGCTGGGACTGTCCAGTCTGGAGAAGAGAAGGCTCAGGGGCATCTCATCAGTGTTTATAAATACTTCAAGGGAAGATGCCAAGAGGACAGAACCAGGCTCTTTTTTGTGGTGCCCAGTGACACCACAGGACCCGAGGCAATGGGCACAGACTGAAACACACAAGGTTCCCTCTGAACAGCAGGAAACACTTCTGTGCTCTGAGGGTGACTGAGGCCTGGCAGAGGTTGCCCAGAGAGGTTGTGGAGTCTCCATCTCTGGAGATATCAATCTCTGGAGATCTCTGGGCATGGTCCTCGAGCAAGGGGGTTGGACCAGAAGACCTCCAGAGGTCCCTGCCAACCTCAACCATTCTGTGGTTCCGTGTATCCATCTCTGGAGATATCAATCTCAGGAGATCTCTGGGCATGGTCCTGGGCAACCGGCTCTAGGTGGCCCTCCTCAAGCAAGGGGGTTGGACCAGAAGACCTCCAGAGGTCCCTGCCAACCTCAACCATTCTGTGGTTCCGTGAACTGGAGCGGGGCTGCAGTCTTGGGAGTCCAGGTCCTCACAACTGGAGAGAGTGGGATCCAGGAGCAGCTACTGGGCAGATTGAGCATTTGAGCCTTGCTACTGGAGGGATCCACACTGTATATATATATATATATATATAATATATCTATAAAAATATTCCCACTAACAGACCTCTACCCTGCTCAGCCAGAGTGGGGTGCTTATACACGCCAGGGAGACATCCTCAGACTCCCTAGTGGTTGGCCCTGGGGGTATGGTGGTAGCCTCACCTCCCTGGGGCTGCCAGATCCAGCAGGATGTATTTTCCTCTAACAGAACCAAGAAAAATTCAGAACTCTTAATTTTGCAGCTTCCCTTTATCTTTTGTAACTTTGACTTAAGCCAGATTTTATTTTTTTTTTCATTCCACTTCATCTCTTCTGCAAAGTCATAAAGCCGGCAACACGTAACCACAGCTCTGCTCAGCTCAATAAATATGGATCTAAATGTATAAAAAACCAAGCGGTAGTTATTGTTTGTTATTACCAGTTACACGCTTCATCGAGAACTTCTGTTCTCAATGCTCAAAAGCCCTGAGAATCCCGGCAGTAGCCTCTGACCAGTTTCATTCCCCTGTATGCATCATGGAAAGACCATTGCTGCTATATTCTAGGCGCGCTCATCGATCTTAGGGGCATACGTTATCTTCATACAGATTGTACGGGGCGCTAATTCTGTCATTACCAGAAAGCAGCTGTTTTCTTAGCAGCAGCTTGGAAAGTCAGCTTCACTGCAATCAACAATGCACAGAAAAATTTTGCCTGCTCGTATTTTTGAATGTTTTTCCACCACTTAAAAGCTCTTTTGTCCATCTCCTGTACATCTAGGGTTCAGCAATCACCGCCCAACCCAACAGAAGGCTTTTCTTAAACATTATAACAGATTTAAAATAAATTTATCTTTCTCTTTTACATACTGTCTTTAAAAGCCTTTTGATATATTCAAGTCATATTTTCAAACTTCCCTCTCCCATTAAGGAAGATAAAGATTTATATTTTTGTTTAGCTGAAAGCTGAGATTCTTTCTTGCTGACATGATTCACAAAGTGAGCTTTTAAGACAAACAACGAACATTGCAAGGCTCACAACGCAATAATGAGGGACAGCGTCAGGGCATGGGCTTTAAATTAAGTAAATATATACATATCTTCTTGCAAGAAGGGCCACAGTCACTACAGGTTGGTGTTTCCACTCCATCCATGTACAGAAGGAACGCAAAAGAAGCTGAAAACAGACAGTAAACTTATTAGCAGGCACAAGAACCTTCCAAATGAAACCAAGGGACTACAGGGAAAAAACATTTAAGTCAAATCAGGAGTAGATTTGAGAAATTTATGTTCTTCCTGTAGAAAAAAGGTTTTGCATTTGTAGTCCTCCCATAAAAAAAAAAAAAAAGGTTTGCAATTCTGTTGGCCAATAGAAAGCTAATAAAACCCTGCTCTCCAAATATCCAGTTAAAAACTGTAAATTCAGTTTAGAAAAGACTAATCCATGTATGTATCTAAAAGCTCTGGGAAGAAATGCTGTGCTGAAGAAAAAGACACTTGGATAAAGCCATATCGGGAAATCCTTTCCTGTTCTTTAGTGCACTGTACCACTATTTATACCCAGGTCAATTGCTCAGAGATAAAGGGTTAAGAATCTGTTCCTGTAATTAAATTACTTCTAATTACTCATTCTGTGGTTAAAGTAGGTATGACTTCAGAACAAACTCATTTTGGGGATTCAGACTTAACACAGGTAAATAATCCAGGTTTCGACTTGGCTTTGCAAAGGCGGTCACTGCTTTTGTGACTGAGTTTTAATGTGAAAGTGAGCAAAAAATGCCACAAGCAACAGTTGCATGATATGCTGGGTTTGGTTCCATCCATCTGTACGAGTTATTTTACTGAGCAATACATAGAAACCATTAGCTAATCTACAGAGACATTAAAATCAGACTAATTTCACACTAAGGAACTTTCTGGATGGAGCAGGTCCAGAGGAGGCCATGAAGATGATCAGAGGGCTGGACCCCCGCTGCTGGGAGGAGAGGCTGAGAGAGTTGGGGGTGTTCAGCCTGGAGAAGGCTCTGGGGAGACCTAAGGGCCCCTTCCAGTACCTAAAGGGGCTACAGGAGAGCTGGGGAGGGACTCTGGATCAGGGAGGGGAGCCATAGGGTGAGGGGGAACGGGTTTAAACTGAAAGGGGGGAGATTCAGATGAGATATTAGGAAGAAATTCTTTAAATGAGGGTGGTGAGCCCCTGGGGCAGGTTGCCCCGAGAAGCTGTGGCTGCTCCATCCCTGGAGGGGTTCAAGGCCAGGTTGGACGGGGCTTGGAGCAACCTGGGCTGGGGGGAGGTGGCCCTGCCCAGGGCAGGGGGTTGGAAATAGATGATCCTTAAGGTCCCCTCCAATCTAAACCATTCTACATGATTCTATATGAAATGCTGTTGCAGTAACTGCCATGCTGTAAGCTGGCATTTTGTTAACAACAGGTTCTTCCTCAAATCACTGGTCTTGAATGAAGCTGGAGAAGACAGGGTGGGATATGAACAAGACCTCGTAAGTCAAAACCCTATTTCACAGATGTTGTGAGTCATGGCAGCTTTAAAGCTTGTGGGTTGTTTGGAATCTCAACAGCAAAAACCTCTAGCAAGCTTGTGTGCAAGCACGGGTCTGTCTGTTTGTGATTGCACGCAAGTAACTCAACGGAGCCCTCACTCGGGGGTACTGGGCAGGCTCAGGAGTGTCCTAAACCTGTGCGTTCACACTTTGTCACATATATAGAGGTAAAGATGGACATTTATCATGTATTTGAATAAGCTGTTACATGTTAGGAGCTCCATTGGTCACCTCCATTCTTGCAGAGCCTGTAGCAACTCGGACAACACAAAAAGGCTGTTCAGAGTGGTAACAAAGAGTTGTAAAAGTTTTGCAGAGTTTTTACAGATGACTTTCCATTTTTTTTTCTATTTTCCAGTACTTAGTAAGTAAATATTTTTGGTTTATTAGTTTTATCCTGATTACAAACAACCTTTGTTGTTCTTAAACTTCTGTTACATTATATTGCCACTGTGACATCCCTATTAAAACAGAATGACAAAGAAAGGTTTTAGCAGGGTTTAGAATGTTCTGGTGGGGTTGGACCCCACCATCCCCAAGGTGAGAGCCACCCCTGGTTGCAAAAGACTTCTGACGCTTTGGGGATTTGCTTACTTTTAATATCGACAGCAAAACCAAACATAAAATAATGTACAAATCCTCCACAATTGCAGCATACATTTTAATAATAGCTAATGGCTGTTTCTTAGCTGGTCCCCTAAAAAAACCAAATCATAAGCACTGGAAATTCCGAGATATATAACAGGTCTAGTCCAAAAATAATTAAATGTCCTGAATAATTATTGTCCACTTGACAATTACAGCAAAGGTACAATCTAGCAAAGGAATGGAGGGATAATTGAGACAATTTGACAGAGAGCGCTCAGTACAAGAGAGTGCTGGGTCAGACAGACTAAGCCATCAGCGTTACAAAGCACCACGGCAGCAAAACCTTCTACATATAAACATCGCCCATTGCCCTAGAGCTAAAAGTATGGAGAGTTTAAAAGAGGACAAATTAACCAGTCAAGTCACATCATGAAATCTGAGAAAGCCAAAGGCTGCCGACAGAGAACTGGGCAGGCAGGTAGCCCGGCATGAGGTCATCCTGAAAACCAGCAAAAACTGAATCTGCCTGACATAAAATATTTCATTAATTCACACGGCAAATAAGAAAAAAAGAACATCTAGGCTCTATATAATAGAGTATCTGTGTTTTAGCACTTCACATTTTATGTCTATAAAAGGAAGGTTTAATACTGAAGTGATCAAATCATACAGGCAGCCTATCCATTGCACCCACAGTGAATCTTAAAAGGGGAATTGCAACAGATCCTGCTGGTGGTCTTCACCTCCACAGTGTCTTCTTCTGGCCCTGAAGCGCAGACCTTGTCCCGCTGCAGGTCTCCTCGAGAGAGCTGCCGGCTCTCACCAGCTCCTCTGGGCTAGTGCACCTACTACCTCTAGCCCACAAGACTCCTCTGGGCATTTCCTAAAGCTTCAGTGTGATGAGCAAAGAGAGAAAACCCAAAGAACTCACAGACGAAGCTACCCACACCGTTCTTCTGCTCTGAACCAGTCCTCACATCAGTACTTAGAGCTCTGATACAACTAGAGCGGATATACTTCAGAAACTCAGTCTAATAAAATATTGCTAATTCCTGGCTGTAATCAGGCTTCTCCCACTGACTGAAACGAGGTGACTGATCTGCATGCTCCTCTTTGCACCACACTGCGTCCCCGCGCAACACTTCAGCCATAAGTCCTGGAGGTGACAGGGTCTGCTGGCTCTCCTGAGCCACCGCCAAATACCTCCTAGGACCCTTGGAGGCTCCGCAATCTACCACAACCTCATGTATTTTCTGCTTAAGGTCTAAATAGAGTACGAATTCCTATGAGCATAAAATAAAAACGTAGGACTATGAATTAATCGACATTTCTTTCTTGCAACCCAGGGTAAAACATTCATCTAGTGTAGCTAGCTCTGATCAGTACAGCTCTGCTGTAAACTTGCTACAAATTACATACTACATTGCCACCTAGCGAATAAATTCGGAAATTCAAGTAAAATAAAATGGAGTGGACAGCAGTATTTTTATGACATAGGTATCCTTAAAAATTCACGTCTCTGGCTCCCTCATGATAGTTCCGTGGCATGCAAGCAGGTGCTCACGGACCATCTTAGCCCTTGTGCGCCTGTTTGTGCCTCTGTACGTTGCCCTGCCTAATCACAATGCACGTAAGCACAATTAAGAGTCTATTTGCAATATATCCACTTTGATGGGCATAAGTTTTACCCTGTAAAATACATATATGCCGCCACCAGTGCCAAGGAAGAACAGAAACCTTATGCGGTGCTGTCTGTCATGCTTGTCATCAAACCACCTATGCCTAGGTGACATTAAATCTGATTTGTTCGGAGTGACGAGGCAGTCCAAATTCCGCTTAAAAATGTAGCAGTCATCAGGCTGTGCTGGTTTACTTGGACTCTGCAACCAACAAGCTGGCCTACCAGCCGATTTGCCATGGTTTCTAAGATAGAAACGGGGATAACAGATCTGTGGCGGAGCTCCTGGACTGACAAATTGCAAGTGATATCTTGACAACCACCATATGAGCTTTCATGTCATGCTGAAAGCAGTTTAAGGACTGACATGGGCGACGGCAATGCCAGACAAGAGTAGACAAGATGAAAATGTGCCGATCAGAGATTACAAAGGCATAAGGCAGCGCTGTAGTGAAAAGTTTTGAATGTCCTCAGTCACCCTGACTGGCAACAGAGCCGCTTCAGGTGACATCTTCCTCCACCGAGCAGGGGAGGTCAAGACCTGAGAAGTTTAAGGACCGGTTTGTAATTATTTTTTCCAGCACCCAGTTCTTAAGCAAAAGATGACAAAATGGATTACATGGCAGAGAACGCCTCTTTGGAAAACTCTGGATCGTTCTAGAGAGATTAATTTAACGCTATAGCTGTCGGCGTGTTTTGTGAGTGTGTCTATATAGAAGGATACTTCCATACAAAAATACAATTCCAAATAAACATAAAACAAGTGTTAATTAGTAATAGCATATATGTCAGCCCAGTTTGGGTTTTTTTTGTAGTATTGCTGAGTTTGTAATTAGGATTTCACGTTACTGGAGTAGGAATGTGCAAAGTACACTTCACTAGCAGCTGGAAATGGAGGAAGTCCCTCTCAATGACATCCTTCATTTTGAGTGGATACATACAGGCATTAGGGTGCAGTTAAGCGGTAACCTATAATTTACAATTTTTTTGGCTTCAAAGTCTGTTTTCTTGCACGCATGCATATGTTTACAATCTCTATTGCCCTCTAGAACAGTAGCGGACAATAGAGCCAAATGCAGCTGATCCAGCTGTGTGCCTAATTACTAAGTCGTTTGCTGATCAAGGGTCGTTTTCAGCAGCATACCTCCTCAGCTGGGCTCACTCTCGTCAGTAGAAAATCGTCAGAATGCAGCCGAATACACGCGGTGTGTATGGAACCAGATGCTGCTTCTGTTTCACAAGTTAAACGATGAGCAATGCTGCTCAAAAGTCCACACTCATATCTTCCACTGTCGAACGGAGAGGAAGTTCCACGTCCCATCTGGTTTTCAAGGGAATTTTATTCTATCTTTTAGATATATTTTTCAGCTTCTGGGTATTATGTTTATTACATGGATTGATTTGTAATCTGTTTTTCTCCTTGTCTGAAACCTGTTTTTATGAGTGAGACACTGAAATAACATGCTTTTTCATCTGCTAGTTCTTATAGACTGCAGATAGAATCCTAATTTCATACTGTCTGTAGACTAGCAGGAGTCTCTATTTGCTACTTCAAAGCCAAATATGTGCAAAGGTAATGAATGTAAGTTCTTTAAACACAAGCAGAGGCATTGCTTATAACTAACACTTGTGTAGTTCTGGGAGTAAATACTAGTCAAAGACACTTTTGGTGGAATATATCTTAATGAGCAAAAAATAAATTCCAGAAATAAAACGCACCAAACCTTTAAAACTACAGACTTATTACACATTATCTGATCTATTTAATAGCCGATTAATATTCCAGATTATATATCAAATTGCTGAACAGACTTAGTCTCTATGCCTTACTTACGTAGAAACAGACGTGTCACAGACCATACGACAGCACAGCAGCACACATCTCGACGGGGAAATTATAGAAAAAAATGGAGCGATACAAATAGTAACAGCTTAACCTCGAGTACATACATTACAAGAAAGAAAACCGAAACTGCTGAGGTGATAAACATTGTACACTGAACCGACATCAGCCATTATTTAAAGGAGGTGAATCCTTCGCCAGGGTATGCACCTGAAAGAACGGCCCATCGCTATCGTACATCGACGGAGCCATTTTTAACGAAGCACTGGATGGTACTTTGGGTATTAGAAAATAACGCAGTCCCTGATTCTGTACCCTGTTTTGTGTAAACACAATTAGTCCATCTGATAGGAAATTATACACTATTAGAACACGTTTGATCAGAGCGACCTCTGATAAGGACAATGAATAAACCATAAAACACAACTTTATAAATGGAGTTAGAGAAAAGTGATGGCCCTGCTTCAACCATAGCTCAGCGGACAGCAACCACCTTTGTTCCCAGAACGGTTTCACTCGTTAAAGTAGGTCCCAGGCGGTCGGTACATTACTGAGCCATGATCATGTTTCCCATTCACGGATTACCAAAACCAACAAATGTTAGAGAAGATTTCCAAACAAATAATGAAAGGTATTTTCTCTGGAAGTCTGTAAGTAATTTCATCTTAAAAAATACTTGCTGGGATAGGCCTTCTGGAGAAAATGTCATTAAATAATGTGCCACTTACGGATTAAGTCAAAACTTCAAATCCACTGTTCATGGGAAATTCTGACAACTTTTGAAAGAAACTAACAAAATAAATGCAATGAAAAAACAGCCACATTTTGTTCAATTTGTTATAACACAGGGCAAGGGCATCTCCTCCAGATTCCCTGCTCCTCCTCCCTGCTGCCATACTCCCAGTAACTTGTGGTTCAATGAAAATACATTAAATAGGTACGTTTTCAAAAACATTTTAGTTGTCGGGGGGGGGGAGTTCTGAAGATATTATGCTTTATCAGTTAATTATGCCCTTTTATCATTATTATTATTATTTCAATAGCAATGCATGCCATTCTTTAACGTGTACAAAAGTGTTAGATACATTTTTTGCACTGAGATCGTATTATTTAAAATAGACATAGAAAAGAAAGATAGGCACATCAGAAAATAAAAAAAATATTTCAAAGAAGTTTGTTTCAGATGACTTTAGTAGGTAGAAATGTGCATTTCTCAAAAGCAGAAGAGGCAGATCTGGAGCCAGTGTGTCCAGATAGCTCTAGATTCCAGTCCAGGCTGTTCAGTTTAGAATCACAGAATCATTTAGGTTGGAAAAGACCTTGAAGACCATCAGGTCCAACTATTAACTACCAAGTCCACCGCTAAGCCATGTCCCGAAGCACCAAGTCAATTAGTTCACCGCTGTCTGTTCAGGGGATTATATTTCAAAGAAACATCTTGAGATTTAAGTCAGAGTTAAGTCAGTTGTTCAGAAACTAGCCATAGGCCAGGCCACAAAGGGTTTTGGAATTCTACCTCCCATGGTGACTGTGGTTTCCCACAGTCGGTAGTTTGGGAACCCGAGCATGAGTCAGGAGCTTGAATAGTTTTGTGGATCTAGGCTAGGTCCTGGCTCTCCTGCAAACCAGCATGTATTTGAAATGTCATATGGTACTCCCTCTGAATATAAATGTGTAAATATAAACTATGTTTTTTCACACTACATCTCTGGTAATTCTGCTTACAGGGGAATCAGACATGATAAATTAGTCCTATTACATGATGCAACATAAACACGCAAATTCTGGGTGTTTCTGGTGAATGAACCATCAGTTCGAGGGTCACTCCAAGAAGCAATGCACCATTTATGGGACTTAAAACAGATTTCACGAAAACGAGCTAATGGAGTAATTGCAGTAGAATAAGAGACACCCCTGTATTTGTATTGTGATTATGAATTTGAATCTCCAGCTGAGATATAGCCAGCTAGAGCCAGGTACCAGATGGTTATCCATACTATAAGAGCTCAACAGATATCCCCAAGCTACACAGCTGTCCTTCATATATATGAACGCAAAGAACACATGGCAGAATATACAATACAACAAATATGTTTGGATAAATAGGGGGAAAGCTGTTAACATAGCTCCTCTCAATAAGAAATGCCTGGTGTTTACACACACACATATATATTTTAAGTGAAAATTCTGGCAGATTCTCTTTACGCCCAAATCCAAAAAGCATTATTTCTATCTAGAAATGGGATCATTTTTACCAAGTCACAATAAAGGCACCTGGCACCAGAGCAGCTCAAAATTAAGACCTGTTTGGATGGAAGTCTGCACCACAGTTTCGCTATGACATTACCCAGCTTTTCATCAAGCCTTACAGCCCCTCTAAGTGAAGTCTATTGCTACAGCGCTACAGTGATTGACAAGGTTGTCAAATTTCAAATTTTGGAGCAAAACCAGATTTGCTTCTAAATAAAGAGTAGCCAGAAGGCTATTGGGAAAATGAACAGACTATAAAGACACTGGACTTGACCAATTTTAACAATCTGAGCTTAGTAATGTTTTTTGTTTAATATTTTAGAAAATATTTTTCCGAAAAGGTGTGTATGAATGTTTTTATGCAAGTCAAGACAACGTAAAGATGACCACAGACTATGATAAATGAATTCCCTAATTGCTGTCTCTCACACCATCACACATGTTGCTGCAGAGGAAGGAAGCCCCAGGTCAGAAGGTTAGGTATGTGTCCCTTTGTTCCCAAACGACCACCGTGGCCCCGCATGGCACCAAGCTCCAGGCAATTGCCCTATGTGCCTCATAGGTGAATTGTAAATTACTTCCCAAAGCAATTATTTATTGCTTTGGGGTGTTCTAACTATGAAAACCTCACAGTGTTGCATGTGTTGATACGCCCTCTAGTCTCAGATAATCTAAACTTGGTGAGGATCCTGTTTAAAAATTTTGGTAGGCATACCCAAAGCACACGACACAGATGTAGACATCGTAAGTTGCCGTATTTCTAAGACAGTATTTGTATAATACAAGTTTCTGGTTACCTTCTGTTCAACACTGAAAACTTTAAGTATGCTCATTTAACAATGTCAAGATAACTTTCAGACTTGGGGAAAGCAAACAGTAACTTGCTGTATTTGTCCAACAACTTTATTATTGCCATGGATCACATTTATGAAGACATCATAAAGTTACAAGGAGTTGTAATAAAAAAAGCAGTTCCAACAATGTAAAGTGGTCCATTACGTGTTCCATATGACAACTTTATTACTGCAGTGGACCAGTATAGCAATTACAAACAGGAAATATATTACACATGACTTGTTTTGAGACAGAATGCTACAATAGGCCAAAATAATACTGTAAGCACACATTATTCTGTGACAAGTAATAATTATTTTGAGGTTACAAAGTATGAAAGTAAGCTGCTGTAACTTAGCAAGCTGACAAAAAAAAGTAGTAACAACAGCAAATTTAGCAATGCACTCATGACTATCATTGTTTAGTTATTATTTATGGCTGCTTGGTTATTATAATTATCATCTATATTTTTTCTCATTATAGCTATTAATGCTCATTAACGTATTGCGAAGGATCAAAGAGTGCTAAGCTAGGACACACTGGTGCTACACACTGTACAAACTTAAAATGAAATGACAACCCACACCCAGAAGACCTTACAGTACGAATAAAAAAGCACAGGTAATACACAAAAAAAGATTATTGGGGAAGACATGAAAACGTGAAAACAGTACGGGAAGCAGAGATCTGGATAATCAACAGATTTAAATGTTACACATTGTGACACACCTCACACTGATGCTGAGTTTTATGGAGGATTCAGGTGAGGATAACTAAGTAGCTTTGAAAACGTTTATAGACAGCTCTTCTCAAGCATGAGAGAGGGCATAAGGGCCTTTCCTAGAAGATTTAAGAGGTAGATGATGGAGATGTTCACCACGAGTAAATCTTTTCATCCTTTCCAGTGTTGTTCAGTGAATGAGAGAACATATGTGTTGTAAGAAGCCATGAAAGGGATCAAGAGAAAAAAAAAAAAAAAAAAGAATTTACAAACTGAGAGTACAGTGCTTCCACAAATCTACTCAAAACAGAAAACGACAACACAGGGCCATTTAAAAATACTTTTAAAAATATTTACACTTAGAAGCATGATGGATTCAAAATCCTAGGTCTCTAGGATTTACGTTTCCATAGCAAATGCTAATCAAACTGTTGATTATTTTTATTAAGAAAGTTATTCTCAGATTTCCTTTTCGTGTGTTTGTGTATGTTAATATTAGAAACTGTAAGTAAAATCAAGATTAAAATGTAAACAAATTACAGATATAACTACAATACTTAGATTTCAAAGCACACTTACAGAAATTTGAGACAGCAAAAAGGAGAGCAAAGCATGCATTTTTGAACAGATGGTGCTAGATAAGGTCACCCAGACATAATTGAGGTCAGAATTTGGCCACTGTAGGAACAGACACTCTCAGTGAAAGAGGTGAATTTCCTCCTGTGTTTTTCATTAATTACTCAGTGCCATTCAGTCACAGTGTTGTCTGTTGAAGATCCTCTCAGTAATCCCTTGTCCATACAAGTCTTTCTCTAGAATATTCTTTCAATATTATGCACCTGAAGAAAAAAATCTGTTTGTGAAAACACTGATTTGCTTTTTAGCTGCAGAGACAAAAGTCACTTATTTTAGCTGCGGTCTGTAAGATAACAATAAGTATTGGCGGACAAGCATATTAAGGCACATTTTCACTGCTGATGTAGAAGAAACTGATATAAAACAACAGCTAATTTTTATGAAAATACAAACAAGTTTAAAATTCAAAGACCAATTTTAAAATACTTTATATCAGAAAGAGAAAGCAAATCAAGAGCCCGGACAGATGTAGCAGAACTGGCTTGCAGAGTTGTCTTGGACAGATGCTGCTCAAATTCTCCTCGGCTTTCAGCATGGAAAACCAGAGTTTTATTGACCTTGCTGTTGACTTTGCACACTCTATCTGAGAGCAGTGTTTGCTTTGTGAGTTTTTTCCCACTTTGCATAAAAATATAGGATATTAAATAGCATTGTATACAGTAAAGCATGCATTCATGCTTGCATTTATTTCTAGCGGGAAGTCATTCACATGTGAATGCCAGTTAGAAAGCATCCCACAGAAACCAAACCAACCGAGTTTCTACAAGGGCCTCAAAGCATAATGCTATGCTGTTTCAAGTCGTACAAAATATTCTCTCCACAGCTGTGCAGGCTCAGCCTGCAGATGCAACCATCACAGTCAATACTTTTATTTGAATGACACCCATATCAAAGCGTTTTTCTTTCATAATAGTCCATTTTATCTGGCTAAAAAGAAAACAATATTTGAGAAATATCGTTAATGTATCAATTTTAGGAACACGTCTGATTATATTTTCCTTTTCACTTATTACTAAATTGCTTTCCTGAAAATATTTTCCTCTGTTGCCCTTCAGCTGACATTAATTTGGATCTGTATTTTGGCCCTTTTCCCTTCCCGAACAGCTTTACACAGAAATACGTGACGGAAATAAGAACAGTAGTATCAGAAATAAATCAGCTAACAGTATTTACCTAACTAAAGGTTTCTCTAGACTACTTGTAGCTTTGCTTTTCAGAACTGGCCGAAACGAAGGCCGTACTATTACTAAAATCAAACCAAATACCGTATTTTATTATTTCGTGGCTTCTGTAATAAAGGATAATACGTTTCTTTTGTGACAACCATTTAATTCCAAAGTCTGCGGATCATTTTGTTATCATAAAAATAATACTGCTCCGGGCTTTTTAAACCAGCTTGGGCACACTTACAATTTATGCTCCGCTTACAATTTATGCATGCCTGCAAGCTTGGGCTTGTCACACGGGAGGTCCAACTGTCTCCTCTTACTACAAATACAAGACCAGTGACATTTGTGGTAAAGTGTGATTGAGTTTGGCCCATCATATATTGAAAAGGAGTAATAAGAATGAGCTGGAAACCAAAAAAAAAAAAAAAAAGGAGAAAAAGAGTGTATTTTACATCTACTTCCTCAGGTGGAAGCAGAAGTCACCATTTTTCACGTTGTTCAGAAATAACAGCTGGCTGATGACCAGCAGCTGCTTGAACAGGGGGCAGAACTAAGAAATTATTTATGATTTCTATAAAGCTGGGCTTTTTACTAACTCTTCCATGAACAATTCGCTATAGCAGATCCCAAAACGCCCCCTTCACAGGCACCTCCCTGCGCTGGGAAGACACTTTTGACAGAAACGTACACGTAGACAAGGCAGCAGGTGAAGATGCTGTATGTGACCCTCACAAGCACACACAGGAATTGCTTCTGACCACACTTTATGCGGCCTGCCCTCACCCCGCAGCCCTGCCGCCCACACATACAAGAAATATAAACTGTATTTTAACCTGCTCCGGGGCCGTGGCCGTTGCTGGGAGGCATCTGGGCTTTTCCTCCCCACACACACCTCCCCCAGAAGGCCCCCACGCCTGTGAGGAGGCCCTGTGGAGAGGACAGAGCCGCATCACTCCCGCC